>NC_059201.1:47208124-47568124 GCF_020615455.1 Coregonus clupeaformis
TCTGCTAAGCTAACATTTTGAATTGTTTTAAGAAAGTCATACCAGGGATCATTTAGGAAATTGATTTAGAATTTTAAGACACCTTGAAGTATCAAAAAATATATAAAACAATGATTTGATGAACATTGAATTTTGCATTACTGCTATTAACCATACAAACGCACTGAATAACAGATTCACTTCATTGAACAACAAATAGTCCCCCAAAAAATAATCAAAAGGAAGTTTGTTCTGAAGTGCCTGTCCCATATCTGAGAGATATAAGATAGATCAGGAAACTATGATTATACTTTTTAATATATATATATTTTTTAACATGTATTTAACCCATATGTTTTTGGCACTAAACTATCTCCATATATACTTCCATGAATTCCTTTAACTGATACGGGGACCTTCAGATGAGTCTTGTGAATCTTGTGTGTGTCCTAGTAAAAAAAACGACATTTACGTGTTCGTGAATGTCTCACCCTTCCACAGACGGGTCATTAATGTGTAGCCCAAACTGTTCAAACACTAAAGACAGAAGGTGGCAGATCGGCTGTACCACCCTTATAAAACAAGATTGCAGTTTTAAAACTGCAGTAAAGGTGCAGTAACTGCAGTCGACTGTGGTATTTTGGATGCAGTAATTGCAGAAAAACTGCAATGCACTGCAGTTGAACTGCAGTTATACTGCACTAAACTGAGGTTTCACCGCAACATTACTGCAGTTAAACAAACTGTGTTATTTGGGATGCAGTATTTGCAACATACTGCATTTATACTGCACTCTAACTGCAATGTACTCCAGTTATACTGCACTCTGACTGGAATCTTTTTTCTTCTTCAGACAAGTCCAAAGACGCTTGTGGGGATCGTAAAGCAAAACGGAGAACACCATCGTGTTTGTGAGAATCATCTTTCCATAGAGGGGTCATTTGAAACTGTTCAGACTCTACAGACGATTTAGTGAGAAGACCGATTTTCAGGATGTCTCATGGTCTGACAAACGCCGCTCTAGCTATGCCACCTTTCACCATAGATGTGGAAGTGCGACATCGGCGGATGCGGTGGATTGAGACGCATCCGATGCAAAGAAAACAGATATCTTTAGCTTAAACTGACAGGGATTTAAAAAAAATGCTAATTAGATTTTCACGGGTCGCAGAAATCAACTCTAGGAGGTTTTAAACATACTAACTAGTAACCAATCAGAAGAAGGTAGGTACATCTAAGTACAAGCTAATAATTATGTAAATACCTAGTCACGCCACCATTTCAATATAATATATAAAAAACACCATGGAACATAAAGTCACAAAATTTTATTGTATAGTAAACACATTTTAATCCTTAAGTACAAGTAAGAACCAGCTTACTACTATGTAAATACATATTCATGCAAGTCTCTTTCAAAGTAATACCTGAGAAACACCAATGGACATACATGGTCATTTAAAATGTATTACCACGTAACTAAATAAATACCTCCAAGTCATCCTCGTGTTGATGTTATCTCCCGTTATTTCTATGTACTTAACCTTTACCTACAGTGGCTTGCAAAAGTATTCACCCCTCTTTGGCCTTTTTCCTATTTTGTTGCCTTACAACCTGGAATTACATTTGATTTTTGGGGGGTTTGTATCATTTGATTTACACAACATGCCTACCACTTTGAAGATGCAAAATATATTTTTTTGTGACGCAAACAACAAATAAGACAAAAAAAACTGAGAACTTGAGCGTGCATAACTATTCAACCCCCCAAAGTCAATACTTTGTAGAGCCAACTTTTGCAGCAATTACAGCTGCAAGTCTCTTGGGGTATGTCTCTATAAGCTTGGCACATCTTGTCACTGGGATTTTTGCCCATTCTTCAAGGCAAAACTGCTCCAGCTCCTTCAAGTTGGATGGGTTCCGCTGGTGTACAGCAATCTTTAAGTCATACCACAGATTCTAATTGAATTGAGGTCTGGGCTTTAACTAGGCCATTCCAAGACATTTAAATGTTTCCCCTTAAACCCCTTGAGTGTTGCTTTAGCAGTATGCTTAGGGTCATTGTCTCAAATCTTTGGAAGACTGAAACCAGTTTCCCTCAATAATTTCCCTGTATTTAGCACCATCCATCATTCCTTCAATTCTGACCAGTTTCCCAGTCCCTGTTGATGAAAAACATCCCCACAGCATGATGCTGCCACCACCATGCTTCATTGGGGGGATGGTGTTCTCGGGGTGATGAGGTGTTGGGTTTGCGCCAGACATAGCGTTTTCCTTAATGGCCAAAAAGCTCAATTTTAGTCTCATCTGACCAGAGTACCTTCTTCCATATGTTTGGGGAGTCTCCCACATGGCTTTTGGCAAACACCAAACGTATTTGCTTATTTTTTTCTTTAAGCAATGGCTTTTTTCTGGCCACTCTTCCATAAAGCCCAGCTCTGTGGATTGTACGGCTTAAAGTGGTCCAATGGACAGCTACTCCAATCTCCGCTGTGGAGCTTTGCAGCTCCTTCAGGGTTATCTTTGGTCTCTTTATTGCCTCTCTGATTAATGCCCTCCTTGTCTGGTCCGTGAGTTTTGGTGGGCGGCCCTCTCTTGGCAGGTTTGTTGTGGTGTCATATTCTTTCAATTTTTTTTATAATGGATTTAATGGTGCTCCGTGGGATGTTCAAAGTTTCAGATGTTTTTTTATAACCCATCCCTAATCTGTACTTCTCCACTTTGTCCCTGACCTATTTGGAGAGCTCCTTGGTCTTCATGTTGCCGCTTGCTTGGTGGTGCCCCTTGCTTAGTGGTGTTGCAGACTCTGGGTTCTTTCAGAACAGGTGTATATATACTAAGATCATGTGTCAGATCATGTGACACTTAGATAGCGCACAGGTGGACTTTATTTAACGAATTATGTGACTTCTGAAGGTAATTGGTTGCACCAGATCTTATTTAGGGGCTTCATAGCAAAGGGGGTGAATACATATGCACCCACCACTTTTCAGTTAATTTTTTAGACATTTTTGAAACAAGTATTTTTTTTTATTTCACTTCACCAATTTGGACTATTTTGTGTATGTCCATTACATGAAATCCAAATAAAAATCCATTTAAATTACAGGTTGTAATGCAACAAAATAGGAAAAACGCCAAGGGGGACGAATACTTTTGCAAGGCACTGTACCATGTATGTTTGTAGTAATAGGGCTGTAAAATAAAGTGGTGTCTGTTTCCACGTAGATACAGTACTTGTGAGGTACCACTTCATTGGATGACTCCATCCCATAAAAACAACAGCAAATCTGTCCGTGATCTTAAAACCTGTTGTTACATGGTACCACCTTAACATTTACAGGGTTGGTAGTCTCTTAGTGTTTGAAAATTACTCTTTAAATGTTTTACTTTTGATGATGTCATCTGGTAAAACTTTTTAACTTTTTCTACTATTATTAATTTTTTTGTCATTTAGCAGACACTCTTATCCAGAGTGCATACATGTTTTTTTTCATACTGGCCCTCCGTGGGAAAAACGATCCCACGACCCTGGTGATGCAAACGCCATGCTCTACCAACTGAGCTACACGGGACCTACTGAACTTAGACATGCATTGTTTTCACTGGTATTGTGCTGGAGATAATGAAAATGAGGTTGAAAAGTGGTGGAGTTGCCCTTTAACCGATCAGGATAATGCAACTGTAGGTAACACTCAAACTCAGGGTCCTGAGCTTTGTGATGAGCATGTAGGGGACTATGGTGTTAAATGCTAAGCTGTAGTCAATGAACAGCATTCTTACATAGGTATTCCTTTTGTCCAAGTGGGTGAGAGCAGTGCGGATTGCAATAGCGATTGTGTAATCTGTGGATCTGGGGTGGTATGCGAATTGGAGTGGGAGCAGGGTGTCTGGGTTGATGTGAGCCATGACCAGCCTTTCAAAGCATTTCATGGCCATAGATATAAGTGCTAGTCATTTAGGCAGGTTACCTTTGAGTTCTTAGACACGGGGACTATGGTGGTCCGCTTGAAACAAGTTGGTATTACAGACCGCGTCAGGGATAGGTTGAAAATGTCAGTGAAGACACTTGCCAGCTGGTCAGCGCACGCTCTGAGTATACGTCCTGGTATTTCGTTTGGCCCCACAGCCTTGTGAATGTTAACTTGTTAAAAGAGCTTACTCACAACAGCTACAGAGAGTGAGATCACACAGTCGTCCGGAACTTCTGGTGCTCTCATGCATGGTTCAGTGCTGTTTGCCTCGAAGCGAGCATAGAAGGCATGTAGCTCCTCTGGTAGGCTCGCGTCGCTGGGCAGCTCGCCGCTGGGTTTTCCTTTGTAATCTGGGATAGTTTGCAAGCCCTGCCACATCCGTCGAGCGTCAGAGCCGACATAGTAGGATTAGACCTTAGTCCTGTACTGAGGCTTTGTCTGTTTGATGGCTTGGCGGAGGTTGTAACAGGATTTCTTATAAGCATCCAAATTAGAAAGCAGCAGCTCTAGCCTTTAGCTCAGTGCGGATGTTGTTACAGGAGGGGGTCGCAGTTCCGGAGCGACCCACTAGGTGTCATCCTCCGACAACGTTATGCACCTCCTCACTCACAGTCTGGACTAATCATCATCCTATTGGTGTCACCTGTGTCTATCTGTTCACCTGTGTATTTATGCCCTCACTTCCCTTTGTTCCTTTGCCCAGTTTTCTCTGCTAGTTTCTCTATGTCCAGCAGTACTACTCAGTGTCTGATCGGAGACCTATGTACAGGTACTTGAGAAGTGTTCTCTCTGTATTTCGTATTTTGGCTGTCAGCCGGTTTGATGGCTCCGCCTGTCTTTTATCGTGATAAGTCCGTTATTTTGTATTCTGGCTTCGGGACCACCAGTAAAGATCCTTGTTTCACCATCTCTGCCTACTGTATATCCTACACCGCACCTGGGTCACACCTCACCCCAACCCTTACAGATGTTGCCTGTAATCCATGGTTTCTGGTTGGGGTATTTACGTACCATCATTGTGGGGACATCGTCTATGCACTTATTAACCTTTTCACACGTAAGTTCCAAATATCTCTAACGGTACCCCCAGCATGAGTTTTTTTATGCATGTGATGTCAGAATGCGCTCACAGTTCCAAAATATGATTGTTAAGCAACAGGACAGTTAACCCACGCTGCCCTCAAACCAAGGCACGCTGCCTGCTAATCATCTATAGGCTCTTTTTTTACTTGTCAATTTCAAATTATTTTCAAACAGTTTTATTTCCAAACAACAGTTTGAAGTGAGGTTTGTTCTGCCTCCTCATTAATTCACATAGAAGTAGCCCATTTCACTGTGACAGACAATTTACATTTGAGGCATGCTAGGCTAATGTAAGGCAAGGTTTAGCTAGATGAGCCGGACAAACTTCTCTCTTTGATGAGAGCCCAAGCATTCCCCCAGTGTTTCCCCAGGTCAATTATGCAGACATTTGCGCATCTTCAGTCAGAACAGAACCGAACCTGGCCAAATATGTTTATTATTTATTTGGCCTGTTTAGCATAGCACAGCTCTGCCCTGCCCCCTTGTGGAGCTCTTCAGTTATGCTTTTGTATATCATGCAATTGTCAATGCCACTTATACTGAACAAATTTATAAATGCAACATGCAACTATTTCAAAGATTCTACATTTTAGTCATTTAGCAGACGCTCTTATCCAGAGCGACTTACAGTTAGTGAGTGCATACATTTTCATACTGGCCCCCTGTGGGAAACGAACCCACAACCCTGGTGTTGCAAGCACCATGCTCTACCAACTGAGCTACAGGGAGTTCACATAAGGAAACCAGTCAATTGAAATAAATTCATTAGGCCCTAATCTATGGATTTCACATGACTAGGAATAAAGATATGCATCTATTGGTCAAGGATACCTTAAAAAGAAAGGTAGGGGCGTGGATCAGAAAACCAGTCAGTAACTGGTGTGATCACCATTTGCCTCATGCAGTGTGACGCATCTCCTTCGCATAGAGTTGATCAGGCTATTAACTGTGGCCTGTGGAATGTTATCCCACTCCTCTTCAATGGCTGTGTGAAGTTGCTGGATATTGGCGGGAACTGGAACACGCTGTCGTACAGATCCTTGCGACATGGGGCTGTATATTATCATGCTGAAACATGAGGTGATGGTGGCGGATGAATGGCACGACAATGAGCCTCAGGATCTCATCATGGTATCTCTGTGCATTACCTTTCCATCGATAAAATGCAATTGTGTTAGTTGTCCATAGCTTATGTCTGCCCATACCATAATCCCACATCTAGTCTTTTTCTCTAATTTTCTTAATCAGTTTGTATCATCCATTACTACACACACCCCGGTAGAACTTTTGGAATACGAATCACTGGGTACTAATCGTCCACCCGACCTCCCCGAATTCCCTGAGACAGCAGAACAATGGACTAGCTTCTTCGGCGAGGAGCCGAGCTGCTTGGAGAAAAAGAAGTGAAGACGCAGACGGAGCTTCAGACGTAGCGAGGACTTAGTGAGATTAAGACGCCGGGCAACCCGTCCTCCATTTCCGAGTACACTACTCCCCAATGTTCAATCATTAATGAACAAACTTGAACTCAGAGTGAGGATCTCCTTCCAAAGGGACATCAGATCCTCCAACATGCTCTGAGACTTGGCTTTCCTCCGACATCCAGACGGATTATATACAACCAGCGGGTTTTACAGTTTTTCGAGCGGATAGGAAGCAGGCTCTCGCTGGCAAGAGAAAGGGTGGTGGGCTCTGCTTTATGACCAAAAACACATGGTGCGACAGGGGAAACGTACAGGAACTTGCGAGTTTCTGCTCCGCCGACTTGGAATACTTGGTTGAGCACAATGACCCTGAGCTGCTGAGGAGAGCCCTCGATGACAACGTGGGCTATACACACACAGTCTGCACTGACGACGTGTGTAAGTTATTCAAACGTGTTAACCCTCGAAGGCTGCCGGCCCAGATGGCATCTCTAGCTGTGCCCTCAGAGCATGTGCAGACCAGCTTGCTGTTGTGTTCTCTGACATTTTCAATCTCTCTAGCTCAGGCCTCTATACCCACCTGCTTCAAGATGTCCACTATCATCCCTATGCCCAAGAAAGGGAAAGTAATTGAACTGAATGACTACCGACCAGTAGTACTCAATTCCATCATCATGAAGTGCTTCGAGAGGCTAGTCAAAGACCATATCACCTTCTCCCTCCCCTCCAATTCACCTACCGCCCTGACAGATCCACGGATGACGCAATTGCCATTGCACTGCACACTTCCCTTACCCACCTGGACAAAAGGAATGCATATGTGAGGATGCTGTTCATCGACTACAGCTCGGCCTTGTCACACCCTGGCTCTGGGACTCTATATGTTGAGCCAGGGTGTGTATATTCTATGTGTTGTTGTTCTATGTCGGGATTCTAGTTTGGTATTTCTGTGTTGGCCAGAGTGGTTCCCAATCAGAGGCAACGAGTGTCAGCTGTTGCTGGTTGTCTCTGATTGGGAGCCATATTTATACAGGCTGTTTTCCCACAATAGTTGTGGGATCTTGTTCCTTGTGGATTATTCCGTGTTGGTTGTGTTAACCTTTGGATGTCACGGTATCGTTTATTGTTTTTGTTCGTGTGTTCAGTCATTAAATAAAGTATGTTCGTTCATCACGCTGCGCCTTGGTCCACTCTCTCTAACGATCGTGAAAGAAGATCCCACCATACCAGGACCAAGCAGCGTGTCCAGGAGCAGGCGGCCTGGACATGGGAGGAAGCGTCGGGAAAGGAGCTGGAAAGGTTGGCGATGGCCCAGGTGGGCAAATCGTGGTCCTGGGAGGACATGCTCGGGGGCAAGGGGCCATGGGCTAAGATTAAGGCCCTGGCGAGAGAGGAGCAACGGCGTCAACAGTGTCGTCGTCGGACGGACGAGAGGCAACCCCAGAAATTTTTTAGGGGGGGGCACACGGCATGGGCGACTGGGCAGCAGGAGGCTGCCACAGGGCGAAATGGGAGACGAGGAGAGAAGGCCACCGGGTTACGGGAGCCATTGGTGAGAGGAGGGAAGGAAGTTGTAGAGGCACGGCGAGAGGTACTGAGGTGTATTGCCAGTCCGGTCCGGCCCGTTCCTGTTCCTCGCACCAAGCCTACGGTGTGCGTCGCCAGCCCGGCCCGGCCTGTTCCTGCTCCTCGCACCAAGCCTACGGTGTGCGTCGCCAGCCCGGCCCGGCCTGTTCCTGCTCCTCGCACCAAGCCTACGGTGTTCGTCGCCAGCCCGGCCCGGCCTGTTCCTGCCACTCGCACCAAGCCTACGGTGCGCGTCGCCAGCCCGGTCCGGCCTGTTCCTGCCCCTCGCACCAAGCCTACGGTGTGCGTTGCCAGCCCGGCCCGGCCTGTTCCTGCCACTCGCACCAAGCCTACGGTGCGCGTCGCCAGCCCGGTCCGGCCTGTTCCTGCTCCTCGCACCAAGCCTACGGTGCGCATCGTCAGCCAGGTCCGGCCCGTTCCTGCTTCACGCACCAAGCCAGGGGTGCGAGTCGTCAGCCCGGTCCGGCCCGTTCCTGCTCCACGCACCAAGCCAGGGGTGCGAGTCGTCAGCCCGGTCCGGCCCATTCCTGCTCCACGCACCAAGCCAGGGGTGCACATCGTCAGCCCGGTCCGGCCCGTTCCTGCTCCACGCACCAAGCCAGGGGTGCGCATCGTCAGCCCTGTCCGGCCCGTTCCTGCTCCACGCACCAAGCAAGGGGTGCGAGTCGTCAGCCCGGTCCGGCCCGTTCCTGCTCCATGCACCAAGCCAGGGGTGCGCATCGTCAGCCCGGTCCGGCCCGTTCCTGCTCCACGCACCAAGCCAGGGGTGCGCCTCGTCAGCCCGGTCCGGCCCGTTGCTGCTCCACGCACCAAGCCAGGGGTGCGCATCGTCAGCCCGGTCCGGCCCGTTCCTGCTCCACGCACCAAGCCAGGGGTGCGCGTCGTCAGTCCGGCACAACCCGTGCCTGGGTCACCGGTGCCTGGTCAGGTACCGGTCAGCTGCTCCACACCGGAGCTTAAGCGATCCGCTCCTACGATGTCCAGTCCAGCTCCAGCCAGCGGGGCCAGACCGGACCAGGGGCGCTACGGGGGGATTATTGGAGGGTGGTGGGTAAGCCCGGAGCCGGAACCGCCTCCGAGGAGGAATGCCCACCCAGCCCTCCCCTGTTTGGTCTATGTTGAGGCGCGGTCGCAGTCCACGCCTTTAGGGGGGGGTACTGTCACACCCTGGCTCTGGGACTCTATATGTTGAGCCAGGGTGTGTATATTCTATGTGTTGTTGTTCTATGTCGGGATTCTAGTTTGGTATTTCTGTGTTGGCCAGAGTGGTTCCCAATCAGAGGCAACAAGTGTCAGCTGTTGCTGGTAGTCTCTGATTGGGAGCCATATTTATACAGGCTGTTTTCCCACAATAGTTGTGGGATCTTGTTCCTTGTGGATTATTCCGTGTTGGTTGTGTTAACCTTTGGACGTCACGGTATCGTTTATTGTTTTTGTTCGTGTGTTCAGTCATTAAATAAAGTATGTTCGTTCATCACGCTGCGCCTTGGTCCACTCTCTCTAACGATCGTGACAGGCCTTCAATACCATAGTGTCCTATAAGCTCATTACAAAGCTCACAGCCCTGGGTCTGAACTCCTCCCTATGCAACTGGGTCCTGGACATCCTGACGGGCCGCCCCCAGGTGGTGAAGGTAGGGTGCGTCCTCAGTCCCCTCCTGTATTCTCTGTATACCCACGACTGCGTGGCCTCACACAGTTCCATCATCAAGTTTGCTGACGACAAGACAGTAGTAGGCCTGATCACCAACAACGACGAGACAGCCTACAGGGAGGAGGTAGGCACTCTGACGGCGTGGTGCCAGGTAAACAACCTCTCCCTCAACGTTAGCAAAACAAAAGAGAAGATTGTGGACTTCAGGAGCAACCAGGCTGGACATGCCCCCATCCTCATCAACGGGGCCGCCGTGGAGATGGTCAATAACTTAACATTTCTCTGCGAACACGTCAGAGTAGCTGAAATGGTCTAACCACACGTACACTGTAGTGAAGAAGGCATGACAGCGACTCTTCAACCTCAAGATGCAGAAGAAATTCGGCCTGTCCCCGAGGGCCCTCACAGTGTTTTACAGGACCACCATCGAGAGCATACTGTCGGGCTGTATCACAGCCTTGTACGGCAACTACACTGTTGCAGACCGCAAGGCTCTTCAGAGGGTGATATGTGCAGCCGATCGCACCATTGGGTGCACACTGCCTGCCTTACAGGACACCTAAAACACCATGTGTCGCAGGAAGGCCAATAAGATCATCAGGGACCCCACTCTCCACCCAAGCCATTCCCTGTTCTCCCTCTTCAATCCCTCAGACACAGGCAGTACAGGAGCATCATGGCAAAAACTGAAAGACCGGCCAATAGTTTCTACCCTTAGACCATCAGGCTGCTGAATAGCCACTACTAGTCAGCTACCTGCACCCCCTTCCCCTGCTACTCCCCCTATGGACATTCCCCATGCTACTCCCCCACTACTACCCCCTCCCCATGGACATTCCCCCCCTCCCACACCCTCAACTCTCACTTACCTTACCTGCTACTCCCAGTGTGGGCATTCTTTCTCCTGCCATTTTCATTATTTTATTTCACTAGTCCTGCATGCTCGAAGCCTAAGATTTTCACTGTACCCTGCAATCACACCTGCAACCCTGTACATGTGACTGTTAAACAATCTGAAAACATCTGTGGCATTGTGTTGTGTGACAAAACTGTACATTTTAGTGTGGCCTTTTATTTTGCGAGGAAAAAGGTGCACCTGTGTAATGGGCATGCTGTTTAATTAGCTTCTTGAAATGCCACACCTGTCAGGTGGATGGATTATCTTGGCCAGTGGCGACCCGTCATTCAGGGCAGGTGCAGCAGAGCCCCCCATTTTTTTGGCTTGCCTGTTTTGCATGTTCTTTTAGCATTAATACGTGTCACATATCAGTTTGCAAACAATGTATTGAGTAAGGCAGCTCCAAAATGCAGGTGCTGCCTTAGAGTTACATTAGAAGTGCCAATCCAAGAAGGCTCAAGGTCATTGGCCACAGATAAAATAACGTCAAATCACTTTATATCTACAGTAGCTTTGATTGGACTGATCATGTCAACATCATACTTTCAAAATATTTTCCGGGTTCCCAGTTGTCTTGAAAGCACCTTCAATCCAGAGAATGGCAGACTTTGATGACAAAGTTTGATGACAAACTTTGCCCACGATGGTCCGCTGCGCCACCTTCCTGTTCAAGTGAGCACAGCACAACAAGGTGAGTCCAAAAATGTATTGTATGCTGCAGCATAAATGATGTAATATGCCAGGGAGAAATGTATACTGTAGCTAAGAAAGTAATACTAAGTGTATATTGTGTAGTAAGCTGTTAGTAGCCCATGTGCCTCACCCTAATAATTTGGTCTATTTTCCCCCTTTAATTTTGCCTACTGTTCTGACTTGGTGGTCCACATGTAGCCTATAACCTGTTTTAGGGAAATGTAATCATCGAATATTGTAAGAGCTGTCATTGTCATCTGCTTATATGCCCCCTTTATTTATCCTACGGTTCTGACTTGGTGTACAGGGAGAACACTGTAAGAACGGCCCATATTCTGAATTCTGTCACTGTACATTTCAAAAGTGCTGAACATTGACTACGTCCGTCCTAGCTCGCTCATTAGTGTCTTAATCTAAATTACGGATTGCCTCTTATCCGCTTGTCATCCCCTTATGCCATAGTTTGTACATCTCAACTGTTTCACTGCCAGACAAGGCTCCGCTGATAGCCAGGTGTAGCAGTGGTAAGGTGTTGGGACTGCTGTTGGGACTCTGCTGTTGGGACAGCCTTATGTAGGCCCTAACAGTTTGTGGGCACCGTTTGTCACCATTATAGTGCAATTAATGTATTGTTTAGTGTTGTGTTGTGTAGTGGCTTTGCTGGCATGCATCCCACATTATTCATGTTTTTGCCCCACCAAGATTGACATGCTAAAACTGCCACTGATCTTGGCTAAGGAGAAATGCTCACTAACAGGGATGCAAACAAATTTGTGCACAACATTTGAGAGAAATACGCTTTGTGTGTGTATGGAAAACTTCTGGGATCTTTTATTTAAGCTCATGAAACATGGGACAAACACTTTACATGTTGCGTTTATATTTTGATTAAGTGTATAATTTGTGTTTTAATTGCTAATAATTCCTCTTAATTCTGTACTTTAGCAGGGAGGAGAATGCAGGGAGGAGAATGTGGCAAAGAGCTTCCTAGGGTTAAAGGCAGATGTTTGGAATTTAGAGTGGTAGAAAGTGGCCTTAGCAGCAGAAACAGATGAAGAAAATGTAGAGAGGAGGGAGTGAAAAGATGCCAGGTCCGCAGGGAGTCTAGTTTTCTTCCATTTCCGCTCAGCTGCACGGAGCTCTGTTCTGTGAGCTCGCAATGAGTCATCAAGCCACAGAGCTGGAGGGGAGGACCGAGCCGGCCGGGAGAATAGGGGACATAGAGAGTCAAAGGATGCAGAAAGGGAGGAGAGGAGGGTTGAGGAGGCAGAATCAGGAGATTGGAGGGAGAAGGATTGAGCAGAGGGAAGAGATGATAGGATGGAAGAGGAGAGAGTAGCGGGAGAGAGAGAGCGAAGGTTGCGGCGGCGCATTACCATCTGTGTAGGGGCAGAGTGAGTAGTGTTGGAGGAGGGCGAGAGAGAAAAGGATCCAAAGTAGTGGTCGGAGACATGGAGGGGAGTTGCAGTGAGATTAGTAGAAGAACAGCATCTAGTAAAGATGAGGTCAAGCGTATTGCCTGCCTTGTGAGTAGGGGGGGACGGTGAGAGGGTGAGGTCAAAAGAGGAGAGGAGTGGAAAGAAGGAGGCAGAGAGAAATGAGTCAAATGTAGACGTAGGGAGGTTGAAATCCCCCAAAACTGTGAGGGGTGAGCCATCCTCAGGAAAGGAACTTATCAAGGCGTCAAGCTCATTGACGAACTCTCCAAGGGAACCTGGAGGGCGATAGATGACAAGGATATTAAGCTTAAATGGGCTAGTGACTGTGACAGCATGGAATTCAAATGAGGAGATAGACAGATGAGTTAGGGGAAAAATTGAGAATGTCCACTTGGGAGAGATGAGGATTCCTGTGCCACCACCCCGCTGACCAGATGCTCTCGGGGTATGCGAGAACACATGGTCAGACGAGGAGAGAGCAGTAGGAGTAGCAGTGTTTTCAGTGGTAATCCATGTTTCCGTCAGCGCCAAGAAGTCGAGGGACTGGAGGGTAGCATAGGCTGGGATGAAGTCTGCCTTGTTGGCAGCAGAACGGCAGTTCCAGAGGCTGCCTGAGACCTGGAACTCCAGGTGTGTGGTGCGTGCAGGGACCACCAGGTTAGAGAGGCAGCAGCCACGCGGTGTGAGGCGTTTGTGTAGCCTGTGCGGAGAGGAGAGAACAGGGATAGGCAGAGGCATAGTTGACAGGCTGCAGCAAATGGCTACAATAATGCAGAGGAGATCGGAATGAAATGAACTAAACATCTGGGAAAGGAGAGAGCGGGGCCTCCCTCACCACAACTCCCAAATATAACTCTCCCAACTTCCACCTCAGAAACTATAATTGTTTCACTGAAACACCCGAATATAACTCTCCCAACTTCCACTTTAGAAATTAGAATTGTTGTAAACAACAGCGGTTCAATGTTTCTAGGAATAGACTCTAACTTACTTTATTCAGCTAGCTAACTTGGTACAGTATTCTTCCATGAAAACCGCCCAGGGCACCGTATCCTATGACGCCATAGCTAACTAGCATACTAGCATCCAATAACACACGGTTTAGCACCAATACTTGGTTACAACAAACTACCAATAGTGTGTTAACACACTAAACAGATAATTCGTGTCCGTGTCTAGTTCCTTTCATAACGCAGCAATAATTAAACGTTGGCTAGCTAGCACAAAGTCAGTCATGCTAGCTACACAAGTGGACTACACATCTCGAATGTTCAGAAAGGGAAGCTTTATGTTGCAAAATTCTCATTGACTAAAATTATATTGTATTTAGCTGCTACAGTACTGCTAGCTGGTAGTGTTGGCTAGCTAGCAATGGCTGTGGTGTTGACTTTGTTTGAAAAACGGTGTCGCTGCGAACGAGTGTAGCTGGCTAAAATGATATTGTATTTAGTTGCTACAGTTCTGCTAGCTGGTAGTGTTGGCTAGCTAGCAATGGCTGCTGTGTTGACTTTGTTTGAAAAACGGCGTCGCTGCGAACGAATGTAGCTGGCTAAAAGGATATTGTATTTAGTTGCTACAGTACTGCTAGCTGGTAGTGTTGGCTAGCTAGCAATGGCTGCGGTGTTGACTTTGTTTGAAAAACGGCATCGCTGCGAACGAATGTAGCTGGCTAGCTAACCTCGATAGTTTCTCTATACTACACCTTTATCTTTGATACAAATACAACTATGTAGCTAGCTAACATTACACTAATCAAATCGTTCCATTGTAATGTAATGTGTCATATTACCTGCGGAGCGAAGTACAGCATGACTACTCACCTCGCCTGCTTCCTCCACCAAACATAGGCCTATTTGTAATGGTTGTCTACTTTATTGAAGTAGTAGTAGTTGTTGAACAACAAAAACAAAAACTTGTTTTACTTGAGGGGAAAAAAACTGCAAAGAAAAGGCATTTCATAACCCATATTTCAATATTCATGTAGTGATTGAACAATAAAAACTGCATTCCCACCCCCACCCCTAAAGGCATAGTATCATGGCAGGTCACCTGTCAAGTCAGTCAGTCAGTCAGTAATTGCTGCAGATGTGCTCAATAGTACTTGAACGTATGATACTCTCCAAAGCATGGCATTCCACAAAGCTGTTTATCATGTCCGCATTATCCACTTCCCCCATTTTGAGGTTATAGTCAAGCACACAGTTTGGTTTGATCTTTCTCTCTCTCGTCAGGTGGTCCACCTTCCCTGTGGCCGACATGGTTGCTGTATGGACAGTGGAGAGGACATTGACGTCTTGTTTGTTATGCCACTGTCATGCGTCTGGGTGTAGCGGTAGGATGGAATCAGGCGCAGGACACAGAACTATAATAACAAAGTTCTTTACTGGAACAAAAATAGCAGAGCAAATCCTCCACGCAGGGAAGAGCAAATACCGGCTCACCAAAAGACAGCAAAACAACGAACAATCACGCACAACATCATGAGGGAACCAGAGGGTCAAATAGGGAAACAAATTAACATAATGGGTAACAGGTGTGATTAATACAGACAAGACAAGTGTAACACAGAAAACATCGATCGGTGACGACGAACGCCGAAGCCTGCCCGAGCAAGGAGGAGGGGCAGCCTCGGCTGAATTCGTGACAGCCACTTTACTGCCAGCTGTTGATCATGCTCCTTGAACTCCTAAACAGATAGGCTGCCCATCATTACACACATGTGTCACCATCGTTACACGCATCTGCGGTTCATTGGACTCACCTGGACTTCATCACTGTTTAATTACCTCCCCTATATCTGTCTGTTCCTCAGTTGTGATCCCCGTGTCAGCATTAATGTCATTATGTTTCCCCTGTCCAGACGCTGTCCGTGTTTTGTTTCATGTCTGTATATATTAAATATTCACTCTCTGTACCTGCTTCTCGTCTCCCAGCGTCTGTCCTCACAGTAGGAAGGTTTGTGGGTTATGGAATGGAGATAAAATCTCATATTAGGATACACAATATAAAAAAGTACATGAACGATAAATTAGTGGCAAATATAGTGACTAATATGTAGGAAGAGTGTCAGAACTGAGCATATCTGTAAAATAGTGGACCCAATGTGGCCAAGGAGGGGATGAAGAGGATCCTAACTTATAAGGAAAAAAAGCCCTCTCTGGACTTCCAACCATTGCATTGAATTTGCAGAGAGTCTGAACTATTTATTTTCTTGATAGTCTGGACTTTAGTACTGAGAAGAATGAGCTGCTGTGTGAACGCTCATCATTACCACAATGGTTAAATTGATTTGATAATAGAGGAAGGGGAATTAAGCAGTTGCTACATACATTTTTTGACTTATGTACAGTGAGGGAAATAAGTATTTGATCCCCTGCTGATTTTGTACGTTTGCCCACTGACAAAGACATGATCAGTCTATAATTTTAATGGTAGGTTTATTTGAACAGTGAGAGACAGAATAACAACAAAACAATCCAAAAAAACGCATGTCAGAAATATTATAAATTGATTAGCATTTTAATGAGGGAAATAAGTATTTGACCCTCTGCAAAACATGACTTAGTACTTGGTGGCAAAACCCTTGTTGGCCATCACAGAGTTCAGACGTTTCTTGTTGTTGGCCACCAGGTTTGCACACATTTCAGGAGGGATTTTGTTCCACTCCTCTTTGCAGATCTTCTCCAAGTTATTAAGGTTTCAAGGCTGACGTTTGGCAACTCGAATCTTCAGCTCCCTCCACAGATTTTCTATGGGATTAAGGTCTGGAGACTGGCTACGCCACTCCAGGACCTTAATGTGCTTCTTCTTGAGCCACTCCTTTGTTGCCTTGGCCGTCTGTTTTGGGTCATTGTCATGCTGGAATACCCATCCACGACCCATTTTCAATGCCCTGGCTGAGGGAAGGAGGTTCTCACCCAAGATTTGACGATACATGGCCCTGTCCATCGTCCCTTTGATGCGGTGAAGTTGTCCTGTCCCCTTAGCAGAAAAACACCCCCAAAGCATAATGTTTCCACCTCCATGTTTGACGGTGGGGATAGTTTTCTTGGGGTCATAGGCAGCATTCCTCCTCCTCCACACACAGCGAGTTGAGTTGATGCCAAAGAGCTCGATTTTGGTCTCATCTGACCATAACACTTTCACCCAGTTCTCCTCTGAATCATTCAGATGTTCATTGGCAAACTTCATTCGGCCCTGTATATGTGCTTTCTTGAGCAGGGGGACCTTGCGGGCACTGCAGGATTTCAGTCCTTCACAGCGTAGTGTGTTTTGTTTTCTTGGTGACTATGGTCCCAGCTGCCTTGAGATCATTGACAAGATCCTCCCGTGTAGTTCTGGGCTGATTCCTCACCATTCTCATGATCATTGCAAATCCACGAGGTGAGATCTTGCATGGAGCCCCAGGCCGAGGGAGATTGACAGTTCTTTGTGTTTCTTCCATTTGCGAATAATCGCACCAACTGTTGTCACCTTCTCACCAAGCGGCTTGGCAATGGTCTTGTAGCCCATTCCAGCATTGTGTAGGTCTACAATCTTGTCACTGACATCCTTGGAGAGCTCTTTGGTCTTGGCCATGGTGGAGAGTTTGGAATCTGATTGATTGATTGCTTCTGTGGACAGGTGTCTTTTATACAGGTAACAAGCTGAGATTAGGAGCACTCCCTTTAAGAGTGTGCTCCTAATCTCAGCTCGTTACCTGTATAAAGACACCTGGCAGCCAGAAATCTTTCTGATTGAGAGGGGGTCAAATACTTATTTCCCTCATTAAAATGCAAATCTTGGGACCTAGGCTACTTGTATCAGCAGGTATAAATGAACTGTCTGGCGATGAGCTTCTAAAAGTGCTCAGTGAAGATACTTTCCCTCCAGTGACCACCACCACTCTCCAGCCTGGTACTGGAAATCCTAGGTGGACAGGCAGACATATACTGGCGACCTAATCAAATGCAAAGGGTGTAGCTAATGGTGTAATTACCTTGACATGCTTTTCAGATATTGGCTAGACAGAAGCCACTGAGTCTTCTTTATTCTAAATGGAAAAGTAAAATAAATAGAAACTAATCAAGCTAATTTATATAGTAAAATGGGTTGCTAGCCAGTTAGCAGAACACACTGTTGCCTTTCACCACCATATTGCTAGCTTTTGTTTCAGCACCTTGCTTGCCCGATCTGTCTCCCCTTTTCCCGGGAACTGCTCGCACGCGCCTGTTAGCCATAGCAACAGTATTTATGGTGCAGAGTTGTGGGAGAGAAGCAGCGAATCAGCATCCAAAACTTTTATTTGTGACGGAGAACGGCGCGCCATTCAGTCAGATTTGGTAGGCAGTCAGATCTGGCATCGACACAGTTTGTGTTTTGTAATTATTTATTTAATGTTTTATTCACGTTTTCAAGTACTGGTTACAAATTATCCATTCCAATTCTTGCATAGATTGTAATGGATACATATGATGTGTGTACAATACTTTATTGAAGGTTGTACTGATTATTATGAACTAATGCTAAGCTAATTGCCAGCTATGCGTGGAGCCATGTTTGTTGACATCATACAATACATTATGGGTGTCACGTAAACGTCTGTGAGACCAAAGATGTTATAACAAAACGTTGTGAAGAGATGGTTCACTTGTCTTTCGAGTAAACTTCCGGAAGTGAATGATGCTAGACAACACACCCCTTTCAATATGTACATTTTAGTCATTTAGCAGACACTCTTATCCAGAGCGACTTTTTTCATACTGGCCCCACGTGGGAATTGAACCCACAACCCTGGCATTGCAAGCACCATACTCTACTAACTGAGCTACACAGGACACTACCAGTCAAAGGTTTGGACACACCTACTCATTCAACGGTCTTTCTTTATTTTGATAATGTTTTACATTGTAGAATAATAGTGAAGACATCAAAACTATGAAATAACACATATGTGAATCACTTTGTCTCAGGCAATCTAATCTCAGAGCAATGATCAGCTTCTAGTATCATAGTAAAGCAAATGTAATATACACAACAACTGAAATATTTTATGAAAGTAAAGTAATGTGAATAAATTACGTTTGATAATTGATAAGCATTAATGTGCAGTCACTACCATCATGGAACTTGTATTAATTGTGTTATTCTGTGTTGTTACAGCATTCAACCCACATAATGCGTAGTGCATTTAATGTTTAAAAAATAATCGAAATAGAAAAGCGTGATCATTGTTTTATAATCGAACTGAACTGACCTCAAAAAGCACCAATCGCTCAGCAGTAGACTCTACAGATGTTTTGGTAAAAAGACCCGGTCCCAGGCTCCTTCGGGATCCGCCCTTGTTTCACAAACATCACTCCAGCTCAGCCCCCGTTAATCACACAGACTAATGGTGGAGAACCCTTTGAAGAGCCATTTTTGGTTCCTGGTAGAACGCTTTTGTTTTCCATGTAGAACCCTAAAAAGGGTTATCCTATTGGGACAGCCGAATAATCGTGCCCTTAACTGAACATACAGAACTAACATCAACAAGTGTTAGTTCACACCTCTCCCCACAAGTGTGATTACTACCACTGAGGGTTTAGAGCTTGAGGTAGTCATCTCATACAAGTACTTCGGAGTATGGCTAGACAGTACACTGTCCTTCTCTCAGCACATATCAAAGCTGCAGGCTAAGGTTAAATCTAGACTTGGTTTCCTCTATCGTAATCGCTCCTCTTTCACCCCAGCTGCCAAACTAACCTTGATTCAGATGACCATCCTACCCATGCTAGATTACGGAGACGTAATTTATAGATTGGCAAGTAAGGGTGCTCTCGAGCGGCTATATGTTCTTTAGCATTCGGCCATCAGATTTGCCACCAATGCTCCTTATAGGACACATCACTGCACTCCTCTGTGAACTGGTAATCTCTGTATACCCGTCGCAAGACCCACTGGTTGCTACTTATTTACAAAACCTCTTAGGCCTCACTCCCCCCTATCTGAGATACCTACTGCAGCCCTCATCCTCCACATACAACACCTGTTCTGCCAGTCACATTCTGTTAAAGGTCCCCAAAGCACACACATCTCTGGGTCGGTCCTCTTTCCAGTTCGCTGCTGCTAGCGACTGAAACGAGCTGCAAAAAACACTCAAACTGGAAAGTTTTATCTCCATCTCTTCATTCAAAGAGTCAATCATTGACACTCTTACTGACAGTTGTGGCTGCTTCGCGTGATGTATTGTTGTCTCTACCTTCTTGCCCTTTGTGCTGTTGTCTGTGCCCAAGAATGTTTGTACCATGTCTTGTGCTGCTACCATGTTGTGCTGCTGCCATGTTGTGTTGCTACCATGTTGTTTTCATGTTGGGTTGCTACCTTGCTGTGCTGTCGTGTGTTGCTGCCATGCTATGTTGTTGACTTAGATCTCTCTTTATGTAGTGTTGTGTTGTCTCTCTTGTTGTGATGTGTGTTTGGTCCTATATATATACACTGCTCAAAAAAATAAAAGGAACACTAAAATAACACATCCTAGATCTGAATGAATGAAATAATCTTATGAAATACTTTTTTCTTTACATAGTTGAATGTGCTGACAACAAAATCACACAAAAATGATCAATGGAAATCAAATGTATCAACCCATGGAGGTCTGGATTTGGAGTCACCCTCAAAATTAAAGTGGAAAACCACACTACAGGCTGATCCAACTTTGATGTAATGTCCTTAAAACAAGTCAAAATGAGGCTCAGTAGTGTGTGTGGCCTCCACGTGCCTGTATGACCTCTCTACAACGCCTGGGCATGCTCCTGATGAGGTGGCGGATGGTCTCCTGAGGGATCTCCTCCCAGACCTGGACTAAAGCATCCGCCAACTCCTGGACAGTCTGTGGTGCAACGTGGCGTTGGTGGATGGAGCGAGACATGATGTCCCAGATGTGCTCAATTGGATTCAGGTCTGGGGAACGGGCGGGCCAGTCCATAGCATCAATGCCTTCCTCTTGCAGGAACTGCTGACACACTCCAGCCACATGAGGTCTAGCATTGTCTTGCATTAGGAGGAACCCAGGGCCAACTGCACCAGCATATGGTCTCACAAGGGGTCTGAGTATCTAATCTCGGTACCTAATGGCAGTCAGGCTACCTCTGGCGAGCACATGGAGGGCTGTGCGGCCCCACAAAGAAATGCCACCCCACACCATGACTGACCCACCGCCAAACCGGTCATGCTGGAGGATGTTGCAGGCAGCAGAATGTTCTCCACTGCGTCTCCAGACTCTGTCATGTCTGTCACGTGCTCAGTGTGAACCTGCTTTCATCTGTGAAGAGCACAGGGCGCCAGTGGCGAATTAGCCAATCTTGGTGTTCTCTGGCAAATGCCAAACGTCCTGCACGGTGTTGGTCTGTATCCACAACCCCCACCTGTGGACGTCGGGCCCTCATACCACCCTCATGGAGTCTGTTTCTGACCGTTTGAGCAGACACATGCACATTTGTGGCCTGCTGGAGGTAATTTTGCAGGGCTCTGGCAGTGCTCCTCCTGCTCCTCCTTGCACAAAGGCGGAGGTAGCAGTCCTGTTGCTGGGTTGTTGCCCTCCTACGGCCTCCTCCACGTCTCCTGATGTACTGGCCTGTCTCCTGGTAGCGCCTCCATGCTCTGGACACTACGCTGACAGACACAGCAAACCTTCTTGCCACAGCTCACATTGATGTGCGTATTGTCCTCCCGAGTGGCGCAGTGGTCTAAGGCACTACATCGCAGTGCTAGCTGTGCCACTAGAGATCCTGGTTCGAATCCAGGCTCTCTCGTAGCCGGCCGCGACCGGGAGACCCATGGGGAGGCGCACAATTGGCCCAGCGTTGTCCAGGGTAGGGGAGGGAATGGCCGGCAGGGATGTAGCTCAGTTGGTAGAGCATGGCGTTTGCAACGCCAGGGTTGTGGGTTTGATTCCAGTATAAAAAATAAAAAACATAAAAAATTAAATTAAATAAAACATGTATGCACTAACTGTAAGTCACTCTGGATAAGAACGTCTGCTAAATGACTAAAATGTAAATGTAATGTGCCATCCTGGATGAGCTGCACTACCTGAGCCACTTGTGTGGGTTGTAGACTCCGTCTCATGCTACCACTAGAGTGAAAGCACCGCCAGCATTCAAAAGTGACCAAAACATCAGCCAGGAAGCATAGGAACTGAGAAGTGGTCTGTGGTCACCACCTGCAAAACCAATCCTTTATTGGGGGTGTCTTGCTAATTGCCTATAATTTCCACCTGTTGTCTATTCCATTTGCACAACAGCATGTGAAATGTATTGTCAATCAGTGTTGCTTCCTAAGTGGACAGTTTGATTTCACAGAAGTGTGATTGACTTGGAGTTGCATTGTGTTGTTTAAGTGTTCCCTTTATTTTTTTGAGCAGTGTATATATTTATGTATTTTTTTATCCCCGCCCACATCCCCACAGGAGGCCTTTTGCCTTTTGGTAGGCCGTCATTGTAAACAAGAATTTGTTCTTAACTGACTTGCCTAGTTAAATAAAGGTTAAATAAAAAATAAAAACAACATGCATGCCAGTCTTTCCTGGATGAGGGTTGACGACAGATGAACTGCTTCCCTTCTAGTTTTTATGAGACATTTTACTGTGACGAAAATTCCAGATTGTCTGCATAATCAAATAATATTCAGCTCAGACACCAATACATACCCCACAAGACATACCACCAGGGTTCTCTTCACAGTCCCCAAGTCTGTGAGGGGACATACACAAACACACACACACACACACACACACAGACTCTAACACACACATTCTTTTAAACTGTATTGTTTGTATTCTTTTTGTTATTCCATTGTTTGTATATCATTTGTATTTTAAATTGGTTTGACTGTTCTTGTCTATCAGTGTATCAGTGTTTTAGTACTTGTCATGTTTTGTGTTTTTTGTGGATCCCAGGAAGAGTAGCTGCTGCTTCTGCAAAAGCTAATGGGGATCCAAATAAACAAATACCCAAGTAAACCTTTTTGGAACCCTTTTTTCTAAGAGTGTGCTGTTCCTGGGTATATATTATCCCCCGAAAGAATTACAGGGCCAGTTTGGAAATCCTCTGTATATATAAATATATATGTATTTGAGGAAAGAAGCACCTTTCTATTGCTTGTTGGATATAAAATAAGTCACAGCGTTCACAATGAACTGGTGATGAACTTTGAATGGCGAGAGCTTCTCTGTTGTGATGTGATCACCTTGGCTGGTGGTAAAAATGCAATAAAGGGGAATCCTCTGTTCTTCCCACGCCCAATGTTTATGTTTCTAATTAAATGTATTACGTCAAAATGCCCAATGTTAGATTGTTTCCATTCAAATTAATGAATTAAGTTAGAACATTTTCCTATCAGTTTAATTTGCATAAACATTGCGATTGGATGATAGCTGTGAGGGATATTGAATCAGGTTAAAATCCTCTGATATCCTCATGCTCATTAATAATAGAACGTTCATATTTGAAGATTGCCTAAAGGTCAGTCTCTTTGGCAATGACAAGGAGTGGCAAGGAGTGGAATGTTCACTAAAGAGACTGGTAATAACAAGGAGTGGCAAGGAGTGGAATGTTAGCTAAAGAGACTGGTAATAACAAGGAGTGGCAAGGAGTGGAATGTTAGCTAAAGAGACTGGTAATAACAAGGAGTGGCAAGGAGTGGAATGTTCGCTAAAGAGACAAGGTATCAGACATTGTATCAGATAGGGTGGACTGTAGAAACAGACACATGGGTCTACTAGATAGCCCCTAGTTAGAACTGAGAAACGAGACAGAGTATTACAGTCAGACATCTGGCAAAGAGTTGTCTATGGGAGGTTGAATGTCCCTAGTGATGACTGACATGTCATTGGGGTGACTTGATATGCTACAATAATATTGCTACATAGGATGAGAGGCTAGCTAATTTAACAAGTGAGTGTGTAACCTACTGTACCAACTCAGGGCTGGAGGAGTGCGGCAGGTAGCTTAGTGGTTAAGAGTGATGTGCCAGTAACTGAAAGGTCACTGGTTCTAATCCCTGAGCCAACTATGTGAAAAAATCTGTCGATGTTCCCTTGAGCAAGGCACTTAACCCTAATTGCTCCTGTAAATCGCTCTGGATTAGAGTGTCTGCTGAATGTGCTGGCAGTTACAACATTACTGCTCAATTCAAATGCAGTGAATGAATGTCTTGGCTGAAGATGATTGTTTTAATTCCCTATTTGAATATATGCAAGTTATTTAAAATATATATATATATCTGATGGCTGCCAAATACACTGAACAAATATGTAAATGCAACATGTAAAGTGTTGGTCCCATTTTTCATGAGCTGAAGTAAAAGATCCCAGAAATTGTGCACGAATTTGTTTACATCCCTGTTGGTGAGCATTTTATCCATTGTCAAGATAATCCATCCACCTGACAGGTGTGGCATATCAATTCAAATCAAATCAAATTGTATTTGTCACATAAACGTGTTGAGCAGATGTTATTGCGGGTGTAGCGAAATGCTTGTGCTTCTAGCTCTGACAGTGCAGTAATATCTAACAAGTAATATCGTAACAATTTCACAACATATACCCTATAAACACAAAGTAAGGAATGGAATTTAAGAATATATACATACAGTGGGGAAAAAAAGTATTTAGTCAGCCACCAATTGTGCAAGTTCTCCCACTTAAAAAGATGAGAGAGGCCTGTAATTTTTATCATAGGTACACGTCAACTATGACAGACAAATTGAGATTTTTTTTCTCCAGAAAGTCACATTGTAGGATTTTTAATGAATTTATTTGCAAATTATGGTGGAAAATAAGTATTTGGTCACCTACAAACAAGCAAGATTTCTGGCTCTCACAGACCTGTAACTTCTTCTTTAAGAGGCTCCTCTGTCCTCCACTCGTTACCTGTATTAATGGCACCTGTTTGAACTTGTTATCAGTATAAAAGACACCTGTCCACAACCTCAAACAGTCACACTCCAAACTCCACTATAGCCAAGACCAAAGAGCTGTCAAAGGACACCAGAAACAAAATTGTAGACCTGCACCAGGCTGGGAAGACTGAATCTGCAATAGGTAAGCAGCTTGGTTTGAAGAAATTAACTGTGGGAGCAATTATTAGGAAATGGAAGACATACAAGACCACTGATAATCTCCCTCGATCTGGTGCTCCACGCAAGATCTCACCCCGTGGGGTCAAAATGATCACAAGAACGGTGAGCAAAAATCCCAGAACCACACGGGGGGACCTTGTGAATGACCTGCAGAGAGCTGGGACCAAAGTAACAAAGCCTACCATCAGTAACACACTACGCCGCCAGGGACTCAAATCCTGCAGTGCCAGACGTGTCCCCCTACTTAAGCCAGTACATGTCCAGGCCCGTCTGAAGTTTGCTAGAGTGCATTTGGATGATCCAGAAGAGGATTGGGAGAATGTCATATGGTCAGATGAAACCAAAATAGAACTTTTTGGTAAAAACTCAACTCGTCGTGTTTGGAGGACAAAGAATGCTGAGTTGCATCCAAAGAACACCATACCTACTGTGAAGCATGGGGGTGGAAACATCATGCTTTGGGGCTGTTTTTCTGCAAAGGGACCAGGACGACTGATCCGTGTAAAGGAAAGAATGAATGGGGCCATGTATCGTGAGATTTTGAGTGAAAACCTCCTTCCATCAGCATGGGCATTGAAGATGAAACGTGGCTGGGTCTTTCAGCATGACAATAATCCCAAACACACCGCCCGGGCAACGAAGGAGTGGCTTCGTAAGAAGCATTTCAAGGTCCTGGAGTGGCCTAGCCAGTCTCCAGATCTCAACCCCATAGAAAATCTTTGGAGGGAGTTGAAAGTCCGTGTTGCCCAGCGACAGCCCCAAAACATCACTGCTCTAGAGGAGATCTGCATGGAGGAATGGGCCAAAATACCAGCAACAGTGTGTGAAAACCTTGTGAAGACTTACAGAAAACGTTTGACCTGTGTCATTGCCAACAAAGGGTATATAACAAAGTATTGAGAAACTTTTGTTATTGACCAAATACTTATTTTCTTTTCTCATTTTGTCTGTCATAGTTGACGTGTACCTATGATGAAAATTACAGGCCTCTCTCATCTTTTTAAGTGGGAGAACTTGCACAATTGGTGGCTGACTAAATCCTTTTTTCCCCACTGTACATCCAGTTAATAGGAAGAGATACAGTGCCTTCGGAAAGTGTTCAGACCACTTGACTTTTCCCACATTTTGTTACATTACAGCCTTATTCTAAAATGGATTACATTTTTAAAATATCCCTCAGCAATCTACACACAATACCCCACAATGACAAAGTGAAAACAGGTTATTAGACATTTTTGCAAATGTATTAAAAATAAAATACAGAAATACCTTATTTACAAGTATTCAGACCCTTTGCTATGATACTCAAAATTGAGCTCAGGTACATCCTGTTTCCATTGATCATCCTTGAGATGTTTCTACAACTTGATTGGTGTCCACCTGTGGTAAATTCAATTGATTGGACATGATTTGGAAAGGCACACAGATGTCTGTAATAAAGCCCTTTTGTCGGGAAAAAATAATTCTGACTGGCTGGACCAGGCTCCCCAGTGGGTCGGCCTGGCTCCCAAGTTTGTGGGACTATGCCCTCCCAGGCTACAAAATACAACTATTTTCTGCCCAGGTCAGTACAGCAGTGAGTGGACCATTTTAAGTCCTTAGTGATTTCGTCCTTTTCAGCAGCATGTTGAAAGAGTCATACAGTAGTTGAGCGTCACAACTTATTTATACTTATCTGTACAAAATATCATTGGTTAATTGGTTTGACTTGTTCATGTACACCTGGGGCAGTGGACATTCAGGAGAATGGACATTTACAGAATGATCAGATAGAAATGTATTGTGTAGATAAAATATGACTGTCAGATAGATTGGAATAGTATAGGATATTGTGTGTGCTCTATTAATTATATTTCTATCTTCAACATGCAGTTCCAGATACAGCCCTGCCAGTAGTTGAAGGCAGCCAATCCAATAGTTTCTGAAAAGTAGTCACTTCCTGAGATCTGTATTCAAATCTGTTCTTTGGAGCCTATTCAAAATAGCACTAACAAACTGCTTATTTGTCAAATCCTTCATAATTTGTTTCCATATAGGCCTACAATGTGGTTAATAAAATCCGATTTGGATATGTTTGGCAGTTATCGCTGCATCATACTTAAATGTTGTTCTTGGTGTGAGAAGGAGAGTTTGTGTGTTCTGTAGTTGAAGCAGGGTATCAGGAGAGCCTTCATTAGGTCACTGGGATTAGCTGTTATACCCATAAAGCCCATTACAAAACACCCACTAGAGTTCCAGATCAATCCATTGAAGGTCCTGAGAGTAGTTCAGTTGCATGTGTTGTTCGGAATCCCAAGCATCCCTCAGGTCACTCAGGACAAGGAGAACGTAAATGGGACATTGAGGACAAGGAGAAAATCAGGATAGATTAAGATTTGTAAGTAGACAGTTTGTAAGTATTGCCTTCTAATAGAGGGCTACCAACATATTTATTCTTTATGGTCAGCAGATGGTGGAGTGGTCACATAGAAGCAGCCTGAATGGAGAGTGAGATGCTGCTAAGAGCTGCCCTTGACTCTGAGTAAGCCACACGGTCAGCTAGATAGACAATACTCCCCTCTAAGGGACAAAATAGGGAGTGGTATACATCAGGGGTCTCGAACAGCTCGATTGGTAGCTCGCAGCCCACCTATGAGTAGCTTACCAAATAATTCCTAAAGTATATTCAATTTTTATTGTGTTTTTATATCACAAACTTTCATAAACAAATCTCACAAGTATCCGACACCGCAAGCTCCCAGCTACTATCTGATCAATGCAACATTGACATTATCCTACCCCTGGTTATCCACTAATGGCTTAAAAAGCCAAACCTAACACAATATCTGCCAATTAATTGCAAGCAATATTGTCCCTGTCTGTCTGTGTGCTGTGCGCATTTGTCTATCATTGATGTGATAACTGTCTTGTGGGTTGACAGAAATACTTTCCCCAAAAACCTTCTCAATTAAATGTTAACTGCAAAGTATAGTGCCCTCCACTAATATTGGCACCCTTGGTAAATATGAGCAAAACGGGCTGTTTATCCTCTTGGTCTTTCATTCAAAATATTCACAAAAATTGAACCTTTAATTGAAGTAAAATGATGATTATTATTATTTATGTATTTTTAAACTTGTTTTACCATCTTATATGACACAGAACACAGTCTCACAGTCTCAGGAGCAGTTACAGGGAGGAGAGAGGTTAAATGATCTGGGAATGATTTGCTGACCATAGTAGCCCGACTAGAAATAATCAATTGCACTTCAGCATGCAACTCACTGACAAATTGTCCCTGTGAATACCAGTGGAGCAATGGACAAGGGGTTTGGCAGTGAATAACTGTCGGTTCAAGTTTTTACAACATTTTTATGCACATGTTTTACGCAATAATTAAATACATTGTTGGCATGGTTATACAAGACAAAGAGAGGCATTCATGAACCATATTGTTGTATTCAAGTATATCCAGTTAATAGGAAGAGATACAGTGTCTTCGGAAAGTGTTCAGACCCCTTTACATAAGTATTCAGACCCTTTGCTCTGAGACTCGAAATTGAGCTCAGGTACATCCTGTTTCCATTGATCATCCTTGAGATGTTTCTAAAACTTGATTGGAGTCCACCTGTGGTAAATTCAATTGATTGGACATGATTTGGAAAGGCACACACCTGTCTATGTAAGGTCCCACAGTTAACAGCGCATGTCAGAGCAAAAACCAAGCCATGAGGCCGAAGGAATTGTCCGTAGAGCTCCAAGACAGGATTGTGTTGAGGCACAGATCTTGGGAAGGGTACCAAAAAATGTCTGCAGCATTGAAGTTCCCCAACAACATAGTGGCCTCCATCATTCTTAAATGTAAGAAGTTTGGAACCACCAAGACTCCTATAGCTGGCCGCCCGGCCAAACTGAGCAATCGGGGGAGAAAGGCCTTGGACAGGGACGTGACCAAGAACCCGATGGTCACTCTACAGAGCTCTAAAGTTCCTCTGTGGAGATGGGAGAACCTTCCAGAAGGACAACTATCTCTACAGCACTCAATCAATCTGGCCTTTATGATAGAGTGGCCAGACTGAAGCCACTCCTCAGTAAAAGACACATGACACCCCCGCGAGTTTGCCAAAAGGCACCTAAAGACTCAGACCATGAGAAACAAGATTCTCTGGTCTGATGAAACCAAGAACTCTTTGGCTTGAATGCCAAGCGTCACGTCTGGAGGACACCTGGCACAATCCTTACGCTGATGCATGGTGGTGGCAGTATCACGCTGTGGTGATGTTTTTCAGCAGCAGGGACTGGGAGACTAGTCAGGATCGAGGGAAAGATGAACGGAGCAAAGTACAGAGAGATCCTTGATGATAACCTGCTCCAGAGCTCTCAGGACCTCAGACTGAGGGCGAAGGTTCACCCTAAGCACACAGTCAAGACAACGCAGGAGTGGCTTCGGGACAAGTCTCTGAATGTACTTGAGTGGCCCAGCCAGAGCCCGGACTTGAACCCGATCGAACATCTCTGGAGAGAGCTGAAAATAGCTGTGCAGCAACGCTCCCCATCTAACCTGACAGAGCTTGAGAGGATCTGCAAAGAAGAATGGGAGAAACCCCACACATACAGGTGTGCCAAGCTTGTAGCATCATACCCAAGAAAACTCTGGCTGTCAAGGCTGTAATTGCTGCCAAAGGTGATTCAACAAAGTACTGAGTGAAGTGTCTGAATACTTATGAAAATGTGAAATTAGAAAACATTTATAAAAACCTGTTTTTGCTTCGTCATTATGGGGTATTGTGTGTAGATTGATGAGGGGAAAAAACTATTTAATCAATTTTAGAATAAGGCTGTAGGTAACGTAACAAAATGTGTAACAAGTCAAGGAGTCTGAATACTTTCCGAAGGCATTGTAGATTTATTGATATGTACAGCTGAAGTCGGAAGTTTACATACACTTAGGTTGGAGTCATTAAAACTCGTTTTTCAACCACTCCACAAATTTCTTGTTAACAAACTATAGTTTTGGCAAGTTGGTTAGGACATCTACTTTGAGCATGACACAAGCAATTTTTCCAACAATTGTTTACAGACAGAATATTTCACTTATAATTCACTATATCACAATTACAATGTGTCAGAAGTTTACATACACTAAGTTGACTGTGCCTTTAAACAGCTTGGAACATTCCAGACAATGATGTCATGGCTTTAGAAGCTTCTGATAGGCTAATTGACATCATTTGAGTCAATTGGAGGTGTACCTGTGGATGTATTTCAAGGCCTACCTTCAAACTCAGTGCCTCTTTGCTTGACATCATGGGAAAATCAAAACAAATCAACCAAGACCTCAGAAAGAAAATTGTAGACCTTCACAAGTCTGGTTCATCCTTGGGAGCGATTTCCATATGCCTGAAGGTACCACGTTCCTCTGTACAAACAATAGTACGCAAGTATAAACACCATGGGACCACGCAGCCGTCATACCGCTCAGGAAGGAGACGCATTCTGTCTCCTAGAGATGAACGTACTTTGGTGTGAAAAGTGCAAATCAATTACAGAACAACAGCAAAGGACCTTGTGAAGATGCTGGAGGAAACAGGTACAAAAGTATCTATATCCACAGTAAAACAAGTCCTATATCGACATAACCTGAAAAGCCGCTCAGCAATGAAGAAGCCACTGCTCCAAAACCACCATAAAAAAGCCTGACTACGGTTTGCAACTGCACATGGGGACAAAGATCGTACTTTTTGGAAAAATGTCCTCTGGTCTGATGAAACAAAAATAGAACTGTTTGGCCATAATGACCATTGTTATGTTTGGAGGAAAAAGGGGAAGGCTTGCAAGACGAAGAACACCATGCCAACCGTGAAGCACAGGGGTGGCAGCATCATGCTGTGGGGGTGCTTTGCTGCAGGAGGGGCTGGTGCACTTCACAAAATAGACGGCATCATGAGGAAGGAAAATTATGTGGATATATTGAAGCAAGATCTCAAGACATCAGTCAGGGAGTTAAAGCTTGCTCGCAAAAGGTTCTTCCAAATGGACAATGACCCCAAGCATTCTTCCAAAGTTGTGGCAAAATGGCTTAAGGACAACAAAGTCAAGGTATTGGAGTGGCCATCACAAAGCCCTGACCTCAATCCTCTAGAACATTTGTGGGCAGAACTGAAAAAGCGTGTGCGAGCAAGGAGGCCTACAAACCTGACTCTATTTCACTAGCTCTGTCAGGAGGAATGGGCGAAAATTCACCCAACTTATTGTGGGAAGCTTGTGGAAGGCTACCCAAAACATTTGACCCAATTAAACAATTTAAAGGCAATGCTACCAAATACTAATTGAGTGTATGTAAACTTCTGACCCACTGGGAATGTGATGAAATAAATAAAAGCTGAAATAAATCTTCCTCTCTACTATTATTCTGACATTTCATGTTCTTAAAATAAAGTGGTGATCCTAACTGACCTAAAACAGGGACTATTTACTAGGATTAAATGTCAGGAATTGTGAAAAACTGAGATTAAATGTATTTGGCTAAGGTGTATGTAAACTTCCGACTTCAACTGTATACAGTCAGGGAAAAAAGTATTTGATCCCCTGCTGATTTTGTACGTTTGCCCACTGACAAAGAAATGATCAGTCTATAATTTTAATGGTAGGTTTATTTGAACAGTGAGAGACAGAATAACAACAAAATAATCCAGAAAAACGCATGTCAAATATGTTATAATTATTTTTTTCATTTTAATGAGGGAAATAAGTATTTGACCCCCTCTCAATCAGAAAGATATCTGGCTCCCAGGTGTCTTTTATACAGGTAACGAGCTGAGATTAGGAGCACACTCTTAAAGGGAGTGCTCCTAATCTCAGTTTGTTACCTGTATAAAAGACACCTGTCCACAGAAGCAATCAATCAATTAGATTCCAAACTCTCCACCATGGCCAAGACCAAAGAGCTCTCCAAGGATGTCAGGGACAAGATTGTAGACCTACACAAGGCTGGAATGGGCTACAAGACCATCGCCAAGCAGCTTGGTGAGAAGGTCACAACAGATGGTGCGATTATTCGCAAATAGAAGAAACACAAAATAACTGTCAATCTCCCTCGGCCTGGGGCTCCATGCAAGATCTCACCTCGTGGAATTGCAATGAACATGAGAACGGTGAGGAATCAGCCCAGAACTACACGGGAGGATCTTGTCAATGATCTCAAGGCAGCTGGGACCATAGTCACCAAGAAAACAATTGGTAACACACTACGCTGTGAAGGACTGAAATCCTGCAGCGCCCGCAAGGTCCCCCTGCTCAAGAAAGCACATATACAGGGCAGTCTGAAGTTTGCCATTGAACATCTGAATGATTCAGAGGAGAACTGCGTGAAAGTGTTGTGGTCAGATGAGACCAAAATGGAGCTCTTTGGCATCAACTCAACTCGCCGTGTTTGGAGGAGGAGGAATGCTGCCAATGACCCCAACAACACCATCCCCACCGCTTTGGGGGTGTTTTTCTTGGGTGAGACCCTCCTTCCCTCAGCCAGGGCATTGAAAATGGGTCGTGGATGGGTATTCCAGCATGACAATGACCTAAAGCACACGGCCAAGGCAACAAAGGAGTGGCTCAAGAAAAAGCACATTAAGGTCCTGGAGTGGCCTAGACAGTCTCCAGACCTTAATCCCATAGAAAATCTGTGGAGGGAGCTGAAGGTTTGAGTTGCCAAACGTCAGGCTCGAAACCTTATTGACTTGGAGAAGATCTGCAAATAGGAGTGGGACATAATCCCTCCTGAGATGTGTGCAAACCTGGTGGCCAACTACAAGAAACGTCTGACCTCTGTGATTGCCAACAAGGGTTTTGCCACCAATTACTAAATCATGTTTTGCGGAGGGGTCAAATACTTATTTCCCTCATTAAAATGCTAATCAATTTATAACATTTTTGACATACGTTTTTCTGGATTTATTTTGTTGTTATTCTTTCTCTCACTGTTCAAATAAACCTACCATTACAATTATAGACTGATCATTTCTTTGTCAGTGGGTAAACGTACAAAATCAGCAGGGGATCAAATACTTTTTTCCCTCACTGACTGCATGCGTTTTTCATTGCAATTAAAATTATTGGTACATTTCCCAGTGGTTTTAAAGGCAAATGGGGATACTTAACATCTGTTGTTTGCATTCATCCATATACACCCTGCAGAGTTTCAGAGCTTACAAAACATCAACAAAAATGCATTTGATTTAAGGAGACCTCTTTTATTTATAAGATATATAAATTCCATTTGGTGTTTGGTAGTCATAATGAGGGTGGTGTTGATCTTTGATTTTACATTATAATGCTTCTGCGATTACTGATTTTATTCCTGCCTCATCTTCAAGGTTGATACACCACCACCTCCTTCCATCTTTCTCTCTAAAACATGCTTGGTTAAAAACAACCCAATTTGGGTTATTTGGTAACCCAGCACTGGGTAAATATTGGACAAAACACATGCTGGGTTATTTTGACCCAGCCAGTTGGGTTGTGTGAATTACCCAACATGTTGGGTTGTTGGGATTACCAAAACATGGGTTTATGTAACCATCAGTTGGGTATTTTTAACTCTCATGCTTGGTTGACCTAGCAGCTGGGTCTTTTTTAATGTAATCCTTAGGTTTTTTTTAGGGGCATGGCTTTCAGCTAGGAGACCCGTGAGAGTAAATGTCATTCCGGTTCATCATGTTAAGTTTACATATGGCAAACTCTAACTTCCGTATATGTTTTTGCACTTTCCACATTCTTCTATAATGTTAAGATTATTTATTACATATTATTATAAGGTATACCAATGACAGTGTATGACATGTGATAACTATAACAGAACAGATGCACAGGAATTAAATGTACTCTTATGGGTGGCAAAAAATAACTATCTGAAAACCACACCCCTACTAAACTATGCCTCCAATCTTCTGATCTGACCCGGTGGGTCATATCTCAATAACCCAGCACCAATAATCCAGTACCCAGCATCAATAACCCAGGTGTTTTTAAAGAAAGCAACCCAACTAAGTGACCCAACACCTGCAACCCAGCTGTTGGGTCAATCAAACAACCCAGCATGTTTTTTTTTCTATTTTTTTGTTGTTGTTTTTTTGTTTTTTGGGGGGGAATGGATCAGCTTAATATTGCAGATAGATTGTATCTTCTATCAATGTAATTGTCTGCATCACTTCCAATCCCCCATGTTTTTTTTTTTTATATATATATACTCCCCTTTATTACTTTTCAACCCCACCATCCTTTCCCTACTTGGAGTAAATTAGTGAACAACAATGCCCAGGCCTCTACTTCCGGTCTATACTTACTATCTACACCTTATGGACAGAGTTAATTTTACAATAATTATATTACATATATATATATTTTTTTTATTTTATTTTTTTTGCTCCTGAACTTCTTCTACTCTCAACCTCTCCGATCATTTTCATGATGTCCATGTGGTTTGCTTCTATATGCCCTATCTTTCTAAATGTTCTCCTTCCCAAAAGCTCCCAACATACAACCTATATACTTATTATGGACACAGTATGCTTACATTATTAGCTATCTTTGTTATTATTTGTTGTTATTTGTTATTAGTCCCATCCTTCAACTCTATTCAATACCTCCCATCTATCTCTTAACACCATCCATATAGGATTTCTATTTGCCATATATACACTGCCCAAAAAAATTAAGGGAACACTAAAATAACACATCCTAGATCTGAATGAATGAAATAATCTTATTAAATACTTTTTTCTTTACATAGTTGAATGTGCTGACAACAAAATCACACAAAAATTATCAATGGAAATGAAATGTATCAACCCATGGAGGTCTGGATTTGGAGTCACACTCAAAATTAAGTGGAAAACCACACTACAGGCTGATCCAACTTTGATGTAATGTCCTTAAAACAAGTCAAAATGAGGCTCAGTAGTGTGTGTGGCCTCCACGTGCCTGTATGACCTCCCTACAATGCCTGGGCATGCTCCTGATGAGGTGGCGGATGGTTTCCTGAGGGATCTCCTCCCAGACCTGGACTAAAGCATCCGCCAACTCCTGGACAGTCTGTGGTGCAACGTGGCATTGGTGGATGGAGCGAGACATGATGTCCCAGATGTGCTCAATTGGATTCAGGTCTGGGGAACGGGCAGGCCAGTCCATAGCATCAATGCCTTCCTCTTGCAGGAACTGCTGACACACTCCAGCCACATGAGGTCTAGCATTGTCTTGCATTAGGAGGAATCCAGGGCCAACCGCACCAGCATATGGTCTCACAAGGGGTCTGAGGATCTCATCTCGGTACCTAATGGCAGTCAGGCTACCTCTGGCGAGCACATGGAGGGCTGTGCGGCCCCACAAAGAAATGCCACCCCACACCATGACTGACCCACCGCCAAACCGGTCATGCTGGAGGATGTTGCAGGCAGCAGAACGTTCTCCACGGCGTCTCCAGACTCTGTCACGTCTGTCACGTGCTCAGTGTGAACCTGCTTTCATCTGTGAAGAGCACAGGGCGCCAGTGGCGAATTTGCTAATCTTGGTGTTCTCTGTCAAATGCCAAACGTCCTGCACGGTGTTGGGCTGTAAGCACAACCCCCACCTGTGGACGTCGGGCCCTCATACCACCCTCATGGAGTCTGTTTCTGACCGTTTGAGCAGATACATGCACATTTGTGGCCTGCTGGAGGTCATTTTGCAGGGCTCTGGCAGTGCTCCTCCTGCTCCTCCTTGCACAAAGGCGGAGGTAGCGGTCCTGCTGCTGGGTTGTTGCCCTCCTACGGCCTCCTCCACGTCTCCTGATGTACTGGCCTGTCTCCTGGTAGCGCCTCAATGCTCTGGACACTACGCTGACAGACACAGCAAACCTTCTTGCCACAGCTCGCATTGATGTGCCATCCTGGATGAGCTGCACTACCTGAGCCAATTGTGTGGGTTGTAGACTCCGTTTCATGCTACCACTAGAGTGAAAGCACTGCCACCATTCAAAATTTACCAAAACATCAGCCAGGAAGCATAGGAACTGAGAAGTGGTCTGTGGTCACCACCTGCAGAACCAGTGCTTTATTGGGGGTGTCTTGCTAATTGCCTATAATTTCCACCTGTTGTCTATTCCATTTGCACAACAGCATGTGAAATGTATTGTCAATCAGTGTTGCTTCCTAAGTGGACAGTTTGATTTCACAGAAGTGTGATTGACTTGGAGTTACATTGTGTTGTTTAAGTGTTCCCTTTATTTTTTTGAGCAGTGTATTTCAACCGTACTGTGATGTTTTACAAAAGTTCTGAACCTTTCTATTCTCATTGCTTCTACAGATTGTGAATTAAAAATAAACATTTTTGCTAAAAGTATTATTATATTATTGATTGATTGACTATGACTTTTCAGATCACCCAGTAATGCTATCTGCAAGGTTAGCTCCAGGTAAATATTGCAATCCTTTAGCCATTCCTGCACCTGTGTCCAAAAACAAGCTACAAATGGACAGAACCAAAACAAATGATCTAATGATTCTGTCTCTTCACAGCAAAATCTGCAGAGCTGGGAAGATTGTATCCCCCATATAAATAACATTCTATTGGTAGCAAGAATTTTATATAATAATTTAAATTGAAAGATTCTAATTTTTGTATCTGGTGTCGTTTTGCGTGTCAGTTCATAAACACTATGCCATGGGATCGGTACGTCAAAGATCTCTTCCCAACTATTTTGCAATCTATATGGGACGGCTGTCAATCCTTTGGTCCTTAAGTGAAACTGATATACTTTTTTATTCATCACAGTTTTCCTTAACCAATGATGTTCTTTAATGTAAGGCCGACAGACAAGTTCCTTACTTTCTCCCCCTTCCACTTTCCTCTTCCACTTTTGCGGTAAGGCTGCAATTATTTGGTTGTAATTTTGGGTAGAGCAGACATTTCCATATGTTTTTGTTAGCTGCATGTGCGACATAACTCCACCAGTCCTACCGATGATATCATTTACGAAGATTATACCTTTTTTAAACATTCTGTCTAAAAATAAAGGTTTTTTGTCAATTAGTATATTTGAATTTAACCACAATATTTGTTGCATTATTTGTTCTGTCATTTCTGGAGGATTAAATTGAAATTGCAACCAACTTTCTATGGCTTGTTTTAGAAATAGAGATATTTGGGAGAGTATTTCCTTTTCAAATAACTGAAAGTGAGAGGTTGTAATCTGAATAAAGGGAAAAAGGCCTTTCTTGAACATTGGGTGAGACAATCTTATTAATTTGCTTGAGAACCAGTTCGGATTTAAGTATAACTTTTGTATGACTGAAGCTTTTAGTGATAGGTCTAATGCTTAAATATTTAATCATTTCTGTCCTCCGAATTCATATTCATTATATAAATATGCCCTTTTAATTTTGTCTGGCTTGCTGTTCCAAATAAAATTGAATATTTTTTTCTCATATAATTTAGAAAACTGTTCGCTAGGCGTAGGCAAGAACATAAGCAAATAGGTAAACTGGGATAATACTAAAGAGTTAATCAGGGTGATTTTTCCACAAATTGACAGGTATTTTCCTTTCCATGGTAGTAAGATCTTATCTATTTTTACTAACTTTCTATTAAAATGTGTTGAAGTGAGATCATTTATTTCCTTTGGGATATGTATTCTGAGTATATCCACATCACCATCAGACCATTTTATTGGTAAACTACATGGTAATGTAAAAATTGTATTTTTTAGTGATCCAATATGTAATATACAGTGGGGAGAACAAGTATTTGATACACTGCCGATTTTGCAGGTTTTCCTACTTACAAAGCATGTAGAGGTCTGTAATTTTTATCATAGGTACTCTTCAACTGTGAGAGACGGAATCTAAAACAAAAATCCAGAAAATCACATTGCATGATTTTTAAGTAATTAATTTGCATTTTATTGCATGACATAAGTATTTGATCACCTACCAACCAGTAAGAATTCCGGCTCTCACAGACCTGTTCGTTTTTCTTTAAGAAGCCCTCATGTTCTCCACTCATTACCTGTATTAACTGCACCTGTTTGAACTCGTTACCTTTATATAAGACACATGTCCACACACTCAATCAAACAGACTCCAACCTCTCCACAATGGCCAAGACCAGAGAGCTGTGTAAGGACATCAGGGATAAAATTGTAGACCTGCACAAGGCTGGGATGGGCTACAGCACAATAGGCAAGCAGCTTGGTGAGAAGGCAACAACTGTTGGCGCAATTATTAGAAAATGGAAGAAGTTCAAGATGACGGTCAATCACCCTCGGTCTGGGGCTCCATGCAAGATCTCACCTCGTGGGGCATCAATGATCATGAGGAAGGTGAGGGATCAGCCCAGAACTACACGGCAGGACCTGGTCAATGACCCGAAGAGAGCTGGGACCACAGTCTCAAAGAAAACCATTAGTAACACACCACGCCGTCATGGATTAAAATCCTGCAGCGCACGCAAGGTCCCCCTGCTCAAGCCAGCGCATGTACAGGCCCGTCTGAAGTTTGCCAATGACCATCTGGATGATCCAGAGGAGGAATGGGAGAAGGTCATGTGGACTGATGAGACAAAAATAGAGCTTTTTGGTCTAGACTCCACTCGCCGTGTTTGGAGGAGGAAGAAGGATGGGTACAACCCCAAGAACACCATCCCAACCGTGAAACATGGAGGTGGAAACGTCATTCTTTGGGGATGCTTTTCTGCAAAGGGGACAGGACGACTGCACCGTATTGAGGGGAGGATGGAAGGGGCCATGTATCGCGAGATCTTGGCCAACAACCTCCTTCCCTCAGTAAGAGCATTGAAGATGGGTCGTGGCTGGGTCTTCCAGCATGAAATCGACCCAAAACACACAGCCAGGGCAACTAAGGAGTGGCTCCGTAAGAAGCATCTCAAGGTCCTGGAGTGGCCTAGCCAGTCTCCAGACCTGAACCCAATAGAACATCTTTGGAGGGAGCTGAAAGTCTGTATTGCCCAGCGACAGCCCCGAAACCTGAAGGATCTGGAGAAGGTCTGTATGGAGGAGTGGGCCAAAATCCCTGCTGCAGTGTGTGCAAACCTGGTCAAGACCTACAGGAAACATTTGATCTCTGTAATTGCAAACAAAGGTTTCTGTACCAAATATTAAGTTCTGCTTTTCTGATGTATCAAATACTTATGTCATGCAATAAAATGCAAATTAATTACTTAAAAATCATACAATGTGATTTTCTGGATTTTTGTTTTAGATTCCATCTCTCACAGTTGAAGTGTACCTATGATAAAAATTACAGACCTCTACATGTTTTGTAAGTAGGAAAACCTGCATAATCGGCAGTGTATCAAATACTTGTTCTCCCCACTGTAGTACATTTGTCATAATTTGGTTGTAATCCAGAGAGGTTAGAAAATGTATCTAGGTCCTCTATGAGGCTGTGGAGGGATTCTAGTTAATGATTTAAAAGAAAACATGAATCATCAGCGTACAATGACACCTTTGTTTTTAAGCCCTGTATTTCTAATCCTCTGATATTATTATTGGATCTGATTTTAATAGCTAACATCTCGATGGCCACAAAAAATAGATATGCCGATAGTGGACAACCTTGTTTCACTCCTCTTGACAGTTAAAAACTTTCTGAGAAATAGCCATTATTTACTATTTTACACCTAGGGTTACTATACATGATTTTGACCCATTTCATAAGAGATTCTCCAAAATTGAAACGCTCCAGGCATTTATATATAAACCCCAGTCGAACTTTATCAAATGCCTTTTCGAAGTCTGCTATGAATAGCAGGCCTGGTTTCCCATATTTTCCATAGTGTTCTATTGTTTCCAATACTTGCCTTATATTATCTCCAATGTATCTTCCATGTAAAAAACCTGTCTGATTAGAATGAATAATATCCGACAATACCTTTTTTAATTCTATGCGCTATACATTTTGCTAGGATTTTTGCATCACAACACTGAAGTGTAAGGGGCCTCCAATTTTGTAAATGGACTGGATCTTTATATTTTCCACTTGTATCCTGTTTCAGTAATAATGAGATCAGACCTTCTTCTTGAGTGTCAGATAATCTACCATTTACATAGGAGTGGTTAAAACATGCTAATAACGGTCCTCTTAGTATATCAAAAAAGGTTTGGTATACCTCGACTGGTATGCCATCCAACCCTGGAGTTTTCCCGGACTTAAAGTCTTTAATTGCATCCAGAAGTTCCTCCTCTGTAATTTCACCTTCACATGAGTCTTTCTGTGTGGCTGTTAATTTGACATTATCAATAGAAAAAAATCTCTACAATTAGCTTCAGTTAGAGGAGATGGAGGCGACTGAAAAGAAAACATATGCTTAAAGTACTTTGTTTCTTCCTTCAAAATATCATTTGGTGAATTATGGGTGACTCCGTCAATTGTAACCAGTTTCATTAAGTTCTTTTTGGTAGCATTCCTATGTTGAAGATTAAAAAAGAATATATATATATATTCCATCCAGTTTGCTTTATTTTTATAATATATTACACTTGATCTTTCTTGAATAAGTTTCTCCATTTCTTTTAGTTTTTCCTCTAATTTATTCTGAGCCTCTATGTTACAGTTTTTATTGCCATCTATCTGTTCTGTTAGACTTTCTATTTCCTTTCTTAGTATAAACTCTTTTGACCTAAATTGCTTTTGTTTTCGAGATGAGCACTGAATTGCATGGCCTCTAAAGGCACATTTAAAGGTGTCCCATACAATAAGGGGATTCGCTGTACCTATGTTATGTTGGAAAAAGTCAGTTATAAATTCCTTTGTTCTAATTATAAATGAATTATCATCCAATAGGCTTTGATTAAATTTCCAATATCCTCGCCCACGTGGAAATTCAGTAAGAGTAATGTATATGCCTATTATATGATGGTCCGACCGCATTCTGTCCCCTATCAACACTTTTTAAACTTTTGGTGCCAACGAGAATGAGATAAGAAAGAAGTCAAGACGACTAGCTTGATTCAGTCTCCGCCATGTATATCTCACTAGATCAGTATATTTAAGCCTCCATATATCTACTGGTTCTAATGTATCCATGACATTCACAATTTCCTTAAGAGCATGTGGGTGATTGTTTGTGGTGTGATTTCCTTTACGGTCCATTGAGCTATTTAAAACAGTATTATAATCCCCCACCATAATAATATTGTCTTGAGTTGCTTGCAGGCTTGATAATTTATTATATATATTGTCAAAGAATTGTGGATCATCATTATTTTGTCCGTAAAGGTTAATGAGCCATATCTGTTTATGGTCCAATAACATATTTAAAATAATCCATCTACCTTGCGTATCTATTTGGACAATTTGCACATTCGGATCGAAATTACTATTAATTAATAACCCCTTTTGAATTTCTTTGCCCATGGGAGAAGTATATTCCCCCCCCCCATTCTTTTTTCCACGCTACTTCATCTCGAATTGTTGAATGAGTTTCCTGTATACAATAGATATTATATTCCTTCTCTTTGAGCCATGTAAATATTGTTCTTCTTTTGTTATTACCAGCTAAGCCATTACAATTATAACTGGCTATACTTATTTCACCATACACCATAATGAGATACAAGTTTCAAGTCTATTTATCATTATATATGTTTGTAAATTTCCAAATAAAAAATAGCGTAATGATTGAGTGTCCATATAGCTGTACCGTGATATTTGCATTGCTACGGAGTAACCCTTCAATTGTTCTCCACTAATTCCCCCGCTAAAGCCCCTCCCCATCCCAAGTTGAGCCGTTATCCCAGTGATCAGCATCCCACCCACGTCCCTCCGTATCCCTAAGGCCCCGAGAGGCCAGGACCCATCCATCGAAAACAGCACACAGTGCCACCCACAAAACAGAAGCAGATTAACCGCCAAAAGCATTTCCAATGCTTTCACCTCTCTCTATATATATCTATATAACTTTTTATTTTTTTATTATGCATATCCTATTTTCCATCATTATCAATTAATATGCGTAATAATGTCGGCAGTTCACGCGTAGGATTCTAACATATAACCCGGATTGCCATTGTATTACATTTAACTCATTGACAAGCAATTATTATCCTAGCAAATAATTCCCGTGGTCGCTCAGGTGGGTGTCCAGGTTATAGGGTTAGGGATCTTTCCATCATGATAGGACAATGAAAATGTAGATTAGATGTATACTATATTTAAAAATGTATATCCCTCATCTACACAAAATTGAAAGCTCTCTCTCACTACCCCTGCTCATAGACCCCCGGTCGGCTCTGGGATATGCAACCATTTCCCCTCTCACTCACTTAACGCCGCACCTTTTCAAACACAAAAATGCACACCACATGGTTGACTGCGGAAGAAATGGGCAGAGCGTGCAAACGCACCCGCATCCACATCTGCCGCAAGGGGGAAAGGACGCCAGAGAGAACACAGGACCAACCACAACAACCATCCGCCAAAACAAAAACCTCCCGCCAAAAAAGCCATGTTCTAATTATTTGTATTTAAAGATGTATTATTCTGCTTGTTATATCGTTTTATCCTTTTATAAAATACTATACTTACTATATATGTTATTTAATATTACAATCCCTATCATTGCTAGTATCAGGTGCTCCAATATTTGACTCCTCTATTACAACTTTTAGAATAGCCATGGAGTAGTCTTTGTGTCTCTGAACATTTGGTTGTCAATATATAATTTATCCACCACTAGTGCAACACGTTTCCCCTTTTAATCTGTTTTCCTTGAAGAGTGGATACAGAACTTTGCGCCTTTCTACAATCTCCTTCGGGAACTGATCATTCATGCCTATTTTCGTGCCAGCAAGTCTTTTTCCTAGGCTTTTCACCATAGCTTTATCCTTAAAAAAAGCAAATTTGGCAATGATTGGGCGCTCATTTTTTTGTCCTCTTTTTCCGAAACGATGTACACGTTCGAGTTGGATTTTATCGACAGCCTCGAGTGGGATTTGTAGCGCTGTATGCAGGAAGTCCTTCATAATATTCTCTGTTATTTCTCCTCCTTTTCCTGAATACCCGTAAGTACTAGATTTTCCCTCATCGATCTAGTTTGGATGTCTAGTAAGGCTTCTCTCAGAAGGTTGTTCTCCTTTTTTAGTTCCCCTAACGTCCGTTTCCATTTTAGAGACTGTCACTTTTAATTATTTGGTTTCTTTCTCCATTACCAAAGCTTTTTCGTCACTCATTTGAAGACTCGCTTTCAACTCTTTTACGTCTTTACTGACCAATTCTAGTATGCCCAATTTGTCATTTATCGACTTCAACAGGTCGCTTTCCACACTTACCATACCCAGTGGTGAAAAGCATATATCATCTGTATCAGTCAATGAGTCGTGTTTCCTTTTGGGGATCGGCTCTCCACGCTTGTCTTCAGTCATGTTTGGGTGTTGCGTGTTGTTGTAATATTTGTCGATATATTTCTCTAGCCTTATGATCTGTTTTGTGTTATTATCCAGATTGAATTATATTAACTGCGAATATATGAAATGCTAATATTTAGTCTAACTTACTGATTTTCAATATTATGTTTTTATCTTGAGGTGTTTTGTACCGATTTCTATTCAATACGCCATCTTGTCTATGCGTGCCCCGCCCCGTCAGGTATTACAGTTACTAGTTAGGTACCAGCATGTTGGGTCAACCAAACAACCCAGCATGTTTTTGTGTTTACTCTCCTTTCTTCAGCCTAATTAACCTCCCTCCTCCTCCTCCTCCTCCTCCTCCTCCTCCTCCTCCTCCTCCTCCTCCATGACCTTAGTCCCTCACTCCTTTTCTTGACCTCTCTCCTCTACTTTCCCTTAATTCCTCCCATTCTTTATCCCTCTTCTCTTGGCCTGTAAAAAAACACTTAGCAGAGGAATGTGTGAATGGGGATAACAGAGCTTAATTGGTACATGGAGTGAAAAGAGAGAGAGAGCGAGAAAGAGAGAGAGAGAGTGTATGTGTCTGTGTGTGTGTGTGTGTGTGTGTGTGTGTGTGTGTGTGTGTGTGTGTGTGTGTGTGTGTGTGTGTGTGTGTGCGTTTGTGCGTGTGTATGTGTGCGTATGTGCGTGCATGCGTGTGTGTGTGTAGAGCGTGCATGCGTGTGTGTGTGTAGAGGTCAGGAGCTATGTCTGAAGCTTCTTTAGTCAGAAGAGTCCCACCTAGTATACAGATATTTAGGAGACCTCATGAGCTGTCCTAACCAGTTAAGAGTTACCAGCAGGTGTCTTGATAATAGAGCGAGTCAGTGGTTCCTGCGCCAATAGTCCTTTTGTACAACGTAGCAACGCTACAGAGCCAAGCACAGGTCCATCAAATGCAAGAGATTGCCCATCTTAGAGTCCACATTGAGAGATTATTTAGCTGAATTAAACTGAACAAGCTGTTTCAGTCAGAGATCCCCATGTCACTGATGGGAAGCATCAACTGCCTCTTGTGAAGGCATGGGCCAAGGAGCAATGAGCTACTACTGCAATGCATCATTCCTTTTTTTGCTGTGACCATCCACATTGTCTAACACCCTGTAGTCCATTTGCTGATAATAAACACCACTGCTTATACTCCAAATACAAAATGTTGTAAAGAGTTTTTATTTACAGTGACAAGAGAACAGAAAAAATTGAATTATTTTACATAATTTATTTACAGATTTGTTGGTTTATTTCTCTTTCATTAATTGAAAGATAAAGGAGTCTGTCTGTAGTTATTTAGTCTTTCCTGCCTAAGAACTTTTGCATGTACACATATAAGTCGTACCAGTCACCCTTCTCTCTAATTAGTGAGAACACCACTGGGTCTCTATGTATTCTCTCGACCAGAATGTCCTCATGCGCACAGACAACAAAGTCACACCACTCCAACCCAGTGACGTAGAGCTGACCTTGAATTTGCCAGTAGTAGGCATGCTGCCTCTTCAGGGAACGTTCATCGTTATGCATGTGAACGTACTTGCAATCCACAAAACCCTTTACGTTCGGGTTCTTAATCTCAACTAGGCCAAAAGGTGGATGCTCGAGAGGGTCGTAGACCAGGCCATCAGGAGAAGAGGCAAGCCAAGGGACGTCAGTATGTATGATGAGGCCACAGTGTGAGAAGTTGACATTCTGCATCTTGCAGTGGTCACTGGCTGCTTCCATCTTCAACTCCAGTCCCCTCTTCATGTCAGCTGTTGGTGCTGTACCTTTGAGGATCCTTTCAGCTAGATTGCCTGCGGATATCAGCCCTCTCACATGGCAAGCCTCTCGGAACCGTGACGAGGTCAGTCTTGGTTTCCGGAGCACCTGCCAGTCGGATACAGCACTCTGTTCTCTAGTAGCTTCCTCTATTTTATGGGCTGTTGCAAAGCTCACCTGAAGAGACTCCATGTGAAGTTGGTCTTATTCACTGAGCACAAATGTGCAGCGTTGAAAGTTGCTCTCCAGTCTGTAGCCATCCAGGGGCAGTGAAGGGAATGGTGGTGTCTCCTTATGGTAAACTATGTGTCGCGTTGTGATTGGAGGCTGCTGGTAAGACAGGAGGCTCCCCACCTGTATCTTTCCAAAGTGGGAGTCGACTAAAAGCTTTTCAGCAGACATCCCCATGCTGCAGATCAATGGCTTGGATACAGGGTCAAAGTTCTTGTATGCCTCTTCTATCTGGAGAACTGAGAGGTCAGGGAGTGGTCCAAGAAGGGCGCTGTAGAGTGTACTTCTGCAAAGCAAAACAGCCGCTGTGGTTAGCCAATCTAAACAATGTACTTGAAACCACCTGAAATTTTATATTGTCAAAGTGTAATAGGACATGACCAGCTACTACCTACTATACTGGCTATTAGGGAATACTCACCTCATCCCTCCTTCTGCCATGCGCTTTTTGGTGGGCTTGGTGATGGTCATTTTGCCTATGGGCCCAGGTTTCAGACCCTGTAAAAAGACAGTACAAGGGCACTATTCTAAATCTAATCATGAGACGATTTAAGTTTTCATTAAATCATTTCTTAGCATTATGATGTGATTATAACCATATGATGTTGATATGTGGTATAGCTATTAAAACATACCATAGTCCTTGGCTTATGCCACTGCTGCTCGGCCGCTGTGCAGCTGTGCACAGGTGGGACGACTGGTGTTCCCGTCTGGGAATAGTGTGCAGACTGGAATAGTAATGTAACTGTGTGGTTGCATAATGCAGTGCCAGCAACACATGAACAGTGATGTGTCATTGTTACTGGCTCAGAGGGCTTCAGTACAATCTACGTGGGGGATATAAAAAGAAAATGATTAGACTATAAAATCACTCAACATATGTCACGACCAGCAAACAGAAGTGACTGGCGCAACATGCAACAGCCACTAAATTAATTACAGCAATACGGGTTTAAACGTTTCTATTAAGGGTATATGCCCTTGTTTAAATGTAATCTAATGCATCCAACATAACAGAGTTTACAGAAACAGCAAGGAAGACAACTGAATAATTACTACACTAAGAACGGTTTCATAGACATGGGTTAAGCCTAGTCCTAGACTAAGCAATGCCTCTTAATGCAGATCTCCATTGACAGGAACATCTTAGTCTAAGACAAGGCTTCATCTCTGACTGTGTAACCAGCATGTAGTGTGTCACAAACAGCTGACTTTTCACCCTACACTCAAACTGTGTGGTTTCTCATTTTTCCTCATGGACCTGTAGCAGCAAGCCCTTATGCTGACCTCTCCTGTCACTTTGTCCCTGTTCAAAACTGTTTTGAATAAAAAGAATGAGCAATCATAATGTTAGCTAGCTACTGTAAAAATCATGTCTTAAACCACGTTACAGCTTTGAGTAAACGTCCTTGTCTGGTCTGATAGGAAACTTGGCTGCACTTACCTTCATAGTTGAAAAGGTAACTGGAGACATAAAGTTTGAATCATTCTTCCAACTTGGAGGTCGGTGCTTTGCTACTTGTCTTGGCCAGACGATGTACATCCGTCACTGTTATCTTTGGCAGCTCTTGCAAGCACCTTGTGTAAAACAGTTGTCAGGTTTTGGCCATGACTGTTCGGGTTTTGGTCACTAGATGTCCCCATTGCACCTTTTTTGTACCTTTTGTTTTTCTTGCTCTAATTATTGTTTGCACCTGTAGGTCATTCCCTTGTTAGTATTTATACCCTGTGTGTTCCTCAGTTCCTTGCTCAGTGTTTGTAAGTTAGCACCCAGCCCCAGCCCAAGCCTTGTTTTATATAGATATTTCTCTGGTGGGATTTTCCAGAGGTTCTCTGGTTTAGTTCTTGTGTTTTGTTTGAGTAGTCTTTTGAGGTTTGTTTTTCCCTGCTGTTTTTTACCACTTTGTGGAGTTTCTTTTGTTTTTTGGAGGTTTTCCTCTTTGTGCCTCTTGGCTTTATTTTTGGACATTGTGGATTTAGTTTCTTTGCCTGAAGATTTTGTTCTTTAATTAAACCACCATCTCTAGTACAGCTGTGTCTGCCTCATCTTCTGGGTTCTGACAATTATTAGTGACTGTTTCTCGCACCGGGTCGTGACAGAAACACTGAGCCATTATTATGAACCCAGAGGCAGCCAGTACCCAGGATCTTTTTCCATGCTGTCCCACCATGAGGGGGACTGTCCAACGCCACGAAGCTGCTCTGGTTCAGCAAGAGGCCTTAATGGCTAGACATTCTCAACTTCTGTCAGAGATGCTGACTTCCATAAAGCAGATTTCGGATCGACTTTCCCCGGCAACCGCTTCTGCTCCAGTTCATCCGATTCAAGGGCCCCTGGCAGTTAATCCCCTGGCTGAACCTCGTCTGCCGCCTCCCCCAACGGTTCTCAGGGGATCCGAGTGTTTGTAAGGGGGTTTTTCACCCAATGTTCTCTCTCCTTTGAGCTGCAACCATCGTCGTTTCCCACCGACCGGTCCAAGATAGCATATATCATCACCCTGCTGTCGGAAAAGGCCCTAGCCTGGGCTACTGCTGTGTGGGATGCCCAAAGTCCCTGCTGTGCCAGCTACTCTACCTTTGCTGAAGAATTCAAGCGAGTGTTTCAAGGTCCTACCAACGGCCCTGACTCAGCCAAACAGCTCCTGACTCTCCGCCAAGGTCGGCGCAGCGTGACGGACTATGCCATCCAGTTCCGCACTGTGGCAGCAGCAAGTGGCTGGAACGACGAGGCGCTCACAGTGTGTTTTTGAAGGGTCTTTCTGACACCATCCAAGATGAACTGGCCACTTTCGGGAACCACCGGACAACCTCGAGTCCCTTATCAAGTTGGCTTCACGCATAGACCAGCGTCTGAGAGAGAGAGAACAAAACCATAGACCGCTCACCCTAGCTCCTATCGGTTCCAGCTCCGAGTCTCCACCTTTATCCTCGCTGGCTCCACCAGAACCCATGCAGGTTGGACGCATCTCCCAGGCTGAGAGAGACCGCCGGATGAGGGAGCGATGCTGTCTATATTGCGGCAAACCGGGCCATTTCCGCTCCACGTGTCCCGGGCTCCAGGGAAACGCACTCTCCCGTGCAGGCCTGGGAGGACTGTAACGGGAAACATAACCTCCTCCCATCCATCCAACTCCCGCCTGCTCATTCCAGTTACCCTTTCCTGGGACGACCACGAGTTTTCTCTTCAAGCCTTGGTAGACTCTGGAGCCGCAGGTAACTTCATGGATGGGATCTGGGCGAAGGAGAATGGCGCTCCTTCTGAACCTCTAAGTGACCCCATAAGGGTTACTACGTTGGATAGAAGTCCTTTGGGATCTGGACTTGTCACTCGTGCCACTACCCCCTTACGACTTTCGGTTTCCCAACACCAGGAAGTGATGAACTTTCATCTGATCTCCTGTTCCGAGTTTCCTCTCGTCCTTGGTTATCCCTGGCTTCACAGCCATAACCCTCACATCGACTGGTCTGTGGGCACTATCAAGCAGTGGGGTCCTACGTGCCAAGCCACTTGTATCTTCCCGAGTTCCCAGAGTTCTCCTTCCGAGTCTCTAGAATCCATCGACTTGTCCCGAGTTCCCGAGTGTTACCATGACCTCAAACTGGTATTTAGCAAACAGAAGGCCCCCAAACTACCACCCCATAGACCTTACGATTGCACCATCGACCTGTTGCCGGGGACCTGCCCTCCCAGGGGTCGGATCTTTTCCCTTTCTCCTCCCGAACGAGCTGCTATGGATACCTACATCAAGGACGCTCTGACAGCAGGCCTCATGCGTCCATCTACCTCGCCGGCGGGAGCAGGGTTTTTCTTTGTGGCCAAGAAAGACGGTGGATTACGACCTTGCATCGACTACCGGGGACTCAATGCCATAACCGTCCGTAACCGCTACCCGCTACCCCTTATGGCCACAGCCTTTGAGCTGCTCCAGGAAGCAGTTGTCTTCACTAAGCTTGACCTGCGGAACGCATACCATCTTGTGCGGATCAAACCCGGGGACGAGTGGAAGACTGCTTTCAACACGCCTACTGGTCACTACGAATACTCGGTGATGCCCTTCGGCCTGACCAACGCTCCGGCTGTGTTCCAAGCGCTCATAAACGATGTGCTTAGGGATATGCTTAACATCTTTGTGTTTGTTTACTTGGATGACATCCTCATCTTTTCGAGCTCCCTTCAAGAACACACTAAGCATGTCAGACAAGTGCTCAAACGCCTCCTAGACAGCCATTTGTACGTTAAGCCGGAGAAGTGTGAATTCCATTCCTCTCGAGTACAATTCCTGGGATTTATAGTGGAACCCGGACAAGTCCAGATGGACCCCAAGAAGGTAGAGGCGGTAGCGGATTTGCCCACCCCCAAGTCCGTTAAGGAAGTTCAGCGTTTCCTGGGCTTCACCAACTTTTACCGCAAGTTCATCAAGAACTTCAGCTCGGTGGCAGCCCCTCTCTCGGCGGTAACCAAGGGTGGCAACACAAGGTTTCTGTGGGGTAGAGAAGCTGAGACGGCCTTCCAAGGACTCAAGCAGCGCATCCTCTCTGCTCCCATCCTGACACTACCAACGGCGGATTAACCTTTTGTGGTGGAGGTAGACGCATCAGAGGTTGGGGTTGGAGCTGTCCTGTCTCAGAGGGGTGAAGACAAGAAGCTTCATCCTTGCGCCTTCTTCTCTCACCGGCTTACCCCGGCCGAGAGGAATTACGATGTGGGGGATCGTGAACTCCTAGCGGTTAAGATGGCATTGAAGGAATGGAGACACTGGCTCGAGGGGGCTTCTCAACCGCTTTCAAGTGCTTACGGACCACAAGAATCTGGAGTATATCCAGCAGGCGAAGCGGTTGAACGCCAGACAAGCTCGATGGTCTCTTTTCTTCAGCCGATTTCAGTTTATCCTCACCTATAGACCCGGGTCGAAGAATCTCAAACCGGACGCCTTGTCACGAATCTACTCTCCTGCCATTCGAGAAGATACTGACATGACTGTCCTTCCGGCCGCTAAGATCGTGGCTCCGATCTCGTGGCAAGTGGAGGATACCGTGAAACAAGCTCAAGCCATCGAACCGGGCCCTGGAGGAGGTCCTGCTAATCGGTTGTTTGTTCCCAAGGCAGCAAGGTCCCAAGTCCTTCGGTGGGGGCACTCCTCTCGCCTCACCTGTCACCCGGGCGTAGGCCGCACCTTGGAGTTCATCCAGCGTAAGTTCTGGTGGCCCACCATAAAAGAAGACGTTGCCACTTTCATCAAGGCCTGTTCCGTGTGCTGCCAGGGCAAATCTTCTCACCTCCGCCCTCAAGGACTCCTTCACCCTCTATCTATTCCCCACCGACCCTGGTCCCATATCTCGTTGGACTTTATTACTGGCCTTCCTCCGTCCCATGGTAATACTACGATCCTAGTCATCATCGACAGGTTTTCTAAGGCGGCCAGGTTTGTTCCTTTGACCAAATTACCTTCTGCCAAGGAAACAGCTGAGTTGGTGATTAACCATGTGTTCCGAGTCTTTGGGATTCCGCAAGATATGGTTTCCGACAGAGGTCCCCAGTTCGCCTCAAGGTTTTGGAAGGCCTTCTGCCAACTCATAGGGGCCACGGCCAGTTTATCTTCAGGGTACCATCCGAGTCCAATGGCCAAACTGAGAGGATGAATCAGGAGCTGGAAACCACCCTCAGATGCATGGTTTCCAACAACCCGTCCACTTGGTCATCCTTCATTGTTTGGGCCGAGTACGCGCACAACACCTTGTGCTCCTCCTCCACTGGTATGTCCCCGCATGAGTGTCAGTTTGGCTATGCGCCTCTATTGTTCCCGGACCAGGAGGCAGAAGTCAGAGTGCCTTCAGCCTCGAGGTTCATCAGACGCTGTCGGCTTACGTGGAAGAAGGCACGTCTTAATCTTCTGCGTTCCTCTCAGCAGTACCAACGACAAGCCAACAGAGGTCGCCGTCCCGGTCCTACCCTGTACCCCGGCCAGAGAGTATGGCTCTCAACTAAGAACCTACCACTACGGGTGGAGTCTCGCAAGCTGTCCCAGAGGTTCATCGGTCCCTTTAAGATTGCCAGGAGAGTCAATCCCGTACTTTTCGCCTGCACTTACCCAGATCACTTAAGATCAATCCAACATTTCACATTTCTTTATTAAAACCTGTTGTTTTTTCTCCCCTTATCCTGGCAGGCAGACCTCCCCCTCCGCCCCGTGTCATCGGTGGCCAGTCGGCTTATACCGTCCACCGGATACTGGATTCCCGCCGGGTGCAGCGGTCCTGGCAGTATCTGGTGGACTGGGAAGGCTACGGTCCCGAGGAGCGCTCCTGGGTTCCTGCCAAGGACATACTGGACCCTGACCTCATTCGTCAGTTCAGGGCCCTCCACCCTGAGAAGGCTGGTAGGAACGTCAGGAGCCGTTCCTAGGAGGGGGATTCTGTCAGGTTTTGGCCATGACTGTTCGGGTTTTGGTCACTAGATGTCCCCATTGCACCTTTTTTGTACCTTTTGTTTTTCTTGCTCTAATTATTGTTTGCACCTGTAGGTCATTCCCTTGTTAGTATTTATACCCTGTGTGTTCCTCAGTTCCTTGCTCAGTGTTTGTAAGTTAGCACCCAGCCCCAGCCCAAGCCTTGTTTTATATAGATATTTCTCTGGTGGGATTTTCCAGAGGTTCTCTGGTTTAGTTCTTGTGTTTTGTTTGAGTAGTCTTTTGAGGTTTGTTTTTCCCTGCTGTTTTTTACCACTTTGTGGAGTTTCTTTTGTTTTTTGGAGGTTTTCCTCTTTGTGCCTCTTGGCTTTATTTTTGGACATTGTGGATTTAGTTTCTTTGCCTGAAGATTTTGTTCTTTAATTAAACCACCATCTCTAGTACAGCTGTGTCTGCCTCATCTTCTGGGTTCTGACAATTATTAGTGACTGTTTCTCGCACCGGGTCGTGACAACAGTGCCATGGTTGGTAAGGGAGGGGGCGTTGGCTAATTGCTAGCCACCTTACTAGTTAGCGCGTTAATAGCTAACTAGCTAAGAGACAAAAAAGACACAGAACACAATAAATAGAAATATGATAGAAATATGATTATATTAATATACAGACTACCTCAGTATATTAATGATAAAACTAGCAACTTCGAGGCTAGTATGGCTACAATCAGGTTGACAGGACGCTATCGGGAGAGGAAGCTATGTATCGGGTAGGAAGTTGAGCGGAAGTGGGCATTGCTATTCTCAAATCTTCAAAGAAAATATGCACATTTTCCCACCAGTGGTGTTTCCACCAAACAGACTTGTGATGACGTAGTGCACACAAAATGTACTTTTTCATTTAATAATAAAAATCTTAAATTCACTGTGTGTCCATCACACTTTCAACTCTACCAATAGTTTTAAACAAAAACTGTTGCATTAAATAGCAAATGCGCCTACTCTGGTCTTGGTACGTGCGCTCTAGCCAACAGCTAGCAAATACAGTATGGGTAGGCTGTGCAGGTAGGCTAGTCTACATTATGAGATTATTATTTGTCAAAACGGCAGTCAAGCATTAATCATCATGTCACCAGAATAAGACTGTCAATATTTATTGGACATGAGCATCAAATCACTGTGCACTTTAATCATGCTGTGAAGTTAACCAAAATGTATTTCATCTGTAGCCTAATAAAATGCATGGTTTTCTGAGTTGTAGTGGGAGGACCACACCATATAATCGCCTGACAAGTTTACTTCGAAATGGTGGTTATTATATCAATATGTGCGCTTAAAGGCATTTTAAGGACACAAAAAGTTTTCACCATGTCTGACAAACACATTTTCTGTTTCATTCACAGCTGACTTGGTATACGATTTATACGGTACGACTTTACTCACAGAAATACTGTGGATGGAAACGTGGTTATAGACAGGCAATTGCTTGGAGTTGTTGAAATAATGTTTTGATATTTCTATATGATCATAGATAATGTAGACCTACAGTACCAGTCAAAATTAAGGACACACCTATTCATTCAAGGGTATTTCTTTATTTTTACAATTTTCTACATATATTTTATATTTGAGATTCTTCAAATAGCCACCCTTTGCCTTGATGACAGCTTTGCACAGTCTTGGCATTCTCTAAACCAGCTTCACCTGGAATGCTTTTCCAACAGTCTTGAAGGAGTTCCCACATATGCTAAGCACTTGTTGGCTGCTTTTCCTTCACTCTGTGGTTCAACTCATCCCAAACCATCTCAATTGGGTTGAGGTCGGGGGATTGTGGAGGCCAGGTCATCTGATGCAGCACTCCATCACTCTCCTTCTTTGTAAAATAGCCCTTACACAGCCTGGAGGTGGGTTGGGTCATTGTCCTGTTGAAAAACAAATGATAGTCCCATTAAGCCCAAACCAGATGGGATGGCGTATCGCTGCAGAATGCTGTGGTAGCCATGCTGGTTAAGGGTGCCTTGAATTCTAAATAAATCACAGACAGTGTCACCAGCAAAGCATCCCCACACCATAACACCTCCTCCTCCATGCTTTACGGTGGGAACTACACTTGCGGAGATCAACCGTTCACCCACACCACATCTCACAAAGATACAGAGTGTGCAAAGCTATCATAAAAGGGTGGCTTTTTGAAGAATCTCAAATATAAAATATATTTTGATTTGTTTAACACTTTTTTGGTCACTACATGATTCCATATGTATTATTTCAGAGTTTTGATGTCTTCACTATTATTCTACAATGTAAAAAATAGTAAAAGTAAAGAAAAACCCTTGAATGAGTAGGTGTGTCCAAACTTTTGTCTGGTAGCGTACCTGCAACAGCAGGCTATATCTTGTTCTTTTAACAATGATTTCACAAGTCCGAATTCACATGTTATGCCTAAATACTACTAGGCTAATAAATCATCACATTCTTTAAATGTTATTATGTCCTTAAACTCAGGGGATAATGACAGATGGGCTGATCCATTTTGATTCTAGTGGGCCTGTCTAACTTGGTTCAAACAAAAAATGTGCCATTGTGGGGACCTCAATAAATGAAATGGTCTGGTGTGTTAGAAATGGCAGGGACAATTTTTGGAGCACAATATCACATTGTTAAAAATGATGCCTAAATTGGGCATGCCTATACTGGGAAAATAAATCCTGTAATTGTCACTGTAAATTACTGTTTAAGAAACTGTAACATACTGTATAAACTGAATACATTAGATTACCGTAAATTACATTGCACTGTGGGGAACAAGTCCGGGAAATATTTGATGTATTTTGGAAATTACCTTAAAAAATGCTACGTAAAACACAGTAACAGTTCACTTACTGTATTTGTGAATATTCTAAATACAATGCCACACAAAAAAACACATGGGCAACAAAATCTAAGCACATCCTCTGAAACAAGAGAGAAAAAGTTTTTGCTAATTATTATTATAAGTGGTATATTTTATTCTTAGTTAATTGGTACCTGTTTTGTTATTTATATGCATAGCTTTGTTTGTGGCAGTGCTGTTTTATATTTTAGAAAAAACATACAATCAGAAAGGCACCTCATACAAATAAATAATTATCCACTGTAAACCAAGCACACACAAAATGCTGTAGGAGCTAAGGCCCCGTGTGGAAATTACGCACATTTCAACATCACATAGCCTGAATTCAAACAACTCTCCCCCATCCCTTACAATAGATTACAGTACCAGTAAGAGTGCCATCAATGGATTACAGTAACAGCATTGGTACCGTAAAACTGTTTTATTTACAGTAACTTACTGGCAGCAAATTACCTCTAAGTTACTGTAAAATAACTGTAAAAAAATATCATATTTCCCAGCATGCTGTACTGCAGGTTGATATTTTAAAATTGTTTGTCATATCTGTGTTTTGCATGTACATCGATAGATTGATTAATCTTATGATACACAAAGATAAATAACATACATTTTTCAAAACTAATCAAATGTTTAAAAAATCAACCGTTACTGATATGGTTGTTCCAGTTTTAATGCTTAGGTAGTCACGTCACAATGTTCCTAGCCCTGACACTCTTTCTGAACGCAGGTTACGGGTGAATAAAAAAATTCCATCTTGAAATCATAACTCTGGCTGGATTCCAGTAGGAATTAAACATCACTTTGCAAGTCAGCATAATGTGACTTGCAGGAAGGGTTGCAAAATTCAGATAACTTTCCCAAAATTCCCAGGCGTTGCAAAAATCCCGATTGGAATATTCCTGGAAAAGGGAGGAAATAAGCAGGAAATCCAGAATCCTTTAACCAAGATTTCTGGAAAATCTGGGAATTTTGCTTGTTGGCCTGATGTGGCCTGTAAACCATGCGTTTCAGACCACTGCATTAGGGTAAAACCCGGCCCTCAAAATATGGCCTTATGAAATACGTATTGTATTGTGTTAAACATTTTTATTTTAATGATAATATATTGACTTAGGATCTCACCTGGTGAAGGCCACAGGACTGAACATGGATGAATGCATAAACTTGTAATGTCTTTGACACTAACAAAAACAGTAATGTGTGGTAACGTTATAATTCACTCCAAAGGCAAGGCACTCTGGGAAATATGCAAATAATGCTTTACTGTAAAATTATTTGTTACTGTAAAATGACTACAGTAAAAGTATTGGATACCATAAAATACTGTACAGTAACATACTGTTTCTTTATTTACAGTAACTTACAGGTAACTGGCAGTGTTACTGTAAAAAAAACAGGACATTTTATACTGTGTATGAGTTGGGCAATAGAAAGCATTTAAGACCTGTGTTAACTTTGATTGTGTTCTGTGAAAATTAATTAAAACAGATTTGAATAGAACCTAAAAGGGATCTTCGGCTGTCCCTTTGAAGAACAGTTTTTGGTTCCAGGTAGAACCCTTTTGGGTTCCATGTAGAACCCTTTCTACATAGGGTTCTACATGAAAAACAAAATATTTTCCTACACTTTAAACCTCAAAGTGCTGTCATTACTCAAAACTTTTGAGAAAACCCGTTGCACTTAACAAAAATATAAGCGCAACATGTAAAGTGTTGGACCCATGTTTCATTAGCTGAAATAATAGATCCAAGAAATGTTCCATACCCACAAAAAGCTTATTTCTCAAAAATAGTGTGCAAACATTTGTTTACATCTCTGTTAGTGATCATTTCTTCTTTGCCAAGATAATCCATCCACCTGACATGTGTGGCATTTCAAGAAGCTGATTAAACAGCATGATCGTTACACAGGTGCACCTTGTGCTGGGGACAATAAAAGGCCACTCTGACATTTGCAGTTTTGTCACTCGACACAATGTCTCAAATTTTAAGGGAGTGTGCAATTGGCATGCTGACTGCAGGAATGTCCACCAGAGCAAGAATGTCCACAACCGCAGACCACGTGTATGGCGTCGTGTTGGCAAGCAATTTGCTGATGTCAACATTGTGAACAGAGTGCCCCATGGTGGTGGTGGGGTCATGGTATGGGCAGGCATAAGCTACAGACAACAAACACAACTGCATTTTATCGATGGCAATTTGAATGCACAGAAATATCGTGACGAGATCCTGAGGCCCATTGTTGTGCCATTCATCCGACGCCATCACCTCATGTTTCAGCATGATAATGCACTGCCCCATGACGCAAGGATCTGTACACAATTCCAGGAAGCTGAAAATGGCCAAGTTCTTCCATGGCCTGCATACTCACCAAACATGTCAGCCGTTGAGCATGTTTGGGATGCTTTTGATCGATGTGTACGACAGCGTGTTCCAGTTCCCGCCAATATCCAGCAACTTCGCACAGCCATTGAAGAGGAGTGGGACAACATTCTACAGACCACAATCAACAGCCTGATCAACTCTATGCAAAGGAGATGTGTCGCACTGCATGAGGCAAATGGTGGTGACACCAGATACTGACTGGTTTTCTGATCCACGCTCTACCTTTTCTTTAAGGTATCTGTGATCAACAGATGCATATCTGTATTCCTAGTCATGTGAAGGCCATATATTAGGGCCTAATGCATTTATTCACTCACTCACTCACTCACTCATCTTTGCTCACTCCACGGAGCATAGCACCTCGACAAATGGATCTCCACCCCGTCCTATTCTGGGCCAGGTCCCAGGCTAATGTGGTGGTGAGTCCCAGGTTGTGTACACTCTTAGAAAAAAGGGTTCTTTGGCTGTCCTGATAGGAGAACCCTTTTTGGTTGAAGGTAGAACATTTTTGGGTTCCAATAAGAACCTGCTGTGGAAAGGGTTCCACCTGGAACCAAAAAGGGTTCTTCAAATGGTTTTCCTATGGGGACAGCCGAAGAAACCTTTTAGGTTCTAGATAGCACCTTTTTTTCTAAGAGTGTAGGTCGTCTTTCAACTGGTCGGACCACCTGGCTCTCGGTCTTCCTCTTGGACGTGGCCAGTTGGGGGAAGGCTCCTTGAGGATAAGGGCAGGCTCCAGAGGTGGGTTTGATCTGACCAGGTGACCGAACAGTCAGATGCGGGAGGCTCTGAACAGGGAGGAGACAAGGGGTTGGTCCGTCTCATTCCGTATTGTGGAGTTCGGGATGCGGTTGAGCCATGTGATGCCCAGTATGTGGCCGAGGCCCTTGGAGTCAATGGCGTCCATACGACGTGTGAGGTCCAGGGTGATGGTCCATGACTCTGATCCATACACCAGGATGGAGATGACCAGGCTATTGTGTATGCAAGGTTTTGTTTTCAGAAAGTGAGATTGTTGTTTCCAGATTATGTTTAGGTTGGTCATGGTTGAGGCTGCCCGGCCGATGCATAGGTGGATGTCGGCATTGCTCCTGCAGTTAGGTGTTTAATGTATTTTCAAGGTAGCAGAATTTAGGAACAACAGCGACATGGTGGGTGTCCACAACAGGACTGGTTGGAGGGGGTTCGAAATCGCTGAAAGACTGGATCTTACTCTTTTCCCAGCTGATCATGAGGCCGAGTGGGTGGGTCTCCTCATTCATGATCTCAAGGGAAAGGTGTATGATGTCCAAGAGCTCGGCCAGGATTGCCACGTCGACTGCATAGTCCAGGTCAGTGAAGCTGAGGCTGCCGTAGCTGGTACCACACATGCTTCGGACAACAGTCCTTCCCATTATGAAATTGATGGCTGTGTTAAAGATGTTAGGTGCCAGAACGTGATGTTATGACTATAGCTATTGTTCCCTGAAGTAGGGAAACAAGGTACAACATACTATGGGGAGTCGTACTCTCGCGACTTCAGTTGAAGGATCTACAATCACGCCTGACAAGGCCAATGAAATCAGCTCCTTGCTGGAAGCCCTGTGTGAACCAAGGCTGCCTGGGCCAACTGGGAGCCACAAGAATCAATGGTAAGCCCTCGCGGCGCACCCTCTCCAAGGTGGGCTGAATCAGAACCACTGGCGGAAACTCGTAAAGGAAGTTCCGAGGCCACTGGTGCGCCAGAGAGTCCGTTCCCAAACGGGGCACTCGGGTCCCTCATCGAGAAAAATAGATGACACTGAGTGTTTTCTTGCTATAGGTAAAGATCTACATCGTCCCTCCCGAAATGTTTTGGTCTACACTCCTGAGAGAGATAAAAGATCCTCACCCGAGTTGAGGCAACCGGGGACATGTGTTGCCCAAAGCGAAAGCATGTGTGCACTGCTCCCCAGCAATAGGGAGTGAGCCAAGTTTAGGAGGGCGAGAGACAGAGTCTCTCCCCATCTGTTGCTGCACGCCACCACTGACATATTGTTTACTATTTATAGTTTTGACAACTTTTACTTTTACTCTACTAAGTTTCCTGGACACTCAAAATTACTAGTTACATTTCTAATGATTAGGCAGGACAGCAATATGGTCCAATTCATGCACCAATCAATATAACGCATTGTCACTCCTACTGCCTCTGATCTGGCGGTCTCACTAAACACAAATACTGTGTTTGTAAATGATGTCTGAGTGTTAATGTCGGTAAAAATAAATAAAAATAATAATCATGCTGTCTAGTTTGCTTAATAAAAGGAATTTGATATACAGTATAGCATTTACTTTAACTTTGTACTTTTACTCAAGTATGAGCTGGAAGGCCCTCACCAACAATAGCTTCCCTCACAGAAGCCATCATCCCCAGTAGGCATAGGCACTGGTGAAAACGCACTGTGACCCAGACGAAATTCAAATCAAATCAAATCAAATCAAATTTTATTGGTCACATGCGCCGAATACAACAGGTGCAGACATTACAGTGAAATGCTTACTTACAGCCCTTAACCAACAGTGCATTTATTTTAAACAAAAAAAGTAAGAATAAAACAACAACAAAAAAAGTGTTGAGAAAAAAAAGAGCAGAAGTAAAATAAAGTGACAGTAGGGAGGCTATATATACAGGGGGGTACCGTTGCAGAGTCAATGTGCGGGGGCACCGGCTAGATGAGGTAGTTGAGGTAATATGTACATGTGGGTAGAGTTAAAGTGACTATGCATAAATACTTAACAGAGTAGCAGCAGCGTAAAAAGGATGGGGTGGGGGGGCAGTGCAAATAGTCCGGGTAGCCATGATTAGCTGTTCAGGAGTCTTATGGCTTGGAGGTAGAAGCTGTTGAGAAGTCTTTGGCTAAGCAGAAATTTGGCTAAGCAGAGCAGGAACCCAGACACCCTCCGTGGATATAGAAAAATCTCAATACGCGAGTGAGTCTTGCTCGAGACCCAGAAACGAAATGCGCTGAGATGGAGTCAGACAGCTCTTTTTCTTGTTTCCTATGAAACCTAGAGACTTAATACGGGACAGTAGCATGGATGTGTAAAACACTGCTTGCCCCCTCGACTCTGCCGCCACCAGCCAATTTCTGTAATAGCCGGCGGCTCGTGAGCGTTCTGAGTTTGTAAACTCTGAGGTCCTTGAAGAGGGCACGTAGGTCTAGAATGGGACACAAAGTCCAGTCACTTTTTGTAGCAAGGAATATCGGCTGTACCAGCCGTCCCAGATCTTCGACATTGCCTGCTTCTGGAGATGGGAGGATATTTACTGAGGCGTGATGACGCTGCAGAAGCGTGGGGCACAGACAACAAATTGTAGCCTGTTCCCTGACATCACTGTTCGCATGATCCAGGGTGACACTGCGCATGTGAGCCATTGGTCGCAACAGACAGCGAGACTCCCGTGAAGTGTGAGCTGAAGTGGCGGGACACCACCTTGTGGACTGGGAGAGATTGGTTCTTCTTCCATTTCCACCACAACCGTGTGTCCGAAAATGGAGAAGGGACACTTTTAATCAAACTCACATGCGGGACACAATACTTTTAACACCTGTGAACACTGTGGAACAAAGTGCCACTTCGGGGTACTGTTGTCACAACGAGCCTCACTCGGTTTATGCGGTAAGATGTGTTCCTGTAACCGACTGGCATCCAGCGCTTCCCAAATGTGTTAACAAAGGGTCCGGTTCCACCTCGGTGATCCAGTCCTACGTGGACTTTCGAGATTGGTCTAGCTAAACAAGCACTGCATAGCATGTTAGCCAGGTTGGCTCACTCCCTGAGGTGAGCTAGCTATTACTAGCTATTCTTGCCTCCCCATGATGGAGTTGCTGGATAGCGCTCTTGTTTAGTATACGTAGCGTTAAGTCCGTTAAGTCCCTTTGTTATTCTAAATGGACCGTGCTGAGTCTAGCAAGCCTAGCTTAGGCTAAAAAGCCTCCTGGCTAACGTCACCCCTATGAGGAGTGATACAGGTTATGGGTACTATAGGCGATTAGTTGTTGATAGCGGAATCAAGAGAATGAGCAGGGTTGGACACGCCACGCTATTATCCCACATGCATTAAAAATAGACACAGGGAAAAAACTTTATCATGGAGGTTACCGACCAGTCATAGGTACCTGCGACAAAGCACCTTGTAACCTAGCTGGGAATGGGACAGACAGCTCTGAAAAATGACAGGGGCGATTCGTAATTGAATCTAATTCCCTGGAGCGAAAAGTGTTGAACTGGAGACAGACATCTCATTTGGAGTCTCAAATGAACCACATAGACTGTGTGTGGGAAAATTCTCATATGACCCACAGAGACTGCGTGTGGGATAATAGTGTGGTCCTGTCGAACCCTGTTTGGTCCCTCGACTCCGCTCCTAATCGCCTATAGGACCCATAACCTGTATCACTAGACACCTCATAGGGACTAATGAGCTACAGGCAGGAATCCACAATGTGTCCCAGTAATGAGCCACATATGGGGTAGGGGCCCCCTTGTTGACAGTGACCCAATTGCTCACTCTCACCCTGGGGAGATTGATATACCCCTTGAACCCTGTGAACACCGTGGAATGCGGGCTAACAGAGGGGAGAGCATTAAACATGGACAAGCTTCCAACATTCGTTGTGCTTCCGTGAGACTGTATACGGGCACAGGGCGCTCTGTATACATGCACAGGGTGCTCTGGCAATGGCTGACATAGTATGCCGTTTGCCAAACGTGGGGGCACTGTTGTCACAGTAATGTTTTTGCGAAGGGGCGCACTTGTCACTCAAACCTGTGCCAAGGCACCTCGCTCCGGGGGTTACCCCAGCCAAGTTTTTTGGGGGCTGCTTCTTCATCGGAGGTGCACGCAAACCCCGCTTCCCTCACTCCCCCCAACTCAAGGAATTGAAAATAAGAATGGGGTTGCCAGAACGCCAGGGGAAAGCTAGTTTGTTTCACTCGCCGGAAGTTAAGCATGCTAGCCAACGTTAACCAGGAGGCTTTTTAGCCTAAGCTAGGCTAGCTAGACTCTTTGACCACAGCACGGTCCATTTAGAATAAACAAGGGACTTAACGCTACGTATATTAAACAAGAGAGCTACCCCAGCAACTCCACCATGGGGAGGCAGGAATAGTTAGTAATAGCTAGCTCACCTCGGCAAGTTAGCAAACCTGGCTAGCATGCTATGCAGAGCTTGTTTAGCTAGACCGGTCTCGAAAATCCACGTAGGACTGGATCACCGAGGTGGAACCGGACCCTTCATTAACAAGTTTGGGAAGAGAGGCATGCGGTGCTTGACCGAGCAGACACAGGCGGCGGGGGTTCACCAACCGAATATGGCTGCCCTCTCTCTTTGAGTAGCCTCCCGTAACCGGCGAAAGAGTGCACAGGAGCTGGGTTGGGCACGGATATGTGATCGTACTTCTGATAAATTCATACACGCATTGGCACACTGCTTTGAAGTTAGCTGCTTAGCGATTTTATTAATCAATCACTCAATGTACATGCAAAAACACAGATACCATTTTTTTTGTTTTTATCTGCCTGCAAGTAGAGCATGCTGGGGGAAAAAAGTTAATTTGTTACCATATCTTTAAAAGATTTAGCTGATGTGACTTCTCATTTAGTTTTGAGTCAGTACTACACATTTTAAGTTATAATAACTTTTCATTGACTTTGAGTTACATTTCCTAGACGTATTTGAGTTAAAAATGCCTTGGGGTTTACAGTGTATGGGAGAAAGCTGAAGAACCCTTTAGGAACCCTTTTTTCTAAGAGTGTAGTACCTTTTCTGAGATGCTTTTTGGATACGGCCCCAGGTCAGGAGAGGTATCCTGAGGGTTATAGTCTGGAAAGTAGCAGTGCTGAAAAAAGTACTTAATTGTCATACTTGAGAAAAAGTAAAGATACCTTAATAAAAAATGACTCAAGTAAAAGGGAAAGTCACCCAGTAAAATAGTACTTGAGTAAAAGTCAAAAAGTATCTGGTTTTACAGTGAGGGAAAAAGGTATTTGATCCCCTGCTGATTTTGTACGTTTGCCCACTGACAAAGAAATGATCAGTCTATAATTTTAATGGTAGGTTTATTTGAACAGTGAGAGACAGAATAACAACAAAAAAATCCAGAAAAACGCATGTCAAAAATGTTATAAATTGATTTGCATTTTAATGAGGGAAATAAGTATTTGACCACGTCTCAATCAGAAAGATTTCTGGCTCCCAGGTGTCTTTTATACAGGTAACGAACTGAGATTAGGAGCACACTCTTAAAGGGAGTGCTCCTAATCTCAGCTTGTTACCTCTATAAAAGACACCTGTCCACAGAAGCAATCAATCAATCAAGGCAGCTGGGACCATAGTCACCAAGAAAACAATTGGTAACACACTACGCCGTGAAGGACTGAAATCCTGCAGCGCCCGCAAGGTCCCCCTGCTCAAGAAAGCACATATACAGGCCCGAATGAAGTTTGCCAATGAACATCTGAATGATTCAGAGGAGAACTGGGTGGAAGTGTTGTGGTCAGATGAGACCAAAATGGAGCTCTTTGGCATCAACTCAACTCGCCGTGTTTGGAGGAGGAGGAATGCTGCCTATGACCCCAAGAACACCATCCCCACCGTCAAACATTGAGGTGGAAACATTATGCTTTGGGTGTGTTTTTCTGCTAAGGGGACAGGACAACTTCACCGCATCAAAGGGACGATGGACGGGGCCATGTACCGTCAAATCTTGGGTGAGAACCTCCTTCCCTCAGCCAGGGCATTGAAAATGGGTCGTGGATGGGTATTCCAGCATGACAATGACCCAATTTTTTGTTGTTGTTATTCTGTCTCTCACTGTTCAAACAAACCTAACAAACCTTTGTCAGTGGGCAAACGTACAAAATCAGCAGGGGATCAAATACTTTTTTCCCTCACTGTAAGTACAGTGGTGGAAAAAGTATTCAATTGTCATACTTGAGTAAAAGTAAATGCTATACATCAAATTCCTTATATTAAGCAAACCAGACGGCACTATTTTCTTGTTTTCAAATGTACAGACAGACAGAGGCACACTCCAACACTCAAACATAATTTACAAACACAGCATTTGTGTTTAGTGAGTCCACCAGATCAGAGGCAGTAGGGATGACAACGCATTATATTGATAGGTGCGTGAATTGGACCATATTGCTGTCCTGCCTGAGCATTCGAAATGTAGCAAGTACTTTTGGGTGTCAGGGAAAATGTATGGGAGAAAAAAGTACATATTTTCTTTAAGAATGTAATCAAGTAAAAGTACAAGTACAGATACCCCCTAAAACTACTTAAGTACTTTAAACCACTGGTAATAGTCGTGTATTTGATACCCTCTTGAAATAGTTGATGAAATCAGTAACAGTACATTTCCTGAATCAGTGTAGCCCTTGACACAGTCTCTCTCAATCTCCCTCTCCTCATAATGCCATATTGGCCCATTTATATTTTAATTTGTTCACAGCTTTCTTTGCTGCCAGGGGGCTGAGTACATTCTTTGAGTAATCCAGCCAAACACACACACACACGTACGCACACATGCATGCACGCAAGCACACACACAAAAACACACACACACACACACTTTCTCTGTCAGAACTCGAGTCCACCAGAAATATCGTAAGGAATAACTGGAATATTCTTAAGCAATCAATGTGACAGGTGAGTACTGGATTCGTAAGTAATTCCTTTTGTATGGTAATCCTAGTGGGATCATGAGGGAATGCAGAGGTAGTGTATTGCGAGTTACGGCAGCCAAAAGATGGAACGCAAAGAAGAACTGAAAGGTGTTGTGAAGCAGAAACTGAGACAGAAAACTAAATGGAGTGTGTTGAAAACAAAGTAAAGTTGAAAGAATGAATCAAATCACACATCATAGTGTCTGACATACTGTAGATGAATGGATTTGGAACTTAATGCCAAGCCCTTTGACCAGTGACCACAGGAGAATCTGGGGATAAGAGAAGCAGGTTTATACGGGGTACAAGGCTTGAGAGTTTAGCTTTCACAACTCCATTGGGTAAAATACATAAAGCTCATGTTTTTCCCAAGAGCTCAAAGTGCATTATATTGAAAGAGGGGGACATCACCTCATGCACTGCCATCCACTGCGCTTCCAATGCCATCCATTAGTTTTCTCAAAGAGAATGAGAGAAGGGTTCTGTTTGGCTAGAGTTCCTTAGGCTGGTGACCTGGGTCATGTTCACGGGGAGAGATGTTTTGAAACAGATTCAGGTCATTCAGTGTAACCTTAACCCTCACTCTTACCCTAATCCTTGGGGGGACGCCTGTGGTCACCTTTAAAACATTTGGAAAGATGGGACATTTAGAAAAACATAATGTTGAATAGTACATTTGAAACCTCCAAGAGGTTGTTCAATGTCATCTTCTAACCCATTGCAACAAATTTGGGTAGATAGAATGCTTAGAATAAAAATTGTTATATCAGAGATGGACTACCATTCACCTGTTGTGATCCAGGATGTCCAAGAATGTTATCATCCACAGGACAATATCTATACAGTGCCTTCAGAAAGTGTTCATACCCCTTGACCTGCTCCACATGTTGTTGTGTTACAGCCTAAATTCAAAATGTATGAAATTGATTTTTTTCTCATCCATCTACACACAATACCCCATAATGACTAAGTGAAAACATATTTTTTTTAATGTTAGCAAAATATGTCATTTACAAAAGTATTTGCACCCCTTAGTCAATACGTTAGAATGACCTTTGGCAGCAATTACAGTTGTGAGTCTTTCTCTAAGAGCTTTGCACACCTGGATTGTACAATATTATATATTATTTTTTAAATTCTTCAAACTCCGTCAAGTTGGTTGTTGATTATTGCTATACAGCCATTTTCAAGTCTTGCCATAGATTTTCAAGTCGATTTAAGTCAAAACTGTAACTAAGCTACTCAGGAGCATTCAATGTCGTCTTGGTAAGCAACTCCAGTGTATATTTGCCCTTTTGTTTTAGGTTCTGCTGAAAGGTGAATTTGATTCCCAGTGTCTGTTGGAAAGCAGACTAAACCAGGTTTTCCTCTAGGATTTTGCCTGTGCTTACCTCTATTCAATTTTCTTTTATCCTAAAAAACTTCCTAGTCCTTGCCGATGAAAAGCATACCCATAACATGATGCAGCCAGCACCATGCTTGAAAATACGAAGAGTGGTACTCAGTGATGTGTTGTGTTGGATTTGCCCCAAACATAATGCTTTGTATTCAGGACATAAAGGTAATTTCTTTGCCAATTTCTTTGCAGTTTTACTTTAGTGCCTTATTGCAAACAGGATGCATGTTTTGGAATATTTTTATTCTGTACATGTGTCCTTCTTTTCACTCTGTCATTTACAGTATATTAGTATTGTGGAGTAACTACAATGTTGTTGATCCATCCTCATTTTTCTCCTATCACAGCCATTAAACTCTGTAACTGTTTTAAAGTCACCATTGGCCTCGTGGTGAAATCCCGGAGAGGTTTCCTTCCTCTCCGGCAATTGAGTTGGGAAGGACGCCTGTATCTTTGTAGTGACTTGGTGTATTGATACACCATCCAAAGTGTAATTAATAACTTCACCATGCTCAAAGGGATATTCAATGTCTGCTTTTTACATTTTTACCCATCTATCAATAGGGGCCCTTCTTTGCGAGGCATTGGAAAACCTCCCTGGTCTTGAATCTGTGTTTGAAATTCACTGTTCGACTGAGGGACCTTACAGATAATTGTATGTGTTGGGTAAAAAGATGAGGTAGTCATTCAAAAATCATGTTAAACACTATTGTTGCACACAGAGTTAGTCCATGCAACTTATTATGTGACTTGTTAAGCCCATTTTTACTCCTGAAATTATTTGGGCTTGCCATAACAAAGGGGTTCAATACTTATTGACTGAAGACATTACATTTTCATTTGTAATTAATTTGTAAAAAAAATATAAAAACATAATTCCACTTCGACATTATGGGGTATTGTGTGTAGGCCAGTGGCACAAAATGTCAATTTAATCCATTTTAAATTCAGACTGTAACACAACAAAATGTTGAAAAAGTCAAGGGGTGTGAATACTTTCTGAAGACACTGTAACTGGTGCCTCGGATGAAATTCCCACGGGGGGCAAGTATAAAAAAAATAATAATAATATGTATTCACTAACTGTAAGTCGCTCTGGATAAGAGCGTCTGCTAAATGACTAAAATGTAAAATGTAATGAAATGCCTTGGATGTGGAGCTCCAGGTTAGATCCCAGCCGATTCCAGCCAAGGTAGGGCATCTCCCAATGCAAAATTAGTCCAAGAATCCTATTAAAACTCGAACCTTAACTCCCATGTGGTACCTTTTTTGTTGACGTAAGTTGGATAAAGATGGATAGAACCATTCTGGGAAGGTGAATGTTTTTGATTGTTCTAGAATTGTTCATATAAACCATATAATCACTGTGTTATTCCAACGTTACATTGTGCTGTAAGCTTGAGGAATCAGGCCTTCAAAAAGACTAGAGGAGGAGGGGTTTGGGAGAAGTAGGTATGTGAGCGTGTGTGTGTGCATGGGGGGAATTAGTAACAGCTGAGTACATGTTGACTTAAATGACCTTGCATTCCTTCAAACTCACCCTTTTCTCCCCCCTCCCATGTACCTCTCCTAATAATGACCCATTATTTTGGCCATGTCCCTCCCCAGCCAACTGGACAACAGGGGTCCATTCCTCCACTGGCTAACCCTGCTAGACCAGCACTCTAAAGGAGAAGACAGTAGAGGAGAGACGAGGAGAGGGGGATTAGTTAACCCTGCTAGACCAGCACTCTAAAGGAGAAGACGAAAAGGGGATTAGTTAACTTCTGACACTGGTAAGTTCTATTTCATGACTACTACACAGTGTATTTGGAAATTGGTTTTCTCTCTAAGCATACTCTTGTGCTGCTAAACCCCACTGCCACTAGAGAATGACTCAAGGGCCAATGGGGTTTGGTTTTATTAGGGGACTAATAGAGTAGACTACAATAAAACTGGTAATGTCAGTCGGTACACATCATCATAAAGGGGTGTAATGACACTTTTGTTAATGTCATGTCCCAGATTGTGATTTGGATATTTGTCTGATTGGCGACAACGTTACTGTTATTTTGCTGACTCATTACATACAATGTAATTCCTACATATGCACATGTTTAAGTCATTCAATTGACATCCATTGAAACTCATTCCTGATGTTTCTGTAGCTGTGGCTTGACTAGTACAATATCAGCACTCAGTATGTTGATAATATCGGTTATCTCAATCTATTCAATAGGTCATCAAATAATATATGACTTTTGGTGCTTAATCCTGTTATGTGTGTGACTTGTGTTAAGTTCTGTTGGCACCAGACAAACCCAAAGCCAGACTCACACACCCATGTCTGCTTACTGAGCAAACATTCCATCTGCATTCTTACCAACAAACTCAACAATACTCCCTTGGTTGCAAAGCAACAGGGATCCTAGATGTGACCCCTGGGCAACCTTAGGTCTGATCTGAGGTCAGATCTGAGGTGCAGAAACAAACACCAAAAACCTACAGGGTCCCATTCGGAGAACAGGGAAATGTGGAGAAGGCTGTACATCGTTTGAAATATCCAGAGTGGCATTTAATTTGCCCTTGGAGGTGATTGTGTCTGAGGCAGTGGACAGCTGGAGATGTGTGTGTGTCTGTGTCTGTGTGTGCGTGTGAACACAGACGTCTCCAGCTGTACTCAGGCTAGACAGGCCGGAGGCGGTAGGGAGAGGTGGACACTAGAGGTCAGGCAAACATTGGACTAATGACCTTGTTAAAATTACCATGCGGATGGGGTTTACTAACCAAAAAATCTACCAGGTTAATACCGCAGATTGTGACCATGCAGAATTCATACACAACCTTCGCTTTATCACAACTGATCATCCTCTGAGGTGACATGGTTGCGATATAAATTGGAACCAAGTGTTGTATTTGTAAGATGATTTGGTGCATTTTAGATGCTAGCATTAACCCTAACCAGAGGCTACTGAATTTAACCCTTTGACTGACAATCTCTTATCACAGGTAGTTCCATGTGTAGCCTGAGAATGGCGCTGCTGTGTGTGGTTGTGGCCTTTGCCCTGACTCTGCAAGGCCCCTGCCCCAGTGTGTGTGCCCCTCAGGGGGGGCCGGAGCCAGACGAACAGCCCTATGACCTGGATGAATTTGATATGAATGGAGAGACAGACTGGGAAAACCTGGACCTCAATGGAGAAAACTATGACTATGAAGACCTAGACCAAGAGGTGAGAAAGAGAGGAGGGGAGAGACTATCAGAGGGTGAGAAAGAAGAGGAAGGAACGAGAGAGGAGAGGCAAGATAAAGAGAGAAGAAAATTAAGAGTGGACAATAGGGGAGAGAGGAATGGGTGTGAGAGGGAAGGGAAGGAATGATGGGTGTGGAAGAAGGGAAAGGAGAAAGAGTGGCTGAGTGAGGTGAATTGGTCAATCTACTAATGTACTCTTCTCTGTGAGAGCAGATCGAGGTGGGGACGGTGGCCCCCCCTGCTCCTGAGACCCCTCCCCCGGCCAACGTGCCCCCTCCTGAGTATGAGGAGGAGGTGACCCTGCCCCCCAGGCCGATCCCTCCCCTGGCTCCAGTAACTCTGGACTTCAAAGGACCAGGCCTGTTTGGACCTGACACTGGCCTGGGTGAGCCATGTGTGAGTGTGTGTGTGTGTGTGTGCATGCGTGCACGAAATGTCATCTCTCTCTGTGCAGGTATACCTCCGTGTCTGCTGTGTGTATAATAATAATAATAATAATAATAATAATAATAATAATATATGCCATTTAGCAGACATTTTATCCAAAGTGACTTACAGTCATGCATGCATACCAGCGTGTGTGTGTGTAATGTTCTCTCTGTCTCTGTGCAGGTATGCCTACATGTTTGCTGTGTGTGTGCATCAGTGGAAGTGTGTATTGTGATGATGCTGACCTGGAGCAGATTCCTCCACTGCCTAAAGACACCACACATTTCTACGGGCGCTTCAACAGTATCAGACACGTCAAGAACACTGACTTCATCAACCTCAGTAAGATACATGCACACACACAGGCACGGAGGCATGCACACACACACACACACAAACACAAACACATTTACGCAGCCATGCACACATGCACACATTAAATTGTGCATAAGAGCATTTTTAAATTGTTAACCTCTAAGCCGTTGGGGTGGTGGGGGTGGGAGTTCTACTAAGCTAACATGGATTTGTTTTAAGATGGTCCTACCCAATGTTCTCTCTCATTTTTTCGGCACTGAACAAATTTCAGGTCTGCTGAGCGCAAACTTGAACATTGTGAAATTTCTGTTCAACTTCCCGCGGGTGTTTACTGTGAACACTGAGGATGTACCCGCTTTAAGTTACAGGTTTAATAGTGGCCAAGTCAGCTGCTGTGGCTATTTGATCATTATGTAGGCCTACCAGAGTGGCCTACCATCAAAAACAACGGATAAAAATGCATCCCCTAACATTTTAGCATAGAAATAGCTGTTCTATCATTCAGCCTACAGTAGCAGCAAATGTGTGGTGTTCAATGTAGGCCTACCATGAGACTTTTGAAAAAAAACATGCACGGCTTGATATTAACCTGTTTATCCACTTGTCCTTCAGACAAGGCGGTGACTGAAAATGTTGTGTTGTCTGATGCAAGAAACCACTTTACAAAATAAAAATCATTATTATTGCCATACCATTATTACAGAGAATCAGACAAATTATGTTACCCTCTGCCTATTGGCTACTTAGCTTATTTAAGACAGTCTCAAAATACAACACTGCCCCTTTAAGATATAAAAGCTGTTTACCAAAGATTTTGTGCTCTTGTAGGAAGCAACCACTCCTGCACTGTTGACTACAAATGAGCTATAACTGGGCTAATAACTCACTAAATAGCAAATAATATAAACAAATGTGCACAGGTGGCTACATGCAGCTCTCGCTTTGATCTCAAAACAAGTGCATCTACTCTCGACCGCTCATGCACAGATCCATACAGTGAGGGAAAAAAGTATTTGATCCCCTGCTGATTTTGTACATTTGCCAACTGACAAAGACATGATCAGTCTATAATTTTAATGGTAGGTTTATTTGAACAGTGAGAGACAGAATAACAACAAAACAAAAATGTTATAAATTGATTTGCATTTTAATGAGGGAAATAAGTATTTGACCACTCTGCAAAACATGACTTAGTACTTGGTGTCAAAACCCTTGTTGGCAATCACAGAGGTCAGACGTTTCTTGTAGTTGGCCACCAGGTTTGCACACATCTCAGGAGGGATTTTGTCCCACTCCTCTTTGCAGATCTTCTCCAAGTCATTAAGGTTTTGAGCCTGACGTTTGGCAACTCGAACCTTCAGATCCCTACACAGATTTTCTATGGGATTAAGGTCTGGAGACTGGCTAGGCTACTCCAGGACCTTAATGTGCTTCTTCTTGAGCCACTCCTTTGTTGCGTTGGCCGTGTGTTTTGGGTCATTGTCATGCTGGAATACCCATCCACGACCCATTTTCAATGCCCTGGCTGAGGGAAGGATTTGACGGTACATGGCCCCGTCCATCGTCCCTTTGATGCGGTGAAGTTGTCCTGTCCCCTTAGCATAAAAACACCCCCAAAGCATAATGTTTCCACCTCCATGTTTGACGGTGGGGATGGTGTTCTTGGGGTCATAGGCAGTATTCCTCCTCCTCCAAACACGGCGAGTTGAGTTGATGCCTAAGAGCTCCATTTTGGTCTCATCTGACCACAAAACTATCACCCAGTTCTCCTCTGAATCATTCAGATGTTCATTGGCAAACTTCAGACGGGCATGTATATGTGCTTTCTTGAGCAGGGGGACCTTGCGGGCACTGCAGGATTTCAGTCCTTCACGGCATAGTGTGTTACCAATTGTTTTCTTGGTGACTATTGTCCCAGCTGCCTTGAGATCATTGACAAGATCCTCCCGTGTAGTTCTGGGCTGATTCCTCACCGTTCTCATGATCATTGCAACTCCACGAGGTGAGATCTTGCATGGAGCCCCAGGCCGAGGGAGATTGACAGTTATTTTGTGTTTCTTCTATTTGCGAATAATCACACCAACTGTTGTGACCTTCTCACCAAGCTGCTTGGCGATGGTCTTGTAGCCCATTCCAGCCTTGTGTAGGTCTACAATCTTGTCCCTGACATTCTTGGAGAGCTCTTTGGTCTTGGCCATGGTGGAGAGTTTGGAATCTGATTGCTTCTGTGGACAGGTGTCTTTTATACAGGTAACAAATTGAGATTAGGAGCACTCCCTTTAAGAATGTGCTCCTAATTTACATTTACATTTACGTCATTTAGCAGACGCTCTTATCCAGAGCGACTTACAAATAGGTGCATTCACCTTATAGCCAGTGGGATAACCACTTTTGCAAATTTTTTATATATTTTTGTCTTTTTTCTTTAATATTTTATATATATATATTTTTTTTTTTTAAATTTGGGGGGGTGTGGGTTGGAGTAAAGGAGGGGGGGTAGAATGATTACTTTATCCTATCCCAGGTATTCCTTAAAGAGGTGGGGTTTCAAATGTCTCCGGAAGGTGGTGAGTGACTCCGCTGTCCTGGCGTCGTGAGGGAGCTTGTTCCACCATTGTGGTGCCAGAGCAGCGAACAGTTTTGACTGGGCTGAGCGGGAACTATGCTTCCGCAGAGGTAGGGGAGCCAGCAGGCCAGAGGTGGATGAACGCAGTGCCCTCGTTTGGGTGTAGGGACTGATCAGAGCCTGAAGGTACGGAGGTGCCGTTCACCTCACAACTCCGTAGGCAAGCACCATGGTCTTGTAGCAGATGCGAGCTTCAACTGGAAGCCAGTGGAGTGTGCGGAGGAGCGGGGTGACATGAGAGAACTTGGGAAGGTTGAACACCAGACGGGCTGCGGCATTCTGGATGAGTTGTAGGGGTTTAATGGCACAGGCAGGGAGCCCAGCCAACAGCGAGTTGCAGTAATCCTGACGGGAGATGACAAGTGCCTGGATTAGGACCTGTGCCGCTTCCTGTGTAAGGCAGGGTCGTACTCTCCGAATGTTGTAGAGCATGAACCTACAGGATCGGGTCACCGCCTTGATGTTAGCGGAGAACGACAGGGTGTTGTCCAGGGTCACGCCAAGGCTCTTCGCACTCTGGGAGGAGGACACAACGGAGTTGTCAACCGTGATGGCGAGATCATGAAACGGGCAGTCCTTCCCCGGGAGGAAGAGCAGCTCCGTCTTGCCGAGGTTCAGCTTGAGGTGGTGATCCGTCATCCATACTGATATGTCTGCCAGACATGCAGAGATGCGATTCGCCACCTGGTTATCAGAAGGGGAAAGGAGAAGATTAGTTGTGTGTCGTCAGCGTAGCAATGATAGGAGAGGCCATGTGAGGATATGACAGAGCCAAGTGACTTGGTGTATAGCGAGAATAGGAGAGGGCCTAGAACTGAGCCCTGGGGGACACCAGTGGTGACAGCACGTGGTGCGAAGACAGCTTCTCGCCACGCCACTTGGTAGGAGCGACCGGTCAGGTAGGACGCAATCCAAGAGTGAGCAGCGCCGGAGATGCCCAGCTCGGAGAGGGTGGAGAGGAGGATCTGATGGTTCACAGTATCAAAGGCAGCAGACAGGTCTAGAAGGACAAGAGCAGAGGAGAGAGAGTTAGCTTTAGCAGTGCGGAGTGCCTCTGTGACACAGAGAAGAGCAGTCTCAGTTGAATGACCAGTGTTGAAACCTGACTGGTTTGGATCAAGAAGGTCATTCTGAGAGAGATAGCAAGAGAGTTGGCTAAAGACGGCACGCTCAATAGTTTTGGAGAGAAAATAAAGAAGGGATACTGGTCTGTAGTTGTTGACATCAGAGGGATCGAGTGTTGGTTTTTTGAGAAGGGGTGCAACTCTCGCTCTCTTGAAGACGGAAGGGACATAGCCAGCGGTCAAGGATGAGTTGATCAGCGAGGTGAGGTAAGGGAGAAGGTCACCGGAGATGGTCTGGAGAAGAGAGGAGGGGATAGGGTCAAGCGGGCAGGTTGTTGGGCGGCCTGCCGTCACAAGTCGCAAGATTTTATCTGGAGAGAGGGGAGAAAGAAGTCAAAGCATAGGGTAAGGCAGTGTGAGCAGGACCAATAGTGTCATTTGACTTAACAACGAGGATCGGATGTCGTCAACCTTCTTTTCAAAATGGTTGACGAAGTCATCCACAGAGAGGGAGGAGGGGGGAGGGGGGAGGGGGGGATTCAGCAGGGAGGAGAATGTGGCAAAGAGCTTCCTAGGGTTAGAGGCGGATGCTTGGAATTTAGAGTGGTAGAAAGTGGCCTTAGCAGCAGAAACAGATGAAGAAAATGTAGAGAGGAGGGAGTGAAAAGATGCCAGGTCTGCAGGGAGTCTAGTTTTCTTCCATTTCCGCTCAGCTGCCCGGAGCTCTGTTCTGTGAGCTCGCAATGAGTCATCAAGCCACGGAGCTGGAGGGGAGGACCGAGCCGGCCGTGAGGATAGGGGACATAGAGAGTCAAAGGATGCAGAAAGGGAGGAGAGGAGGGTTGAGGAGGCAGAATCAGGAGATTGGAGGGAGAAGGATTGAGCAGAGGGAAGAGATGATAGGATGGAAGAGGAGAGAGTAGCGGGAGAGAGAGAGCGAAGGTTGCGACGGCGCATTACCATCTGTGTAGGGGCAGAGTGAGAAGTGTTGGAGGAGAGGGAGAGAGAAAAGGATACAAAGTAGTGGTCGGAGACTTGGAGGGGAGTTGCAGTGAGATTAGTAGATTACCTGTAGCTAGTAGATTACCTCAGCTCATTACCTGTATAAAAGACACCTGGGAGCCAGAAATCTTTCTGATTGAGAGGGGGTCAAATACTTATTTCCCTCATTAAATGCAAATCAATTTATACAATTTTTGACGTGTTTTTCTGGATTTTTTTGTAGTTATTCTGTCTCTCACTGTTCAAATAAACCTACCATTAAAATTATAGACTGATCATTTCTTTGTCAGTGGGCAAACGTACAAAATCAGCAGGGGATCAAATACTTTTTTCCCTCACTGTATATGGCAATGGTTATTTGCATATAGGCCAACTGCAGCTCTGATTGGTTATGGCGCACTGGTCTGTGTAGAGTAGATCCCTGAGTCCTGCATGTCAATGCAATAGAATCCTACTCCAATGCGCTCTGCCTACAAAAAAAGATATTGCACAGTTAGTTTTGCATACTAAGTCTTGCATAGTTCATTTTGTTTCGGTATGTTACATTGAAAGTGGCTAATATTTGGTTTATTTATGTTTTATTTTCCGTGAAAGCAGACTCCCGAAATAAACATCCAGCTTTCTAAAATAATATTGCAGCCTTCTACAAATTGACATCTAACCAGCCATATATTGATTATTCCAAGTTTCTGTGTGGTCTTTGTCTAATGTATGTTTACCCAATACATGTTTAACCAATACATGTTTAACCAGTACCATATTAGAATGTTCATACAGCCAGACTGCAAGCGCACGTCCTAAGAAATAAATGCTGAGCGAAATTTGTTTCCTACCACTTATTTTCTGCGATCTTGCATTTATATAGCAGCATCTTACATGACATATTCAGTGCCTTCGGAAAGTATTCAGACCCCTTGACTTTTCCCACATTTTTTAAACGTTACAGCCTTTTTCTAAAATGGATTAAATATAAAAAAATATCTGCGATCTACACACAATACCCCACAATGACAAAGTGAAAACAGGTTTTTAAATGTTTGCACATTTATTCCAAAAAAAAAACAGAAATACCTTATTTACATAAGTATTCAGACCCTTTGCTATGAGACTCGAAATTGAGCTCAGGTGCATCCTGTTTCCATTGATCATCCTTGAGATGTTTCTACAACTTGATTAGAGTCCACCTGTGGTAAATTCAATTGATTGGACATGATTTGGAAAGGCACACACCTGTCTATATAAGGTCCCACAGTTGACAGTGCATATCAGAGCAAAAACCAAGCCATGAGGTCGAAGGAATTGTCTGTAGAGCTCCGAGACAGGATTGTGTCGAGGCACAGATCTGGGGAAAAGTACCAAAAAATGTCCCCAAGCATTGAAGGTCCCCAAGAACACAGTGGCCTCCATCATTCTTAAATGGAAGAAGTTTGGAACCACCAAGACTCTTCCTAGAGCTGGCCGCCCGCAATCAAGGGAGAAGGGCCTTGGTCAGGGAGTTGACCAAGAACCCGATGGTCACTCTGGCAGAGCTCCAGAGTTCCTCTGTGGAGATGGGAGAACCTCCAAGAAGGACAGCCATCTCTGCAGCACTCCACCAATCAGGCCTTTATGGTAGAGTGGCCAGACGGAAGCAACTCCTCAGTAAAAGGCACATGACAGCCTCCTTGGAGTTTGCCAAAAGTCACCTAAAGACTCTCAGACCATGAGAAACAAGATTCTCTGGTCTGATGAAATCAAGATTGAACTCTTTGGCCTGAATGCCAAGCGTCACGTCTGGATGAAACCTGGCACCATCCCTACGGTGAAGCATGGTGGTGGCAGCATCATGCTGTGCGGATGTTTTTCAGCAGCAGGGACTGGGAGAATATTCAGGATCGAGGCAAAGATGAACGGAGCAAAGTACAGAGATCCTTGATGAAAACCTGCTCCAGAGCTCTCAGGACCTCAGACTGGGGCGAAGGTTCACCTTACAACAGGACAACGACCCTAAGCACACAGCCAAGACAACGCAGAAGTGGCTTCAGGACAAGTCTCTGAACGTCCTTGAGTGCAGTGGCGACCCATCATTCAGGGCAGGTGGGGCATAAAATAACAGGGGTTTGCCTGTTTAGCATGTTATTTTGGCATTAATACGTGTGACATATCAGTTTGCAAACAGTGTAAAAAATAAATATTCATTGAGTTAATAAAGCCGCATACAAAAATGCGTTCTTGAGTAAGGCAGCTCCAAAATGCAGGTGTTTCAGCCTAGCTCAGTACTTTCTGTGGTGGTGGTGGGGCAGCATGCGGAAAATACGGAGCGTAGGGTTTGGGAATGATCTCTAGTTGCGCCGTGATTGACTTAGTGTTCTGTCACTCATGGGGACACTACGTCACCGCCAAGTCTAAGGGTAGAGCTAGAAAATTCAAGCCCCTTGGGTGCTGCCATAGAGTTACATTAAAGTGCCCATCCAAGAAGGCTCAAGTTCATTTGCCACAGATAAAATGACGTCAAAGCACGTTATATCTAGCTTTGATTGGACTGATCATGTCAATGTCATACTTTCAAAATCTTAGCTAGCAGTCATCATCATGAATCAAGTCGACAATCTACTGGCAAATCCTTTTTAATTCTTGTCATATGAAGAGAAATAATGAAGAGAAATGAATGGCTAATCGGCCATTGGACATAAACATTACACAACAAGTTGGAAATGGCAAATTCAAAAATGAGGGGTTTGGAAGGAATCAGTGGCTAACTGCAAGCATTGCAAAGCAATCACTAGCCTGCTATTCAGCGTGTGGCTGTGTGGTCCCAAGTCTGGGATTAAGGGTCTCTTTTCCAAGCTTAAAATTATAAACATTCAACATTGGCCATGCTGTCAATGAAGCACGATTTGTGCCGAGCTCAAAACAACTGTTAACTCGAAATCTGACTTCAGTGAGTTCAAGACAACTGGGAACTCGGGAAAAAACGAGCTCAGACTGGGAAAATACGTTTTGAACGGTCATCAAACTCGGAAATGTAAATCGGGAACTCGGGCCTCTTTCATCATCATTCAATCTTGTTTTTTTCCGAGTTCCCAGTTGTCTTGAAAGCACCATAAATCCAGAGAATGCCAGACTTTGATGACAAAGTTTGATGACAAAATCTGCCCACGAAGGACCACCGTGCCACCTTCCTGTTCAAGTGAGCACAGCACAACAAGGTGAGTCCAAACATATATTGTATGCTGCTGCATAAATGATGTAATAAGCCAGGGAGATATGTATACTGTAGCTAAGAATGTAATACTAAGTGTATGTTGTGTAGTAAGCTGTTAGTAGCCCATGTGCCTCACCCTAATAATTTGGTATATTTTCCCCTCCCAATTTCACCTACTGTTCTGACTTGGTGGTGCACATGTAGCCTATAACCTGTTTTGGAGAAATGTAATCTTGTAAGAGCTTTCATTGTCTGCTTATATGCCCCCTTTATTTATCCTACGGTTCTGACTTGACGTACAGGGAGAACACTGTAAGAACATCCGCTTGTCGTCCCTTTAGTTTGTACATCTCAATTGTCAGTAGAAACCATATTTGTTTAAGCAAGTCAGCCATATCAGCTATGTTTTTTTTAAAGGCAGTAAATGAGGCTGAATGAACTGTTTTGCTGCCAGACAAGGCTCCGCTGATAGCAATGTGTAGCAGTGGTAAGGTGTTGGGACTGCTGTTGGGACTCTGCTGCTGCGACAGCTTTATGTAAGCCCTAACAGTTTGGTGGGCACCATTTGTCACCGTTATAGTGCGATTAATGTATTGTTTAGTGTTGTGTTGTGGCTTTGCTGGCATGCATCCCATAATTTTGTTTTTGGGCCCCACCAAGATTGACATGCTAAAATCACCGCTGTGTCACACCCTGATCTGTTTCACCTGTCTTGTGCTTGTCTCCACCCCCCACCAGGTGTCTCCCATTTTCACCATTATCCCCAGTGTATTTATACCTGCGTTTTCTGTTTGTCTGTTGCCAGTTCATCTTTTCTTGCCACGTCTTATCAGCGTGTTTTCCAGTCTCTCCAGTTTCTGTTTTCTAGTTCTCCCGGTACTGACCTTTCTGCCTGCCGTGACCCTGAGCCTGCCAGCCGTTCTGTACCTGCTTGATTCTGACCTGGTTTATGAAGTTCTGCCTCTCCTGACCATGAGCCTGTCTGCCGTCCTGTACCTGTCGGACTCTGTCCTGGTTACGAACCTCTGACTGTCCTCGACCTGCCCTTTGCCTGCCCCCCGTGTTATTTATAAATTATCTGAGAACTGAACCATCCGCTTCCTGTGTCTGCATCTGGGTCTTATCCTGAGTCGTGATAGTACGAATTGGCCATGACTGACCCAGCAGACTTAGACCAGCTCCGCAACGCTGTCTCCTTCCAAGGAGCCGCAATTGGAAGACATGAGGAGTTACTTCAAAACCTTATGGAAGGACTCCAGACCTTGGTGGGATGCCATGACCATAATTTCACTGTGTTGCTGAAGCAATTCTGCGGATTACCTACCAGTCAGCAAGCCACAACAGTAACCCACCAGACTTTCAGTTACCCCGCTACCAGTGGCGCTTCTTCCCAGCCTACCCCGCTTACCTCCTCCGGAGCACTACGCTGGAGATCCAGCGATAGCCCTATTTGGTAAAAGACCAAGTCCATATTATGGCAAGAACAGTTCAAATAAGCAAAGAGAAACGACAGTCCATCATTACTTTAAGACATGAAGGTAAGTCAATACGGAAAATCTCAAGAACTTTGAACGTTTCTTCAAGTGCAGTTGCAAAAACGATCAAGCGCTATGACGAACCTGGCTCTCATGAGGACCGCCACAGGAATGGAAGACCCAGAGTTACCACTGCTGCAGAGGATAAGTTCATTAGAGTTACCAGCCTCAAAAATTGCAGCCCAAATAAATGCTTCACAGAGTTAAAGTAACAGACACATCTCAGCACCAACTGTTCAAAGGGGACCGTGTGAATCAGGCCTTCATGGTCGAATTGATGCAAAGAAACAACTACTAAAGGACACAAATAAGAAGAAGAGACTTGCTTGGCCCAAGAAACACGAGCAATGGACATTAGACCGGTGGAAATTTGTCTGGAGTCCAAATTTGAGATTTTTGGTTCCAACCGCCGTGTCTTTGTGAGGCGCGGTGTGGATGAACGGACGATCTCCGCATGTGTATTTCCCTCCTGAAAGCATGGAGGAGGAGGTGTTATGGTATGGGGGTGCGTTGCTGGTGACACTGTGATTTATTTAGAATTCAAGGCACACTTAACCAGCATGGCTACCCCAGCATTCTGCAGCGATATGCCATCCCATCTGGTTTGGGCTTAGTGGGACTATCATTTGTTTTTCAACAGGACAATGACCCAACACACCTCCAGGCTGTGTAAGGCCTATTTTACCAAGAAGGAGAGTGATGGAGTGCTGCATCAGATGACCTGGCCTCCACAATCCCCTGACCTCAACCAAATTGAGATGGTTTGGGATGAGTCGGACCACAGAGTGAAGGAAAAGCTGCCAACAAGTGCTCATCATATGTGGGAACCATGTCAAGACTGTTGTAAAAGCATTCCATGTGAAGCTGGTTGAGAGAATGCCAAGAGTGTGCAAAGCTGTCAAGGCAAAGGGTGGCTATTTGAAGATTTTTTTATATCAAATATATTTTTATTTGTTTAACACTTTTTGGTTACTACATGATTCCATATGTGTTATTTCATAGTTTTGTTGTCTTCACTATTATTCTACAATGTAGAAAATAGTAAAAATAAAGAAAAACCCTTGAATGAGTAGGTGTTCTAAAACATTATACCGGTAGTGTATATACACATCTGGACATGTACATAGTGAACTCGTACAGATTGTAAATATGAAAATAGAATACAGTTTTAATTACTTGACCTACCGCTTCCATGTCAATATCAGACTGGGAAGAATTTACATTTGTGATCTCCTCCTGCAAGCGTAGCCAATTACGTTACACCTTATTGACATCTGACTTGAACCAATCAATTAGAATACATAAACATTGAATACATATCTCTGCAGTGGAAAGTGGAAACATAACCAGCCTTGTTACAGAAGCAACTTTGGATTGATTTAGGCAGGAAACTCCAAGTAAGTGTCAGGAATTTTCAAACATATAGTTGGGAGAGCTTATTTGCAGCAAAGGTAAAGGAATCAAAGCAAAAAAAAGGCAGTGAAAACAGGACAGACTACACAACTATTGATTCAACAGAGGCTTCAAAACAGCGATATGTGTGACATTATAGAATATTTTGTGAAGGAAATACTACCTGCAAATTTCTTAGCCAATGATCTCATCCACATTCAAAGTTTATGCTCTCAAAATTGCAGTCAGTGCAAGGATGCCATGTATAGCCAGGGTAAAAAACAAATAGTTGAAGTCATATTTCAGAAGTGTTAAGTTTTTTCTCTTCAACCCAATAAGTAGCACATATACAGTTGATTGTATTGCAATGACTGGAGTGGGTGGAGTAAGGAGTCACCAACACTCTGTATTAAACCCGTTGCCCAGCATAAGAGACCAATTTAAGTTTTGCTTTTATTGAGAAATTCCAAAAACATATTTTTGTATTTTATTACAAGTGTATTTTTTTAAATATAGCTTTCAACATACTAGTGTTTGTGTAAATGTTTAACATAAATAATTGATGATATGAATAACACAATATTACAAATAAAATATATCAAATTATCAATTTATTAAGGTGGTAGCAATGCTGTGAAAAACAGATGTACTGCACTAGAGCAGAGTTTACCAAACTCGGTCCTGAATGGGCAAGACAAAACATTTAAGTGCCTTTGAACGGGGTATCGTAGCAGATGCCAGGCGTACCGTTTTTTGTCAAGAACTTCAACACTGCTGGGTTTTTCACACTCAACAGTTCCCGTGTGTATCAAGAATGGTCTACCACCCAAAGGACATCCAGCCAACTTGACACAACTGTGGGAAGCATTGGAGTCAACATGGGCCAGCATCCCTGTGGATGGTTTCGACACCTTGTAGAGTCCATGCCCTGACGAACTGAGGGAATAATAGGTGTTCCTAATGTTTTGTATACTCAGTGTACGCTCAAGGAATCTGAGGAGCAACTTCATACAATACTGTACAAAAATACAATTATTGACAGCTCAAATCTTATCACACAAAATCAGCTATTGGCCTGACATGGACCTGTCATTCATAGCCAGCACATGCTCCTTCACCAAAAGAGCTCCCCACACAGGGTCCACGATCAACTTGCCGACTAAACCCAAAGACACACCAAGATCCTCAAATACAGCCTCAACTAACCAGTGAACTGCAAACGATCACTGTACAAATAGTACAGACAAGCAGCGTTGTGAAAAGGGGGGGGGGTTTACTAAACTATATGGAATTGTTTTAAGAAGGTCATCAAGGCCCTCAAACTCAACTCTGGACCTTTTAGCCAGTTTTTTCATTGTTCCCCTCTAATCAGGGACTGATTTAGAACTGGGACACCAGGTGTGTGCAATTAATTATCAGGTAGAACAGAAAACCAGCAGGCTCCGGACCTGGTAGGGTAAGAGCTGAGTACCCCTGCTGTAGGCTATCTTTTGCCATGTGCTCATGTGTAGAATGGGAACACTGGTTAATCTTGGAAAAAGTTATATTTTGAAATAGAGCTCATCTCTTCACGTTTGAGAGTTATTTGGCAATGGTAAGTATTTTGGAAACCTCATCATCTGATCTTTCTGATACTATATATAGAAATCAAATATATAGAAATCAAAACTTCTTACCTGCATGTGACTCTGTAAGAGGATTTGAAAAAGTCACCTTTTGTCACTAAGGGAAAATAATGTCCTCATAAAACTGCTTATAACACAGATTCTGTTCGTTATATCGAAATTTTAACATACATGTGTTAATTAGACTTATTTAGGAAAATGCAAGGGGGGGGGGGGCATGTGTGTGGGGGGCATAATGCAAGTAATGCAAAAGCAACTGAAAGTAATCCGTTTATGTTACGGAGTTTGGGGAATCCAAAAATTATGTTACTGATTACAATTTTGAACAGGTAACTAGTAACTGTAACAGATTACATTTAGAAAGTAACCTACCCAACACTGTGTGTGATACAGTATATGTTCACCTCACCCCCCTGGTCTGTGCATTCCAGACAAGCTGAAGAGCATCGACCTCACAGGGAACCAGATCTCTGGGGTGGATGAAGATGCGTTCCGCCTCCTGCCACAGCTCCAGAACATCCTATTGGCTGATAACAACCTGCAGGCGCTGCCAGAGCTCCCGCCCACCCTCAGATACATCGATGTGCGCAACAACAGACTGATCAGCAATGGACTACACACAGAGGGGTTCAAGGTGCACACACACACATACGTACACACATACACGCAAGCGCGCACACACACACACACTAGCTATAATTGTGATGAATTATTTGAAGTAAATGCCAGAAGGCATTCCTTGTTACCACATAATTGAACAGTAAATAGTTCAATGAGTTCAAAAAGTACTTGAAGCAGGACCGTAGGATACAGCCTCTCTGGATTGAATAGAGATGGAGCTACCTCTGGTGGCTTTTATTGATTTTTCACATTGTTGTTTTATTCCATCTGGCCTAAACAGGAGATGAGCCTGCTAGAGTTCCTGTATCTGTCTGATAACAAGCTGGACTACATCCCCGTCCCACTACCTGAGAGCCTCAGAGTACTACACCTACAGGTATCAACACGCATGTACAGCCATGGTCAAAAGTTTTTTTGAGAATGACACAAGTATTGGTCTTCACAAAGTTCGCTGCTTCAGTGTTATGATATATTTTTGTCAGATGTTACTATGGTATACTGAAGTATAATTACAAACATTCCATAAGTGTCAAAGGCTTTTATTGACAATTACATTAAGTTTATGCAAAGAGTCAATATATGCAGTGCTGACCCTTCTTTTTCAAGACCTCTGCAATCCGCCCTGGCATGCTGACAATTAACTTCTGAGCCACATCCTGACTGATGGCAGCCCATTCTTGCATAATCAATGCTTGGAGTTTGTCAGAATTTGTGGAGTTTTGTTTGTCCACCCGCCTCTTGAGGATCGACCACAAGTTCTCAATGGGATTAAGGTCTGGGGAGTTTCCTGGCCATGGACCCAAAATGTCGATGTTTTGTTCACCGAGCCACTTAGTTATCACATTTGCCTTATGGCAAGGTGCTCCATCATGATGGAAAAGGCATTGGTCGTCACCAAACTGTTCTTGGATGGTTGGGAGAAGTTGCTCTCGGAGGATGTGTTGGTACCATTCTTTATTCATGGCTGTGTTCTTAGGCAAAATTGTGAGTGAGCCCACTCCCTTGGCTGAGAAGCAACCCCATACATGAATGGTCTCAGGATGCTTTACTGTTGGCATGATACAGGACTGATGGTAGCACTCACCTTGTCTTCTCCAGACAATATGTTTTCCAGATGCCCCAAAAAATTGGAAAGGGGATTCATCAGAGAAAATGACTTTACCCCAGTCCTCAGCAGTCCAATCCCTGTACCTTTTGCAGAATATCAGTCTGTCCCTGATGTTTTTCCTGGAGAGAAGTGGCTTATTTGCTGCCCTTCTTCACACCAGGCCATCCTCCAAAAGTCTTCGCCTCACTGTGCATGCAGATGCTCTCACACCTGCCTGCTGCCTTTCCTGAGCAAGCTCTGCACTGGTGGTGCCCCTATCCTGCAGCTGAATCAACTTTAGGAGATGGTCCTGGCGCTTGCTGGACTTTCTTGGGTGCCCTGACGCCTTCTTCACAACAATTGAACCTCTCTCCTTGAAGTTCTTGATGATCCAATAAATGGTTGATTTAGGTGCAATCTTACTAGCAGCAATATCCTTGCCTGTGAAGCCCTTTTTGTGCAACGCAAATGAAGGCACGTGTTTCCTTGCAGGTAACCATGGTTAACAGTGGAAGAACAATGATTTCAAGCACCACCATCCTTTTAAAGCTTCCAGTCTGTTATTCTAACTCAATCAGCATGACAGAGTGATCTCCAGCCTTGTCCTCGTCAACACTCTCACCTGTGTTAACGAGAGATCACTGACATGATGGCAGCTGGTCCTTTTGTGGCAGGGCTGAAATGCAGTGGAAATTTTTTTGGGGGATTAAGTTCATTTTCATGGCAAAGAGGGACTTTGCAATTAATCTGATCACTCTTCATGACATTCTGGAGTATATGCAAATTGCCATCATCAAAACTGAGGCAGCAGACTTTGTGCAAATTAGTATTTGTGTCATTCTCAAAACTTTGGACCACGACTGTACACACACCCCTAATACACCTCACACACACCACTCATACACCTCACACAACGCTCATACTCCTCATACACCTCACTCACACCCCTCATACAGCTCACACACACACACCGCTCACACACCCCTCATACACTCCTCATGCATCTCACACACACCGCTCATACACCCCACACACAAAATACTACAGGTTACTATAGAATACTATAGCATTCTGTAATAAACTGTACAGTACCTTGCAAAAGTATTCATCCCCCTTGGCGTTTTTTCCTATTTTGTTGCATTACAACCTGTAATTTAAATGGATTTTTATTTGGATTTTATGTAATGGACTTACACAAAATAGTCCAAATTGGTGAAGTGAAATGAAAAAATAACTTGCTTCAAAAAAGTCTAAAAAATAAATAATGGAAAATTGGTGCGTGCATATGTATTAACCCCTTTTGCTATGAAGTGCCTAAATAAGATCTGGTGCAACCAATTACCTTCAGAAGTCACATAATTAGTTAAATAAAGTCCACCTGTGTGCAATCTAAGTGTCACATGATCTCAGTATATATACACCTGTTCTGAAAGGCCCAAGAGTCTGCAAAACCACTAAGCAAGGGGCACCACCAAGCAAGCGGCACCATAAAGACCAAGGAGCTCTCCAAACAGGTCAGGGACAAAGTTGTGGAGAAGTACAGATCAGGGTTGGGTTCTTTAAATATATCAGAAACTTTGAACATCCCACGGAGCACATTAAATCCATTATTAAAAAATGGAAATAATATGGCACCACAACAAACCTGCCAAGAGAGGGCCGCCCACCAAAACTCACGGACCAGGCAAGGAGGGCATTAGTCAGAGAGGCAACAAAGAGACCAAAGATAACCCTGAAGGAGCTGCAAAGCTCCACAGTGGAGATTGGAGTATCTGTCCATAGGACCACTTTAAGCCGTACACTCCACAGAGCTGGGCTTTATGGAAGAGTGGCCAGAAAAAAGACATTGCTTCAAGAAAAAAATAAGCAAACATGTTTGGTGTTCGCCAAAAGGCATGTGGGAGACTCACTAAACATATGGAAGAAGGTACTCTGGTCAGATGAGACTAAAATTGAGCTTTTTGGCATCAAGGAAAACGCTATGTCTGGCGCAAACTCAACACCTCTCATCACCCCGAGAACACCATCTCGGAGTGATGGCAGCATCATGCTGTGGGGATGTTTTTCATTGGCAGGGACTGGGAAACTGGTCAGAATTGAAGGAATGATGGATGGCGCTAAATACAGGGAAATTATTGAGGGAAACCTGTTTCAGTCTTCCAGAGATTTGAGACTGGGACGGAGGTTCACCTTCCAGCAGGACAATGACCCTAAACATACTGCTATAGCAACACTTTAGTGGTTTAAGGGGAAACATATAATTGTCTTGGAATTGACTAGTCAAAGCCCAGACCTCAATCCAATTGAGAATCTGTGGTATGATTTAAAGATAGCTGTACACCAGCGGAACCCATCCAACTTGAAGGAGCTAGAGCAGTTTTGCCTTGAAGAATTGGCAAAAATCCCAGTGGCTAGATGTGCCAAGCTTATAGAGACATACCCCAAGAGACTTGCAGCTGTAATTGCTGCAAAAGGTGGCTCTACAAAGTATTGACATTGGGGGGATGAATAGTTATGCACGCTCAAGTTTTCTGTTTTTTTGTCTTATTTCTTGTTTGTTTCACAAGAAAAAATATTTTGCATCTTCAAAGTGGAAGGCATGTTGTGTAAATCAAATGATACAAACCCCCCCCAAAAAATTCCAGGTTGTAAGGCAACAAAATAGGAAAAATGCCAAGGGGGGTGAATACTTTCGCAAGCCACTGTAGTATACTTTAAAATCATATACTACACTCTGTAGTATCCCTCAATCAAGTAGTGCTTACTATATCATTTTGAAGTATACTGTAGAATACTATACTACACACTGTATTGATATGCTAATATTACATTAGCATATTCCCTGCCCATTCCCCTTCCCATATCCCAATTTGTGCCACCCTTGAGTGAGAAACATACATGCCAAGTATAGACTATATCTTCTGTGTTGCAAGCAACATAGCAAACATTAAAGTCACAGAAAACCCCCAGGTGCTGGATCAGCTGGTGGAGAGGCTGGAGAATGTCCTCATCCAGGCCCGGGAGGATACCATCTCTCTAACCACCATCAGGCCACCAAAGCAACAACTCCCACACCTCCTCCACCTTATCCAAAGAAAATTAAGGAGAGAATAAATCAAGACCAGATCCCCCCCCACACCAAAACAGAAATAAGTCGGCTCCAGAACCACATCAAATAACAACTTACCCTGCACCACCAGAATAAATGGACCGCATTCTACAAACAGCTTGACAAAGACTCCAACCCACGCATCTTCTGGCAGAAAATAAAGAGTCTTAATAGAAACACAAAGAACAACACAATTCCGACACTAAGGTCCCAGGGTCAACCCATAGAGAATAACTAAGAAAAGGCCATACTGTTAAAACAAAAAAACAATGACCCCAACTTTGACTCAGAATGGGAAAAAAATGGTGGATAGAGACATACGAAAAGCAACACCACTCACCTGGCTCCAGCAGACCACCAACTCATCCATGCTGTAACAATCCCAAAACCCCCACTAACCTTTCAACCGACACTTACCTTTCCCCCGGCACCAGCAGATCAGCCACTCATCCGAGCTGTAACAGTCACAGAAATCAGGACTCACCTAAAGAAAATGAAAAGAAAAGCACCTGGGGAAGGCAACATTGACACCATACTACAAAAACAAGCACCTGATGAATACCTGCACTTTCTCTCCAACCTCTTCACCTCGTCTCACCCACGGCAAATTCCCTCAACCCTGAAAAACAGCAGTCGTCACCATGATCCACAAACCTGGCAAAGACCCACAGAATGTTTCAAGCTATCGACCAATCATTCTCCTCAGCCATGTGGGAAACTATTTGAAAGTGTACTCACCGCCAGAATAAATTGCGATGTAGAAGACAGAGGCCTTCTTGGAGTACACCAGGCAGACTTCCAAAGAAACAAATCAACAACAGACAATATTTTAAGACAATCAGAGAACATTTAAAGAAAATTTGAAAAAATTGCTGTTTTCATTGCCATAGAAAGGCATTAGATAAAATGTGGCACAATGGACTGCACCACAGACTAGCAGAAGACAACCTCCAAGCTTCCTCCATAACCGCCAAATCAAAGTCAAGGTCTCCACAGCTATCTCTCCACCATTCACTCCAGAAGCTGGAGTCCCTCAAGGTGCAGTCCTCAGGCGACTTCTACATCTACATAATCTACATCCAAGACATTTGCTACCCCCCACCCTCTGTTGGACAGGTATCACAATTTGCAGACGACTTATGCTACTGGACCAGTTCTTAGTGTCCACAAATAGCCTCCAGAAAAATCAACAAGTGCATAGAACAGATAGAAAAGTGGTGAAATGAGTGGCGAGTGAAACTAAACTCTCAAACACAGTGCATTCTATTCACCAGAAACACAAACCTCAAACCAAAGAAACCCATAACCCTCAAAAGTGTTACATTTAAGAGCAACATGTTGTGGACGACTCACTTCCACTTTGTGGAAGGAAACACGGAGCACCACCGGAAACCATTTTAAAAGTATATTTTAGCTACATCAGATCACTCTTCGAGTACTGGATCACAGTCTCCACACCACAAATGAACCGACTGCAAAGAATCCAACTGTGAGAGACGGAATCTAAAACAAAAATCCAGAAAATCACATTGTATGATTTTTAAGTAATTAATTTGCATTTTATTGCATGACATAAGTATTTGATACATCAGAAAAGCAGAACTTAATATTTGGTACAGAAACCTTTGTTTGCAATTACAGAGATCATACGTTTCCTGTAGGTCTTGACCAGGTTTGCACACACTGCAGCAGGGATTTTGGCCCACTCCTCCATACAGACCTTCTCCAGAACCTTCAGGTTTCGGGGCTGTCGCTGGGCAATACGGACTTTCAGCTCCCTCCAAAGATGTTCTATTGGGTTCAGGTCTGGAGACTGGCTAGGCCACTCCAGGACCTTGAGATGCTTCTTACAGAGCCACTCCTTAGTTGCCCTGGCTGTGTGTTTCGGGTCGTTGTCATGCTGGAAGACCCAGCCACGAACCATCTTCAATGCTCTTACTGAGGGAAGGAGGTTGTTGGCCAAGATCTCGCGATACATGGCCCCATCCATCCTCCCCTCAATACGGTGCAGTCGTCCTGTCCCCTTTGCAGAAAAGCATCCCCAAAGAATGACGTTTCCACCTCCATGCTTCACGGTTGGGATGGTGTTCTTGGGGTTGTACTCATCCTTCTTCTTCCTCCAAACATGGCGAGTGGAGTTTAGACCAAAAAGCTATATTTTTGTCTTATCAGACCACATGACCTTCTCCCATTCCTCCTCTGGATCATCCAGATGGTCATTGGCAAACTTCAGATGGGCCTGGACATGCGCTGGCTTGAGCAGGGGGACCTTGCGTGCGCTGCAGGATTTTAATCCATGACGGCGTAGTGTGTTACTAATGGTTTTCTTTGAGACTGTGGTCCCAGCTCTCTTCAGGTCATTGACCAGGTCCTGCCGTGTAGTTCTGGGCTGATCCCTCACCTTCCTCATGATCATTGATGCCCCACGAGGTGAGATCTTGGATGGAGCCCCAGACCGAGGGTGATTGACCGTCATCTTGAACTTCTTCCATTTTCTAATAATTGCACCAACAGTTGTTGCCTTCTCACCAAGCTGCTTGCCTATTGTCCTGTAGCCCATCCCAACCTTGTACAGGTCTACAATTTTATCCCTGATGTCCTTACACAGCTCTCCGGTCTTGGCCATTGTGGAGAGGTTGGAGTCTGTTTGATTGAGTGTGTGGACAGGTGTCTTTTATACAGGTAATGAGTTCAAAGAGGTGCAGTTAATACAGGTAATGAGTGGAGAACAGGAGGGCTTCTTAAAGAAAAACTAACAGGTCTGTGAGAGCCGGAATTCTTACTGGTTGGTAGGTGATCAAATACTTATGTCATGCAATAAAATGCAAATGAATTACTTATTAATCATACAATGTGATTTTCTGGATTTTTGTTTTAGATTCCGTCTCTCACAGTTGAAGTGTACATATGATAAAAAATGACAGACCTCTACATGCTTTGTAAGTAGGAAAACCTGCAAAATCGGCAGTGTATCAAATACTTGTTCTCCCCACTGTACCTAATTTATAAACACAACATAATTTCAATTAACATGAAACCTATCCCCTACCCCCTCTCCTTACCCTAATCTGGGTCCGTATCCTCCCCCTCCCCTCCCTCTTACTAAACATTACTGACTACTGGCATCTACTAACAGTTTTTTACACTTGTTTTTTTCTAAACTCCTTTACTATTTTAACTACTCTCCCACTAACTACGTTTCACTCATCACATTGGCACTCTTCTTTCCTTTAATTTTTTAAAAATCTCATCTAAGATTGTTTTAAAAGTTCTCACTTCTTATTGTTGTTATCTTTTAGTTTATTAAAGTTTGTTTTTATTAAAATCATGTTGGGGAATAAGTTAGCCGATTGCGTTTTGATCCTTGACCCACGTATTTGTCCAGTAGGTTACCTCATGGAGAAAGCCCAAATAATATAGTAAAGAAATAAGATAAAAGGCTATAGTAAATACTACAGCATACTGTCCTACAGTATACTGCAGTAATGTCTGCAAAAATACTACTGTAAATACTACAGTAATGTCTGCAAAAAACACCACAATAAACACTACAGTATACATGTCATATCCGTTAAAACATTACATTAAATACTACAGTATTTACTATAGTGTTTTTGTGCAAAAACTGCTCAAACACTACAGTGAATACTATAGTATAGAAATATAGTAATACTACTACATTATACGTAAATATTTTTTCCTGTGGGACTCCCCACACTCAGCACAACAAGATTAGCATACACATTGCTGCAGACACTGTCTCAAACCTAGTTTTCTTTGAGGGCTGAAAATAGAGGAGACTAACTTTTCACCCCCACAGCTCTACTCCAATCCTCAGGCTCTCCCCCATATTGTTTCAGACCCAGTATAACCTGGTTTCTCGAATTCCCACTAAATGGCCTGCAAAGTCATAATCATTTCTGAAAACAAAAATTAGCTTTTTGGTCTTAATTTACGGTTAGGGTTAGGCAGGCATAAGGTTAACAGTGTGGTTAAGGTTTGGGTTAGAGTTAGGTTTAAAATCTACATTTAACAAGATAAATTGTAGAACTAGAAGGAGCTTCCGACTTTGCAACCTGGCCAGATAGTGACGACCTAGTTTCTCTCTCCTCCCCTATGCAGTCAATGGATTCATAACTAGCATAGAGTCAAATTAGAGCAATGACAGGATGAGAGAACGACTCTCCAGATTCAATGGTGTCTGTGAATTAATCTAATGACATCTGCCATCATGTCTCTGCTTAATCCAGTTTAATTACCTCATCATAGTAACACACAACCCCCCCCGCTCTCTGTTTGTCCGTCTGTCTGTCTCTCTCTGTCTCACTCTCTCCCCCTCTCCTCTCCCCACCAGAACAACAACATCCAGAATCTTCACGTGGACACATTCTGTAACAGCCACGACCGTAACTACATACGACGCTCCCTGGAGGACATCAGGCTGGATGGAAACCCTGTCAACATCAACCTGTACGCCTCCTCCTACATCTGCCTGCCTCGCATGCCTATCGGGAGCCACTGAGTGGGGCATTGAGGTGGCATGGAGGGAGGAATGGAGTAGCTCTGCAGAGAGGGAGGCAGGGAGGGGGTCTGCAAAGAGGGAGAGAGAGGTGAGGGAGGGAGGAAGGGGAAAGAGAAAGTATTCATTTTATAAAGCAATTCAAAGACAGAGAAGAGTGTGAGGGGTGGGGAAAGGAAGGATGGGAAGTGGGAGTTGTTCATTATATTCTGGTTCGCTATCTCTTTAACATTAGCTGCTATCTCAATCCTGACACCAGTAAGAGGCTGTCTTGACTGAACGATTCATTGGCAGATGGCCCGATAAATGAGGGTCTGTTTGCTTGTACCTGACTGTATCGACTGTCTGTCTGTCTGCCTGTCTGACTGCTACTTTTGCCACTGAAACATGTGTGTCGCCTCACAATGAGATTTTCATTCTCAATTATAGGTTGCCCATAATAAAAACAACTGTGATTCACTTAGCTTGTTTGTTAATCAACAATGTCAATTCATCAATTAAACCCTAAACACTGCTCCTTTATTGTCACTTCCCGTGTATTAATATAATAAAAAAGGTAGAGTAGCCAGATGAGTAGCCAAGCAGATCAACATTGTATTGTATTTTGTTTCATTTAATTTCCATTGATTATCTCATCACTGGGTTGTGTTCAGTAAAACGGCAGTGAGGTCAGAGAGAAACATCTACCAATCGCAAATGTAACCCTATAGCCCCTATCCCCTATGCATTTGTGGAGATCTGAGGGGAGGTATTACAATTTCATGTAGGTCCACTTTCCCTACTGATAGGCTAGGTGTAATTTCCGCCAAAGTGCTTTTACCTCTCAGATCTCCACAAGTGCATAGTGCATAGAGGGCTAGCTATGCAAAGAGACTGATGGCATAGATGGTAATTCTGCAAACTATGTAGTGATCAGATCTTTACAATGGTGGATCTCTTTGGATTTCCATATGAGCTATCTGTGGTAAGAAGGCCTCGATTAAGATTTGATGTGCGGTGCCAAGCCTTGTTTTAGGTCATATTACAGTATGCCCACAGAAGCCTACACAGTCGCCTACTCATCTTTTTCATGTAGTCAACAAAATAATAATTCTAACTCAGAATACATTTACATTTTAGTCATTTAGCAGACGCTCTTATCCAGAGCAACTTACAGTTAGTGAGTGCATACATTTTTTTTTTTGTCATACTGGCCCCCCGTGGGAATCAAACCCACAACCCTGGCGTTGCAAACACCATGTTCTACCAACTGAGCTACATCCCTGCCGGCCATTCCCTCCCCTACCCTGGACCAATTGTGCGCCGCCCCATGGGTCTCCCGATCGCGGCCGGCTACGACAGAGCCTGGATTCGAACCAGGATCTCTAGTGGCTCAGCTAGCACTGCGATGCAGTGCCTTAGACCACTGCGCCACTCGGAATACACACCTCCATTTTCTTTTCCTCACAGTCTTTCAATACAGTGCCTTCAGAAAATATTCATACCCGTTGACTTATTCCACGTTTTGTTGTCTTACAGCCTGAATTCAAATTGGATTTCTGAAATGTTAGCAAATTTATTGTTAATGAAATACATAAATATCTCATTTATATACGTTTTCACACCCCTTAGTCAATACATGTTAGAATCACCTTTGGCAGTGATTACAATTGCAAGTCTTTCTGGGTAAGTCTCTTTTTAAAATTCTTCAAGCACTGTCAAGTTGGTTGTTCAAATCAAATCAAATCAAATCAAATCAAATTTTATTGGTCACATGCGCCGAATACAACAGGTGCAGACATTACAGTGAAATGCTTACTTACAGCCCTTAACCAACAGTGCATTTATTTTAAACAAAAAAAGTAAGAATAAAACAACAACAAAAAAGTGTTGAGAAAAAAAGAGCAGAAGTAAAAATAAAGTGACAGTAGGGAGGCTATATATACAATAGAATAAAGTGACAGTAGGGAGGCTATATATACAGGGGGGTACCGTTGCATAGTCAATGTGCGGGGGCACCGGCTAGTTGAGGTAGTTGAGGTAATATGTACATGTGGGTAGAGTTAAAGTGACTATGCATAAATACTTAACAGAGTAGCAGCAGCGTAAAAAGTATGGGGTGGGGGGCAGTGCAAATAGTCCGGGTAGCCATGATTAGCTGTTCAGGAGTCTTATGGCTTGGGGGTAGAAGCTGTTGAGAAGTCTTTTGGACCTAGACTTGGCACTCCGGTACCGCTTGCCGTGCGGTAGCAGAGAGAACAGTCTATGACTAGGGTGACTGGAGTCTTTGACAATTTTGAGGGCCTTCCTCTGACACCGCCTGGTATAGAGGTCCTGGATGGCAGGGAGCTTTGCCCCTGTGATGTACTGGGCCGTACGCACTACCCTCTGTAGTGCCTTGCGGTCAGAGGCCAAGCAGTTGCCATACCAGGCGGTGATGCAACCAGTCAGGATGCTCTCGATGGTGCAGCTGTAGAATTTTTTGAGGATCTGAGGACCCATGCCAAATCTTTTTAGTCTCCTGAGGGGGAATAGGCTTTGTCGTGCCCTCTTCACGACTGTCTTGGTGTGTTTGGACCATGATAGTTCGTTGGTGATGTGGACACCAAGGAACTTGAAGCTCTCAACCTGTTCCACTACAGCCCCGTCGATGAGAATGGGGGCGTGCTCAGTCCTCTTTTTTTTCCTGTAGTCCACAATCATCTCCTTTGTCTTGGTCACGTTGAGGGAGAGGTTGTTGTCCTGGCACCACACGGCCAGATCTCTGACCTCCTCCCTATAGGCTGTCTCATCGTTGTCGGTGATCAGGCCTACCACTGTTGTGTCGTCGGCAAACTTAATGATGGTGTTGGAGTCGTGCCTGGCCATGCAGTCATGGGTGAACAGAGAGTACAGGAGGGGACTGAGCACGCACCCCTGAGGGGCCCCCCGTGTTGAGGATCAGTGTGGCAGATGTGTTGTTACCTACCCTTACCACCTGGGGGCGGCCCGTCAGGAAGTCCAGGATCCAGTTGCAGAGGGAGGTGTTTAGTCCCAGGATCCTTAGCTTAGTGATGAGCTTTGAGGGCACTATGGTGTTGAATGCTGAGCTGTAGTCAATGAATAGCATTCTCACGTAGGTGTTCCTCTTGTCCAGGTGGGAAAGGGCAGTGTGGAGTGCGATAGAGATTGCATCATCTGTGGATCTGTTGGGGCGATATGCAAATTGGAGTGGGTCTAGGGTTTCTGGGATTATGCTGTTGATGTGAGCCATGACCAGTCTTTCAAAGCACTTCATGGCTACAGACGTCAGTGCCACGGGTCGGTAGTCATTTAGGCAGGTTATCTTAGAGTTCTTGGGCACGGGGACTATGGTGGTCTGCTTGAAACATGTTGGTATTACAGACTCAGTCAGGGACATGTTGAAAATGTCAGTGAAGACACTTGCCAGTTGGTCAGCACATGCTCGGAGTACACGTCCTGGTAATCCGTCTGGCCCTGCGGCCTTGTGAATGTTGACCTGCTTAAAAGTCTTACTCACATCGGCTACGGAGAGCGTGATCACATAGTCGTCCGGAACAGCTGGTGCTCTCATGCATGCTTCAGTGTTGCTTGCCTCGAAGCGAGCATAGAAGTGGTTTAGCTCGTCTGGTAGGCTTGTGTCACTGGGCAGCTCGCGGCTGTGCTTCCCTTTGTAGTCTGTAATAGTTTTCAAGCCCTGCCACATCCGACGAGCGTCAGAGCCAGTGTAGTATGATTCAATCTTAGACCTGTATTGACTCTTTGCCTGTTTGATGGTTCGTCGGAGGTCATAGCGGGATTTCTTATAAGCGTCCGGGTTAGAGTCCCATTCCTTGAAAGCGGCAGCTCTACCCTTTAGCTCAGTGCGGATGTTTCCTGTAATCCATGGCTTCTGGTTGGGGTATGTACGTACGGTCACTGTGGGGACGACATCATCGATGCACTTATTGATGAAGCCAGTGACTGATGTGGTGTACTCCTCAATGCTGTCTGAAGAATCCCGGAACATGTTCCAGTCTGTGCTAGCAAAACAGTCCTGTAGCTTAGCATCTGCGTCATCTGACCACTTTTTTTATTAGCCGAATCACTGGTGCTTCCTGCTTCAGTTTTTGCTTATAAGCAGGAATCAGGAGGATAGAGTTATGGTCAGATTTGCCAAATGGAGGGCGAGGGAGAGCTTTGTATGCGTCTCTGTGTGTGGAGTAAAGGTGGTCTAGAGTTTTTTCCCCTCTGGTTGCACATTTAACATGCTGGTAGAAATGAGGTAGAACGGATTTAAGTTTCCCTGCATTAAAGTCCCCTGCTACTAGGAGCGCTGCATCTGGGTGAGCGTTTTCCTGTTGATTAATGGCCTTGTACAACTCATTCAGTGCAATCTTAATGCCAGCATTGGTTTGTGGTGGTAAATAGACAGCTATGAAAAATATAGATGAAAACTCTCTTGGTAAATAGTGTGGTCTGCAGCTTATCATAAGATACTCTACCTCAGGCGAGCAAAACCTTGAGACTTCCTTAGTATTTGATTTGGTGCACCAGCTGTTGTTTACAAATATACAGAGACCGCCACCCCTCGTCTTACCCGAGTCTGCCGTTCTGTCCTGCCGATGTAGCGTATAGCCTGCTAGCTGAATGTTATCATTGTCGTCGTTCAGCCACGACTCCGTGAAACATAAGATATTACAGTTTTTAATGTCCCGTTGGTAGGATAACCGTAATCTTAAATCGTCCATTTTATTCTCCAAAGCTTGAACGTTGGCTAATAGGATTGATGGGAGAGGCAGTTTACTCGTTCGCCGTCGGATCCTTACAAGGCACCCCGACCTACGTCCCACGATATCTCCGTCTCTTCCTCACGCGAATGACGGGGATCTGGGCCTTGTCGGGAGTCTGTAGAATATCCTTCGCGAACGCCTCGTTGAAGAAAAAGTGTTCGTCCAACGCGAGGTGAGTAATCGCTGTCCTGATATCCAGAAGCTCTCTTTGGTTATAAGAGACGATGGCAGAAACATTATGTACAAAATAAATTACAAATAACGCGGAAAAACACACATAATAGTACAATTGGTTAGAGGGCTGTAAAACGGCAGCCATCTTCTTCCGGCGCTGTTCAATCTGTTGATCATTGCGCTGTTGATCATTGCTAGACAGATTGTCAAGCTGATTTAAGTCAAAACTGTAACTAGGCCACTGAGGAACATTCAATGTTGTCTTGGTAAGCAACTACAGTGTATATTTGGCCTTGTGTTTTAGGTTATTTTCCTGCTGAAAGCTGAATGTCTCCCAGTGTCTGTTGGAAAGCAGACTGAACTAGGCTATCCTCTAGGATTTTGCCTGAGCTTAGCTCTATTCCGTTTATTTTTATCGTAAAAACCTCCCTAGTCCTTTCCGATGACAAGCATACCCATAACATGGTGCAGCCACCACCATGCTTGAAAATATGAAGAGTAGTGTTGGATTTGCCCCAAACATAATGCTTTGTATTCAGGACATAAAGTTAATTTCTTTGCCACATGTTTTGCAGTATTACTTTAGTGCCTTACTGCAAACAGGATGAATGTTTTGGAATATTTGTATTATGTACAGACTTCCTTCTTTTCACTCTGTCATTTAGGTTAGTATTGTGGAGTAACTACAATGTTGTTGATCCATCCTCAGTTTTCTCCTATCACAGCCATTAAACTCTGTAACTGTTTTAAGGTCACCATTGGCCTCATGGTGAAATCCCTGAGCGGTTTCCTTCCTCTCCTGCAACTGAGTTAGGAAGGACGCCTGTATCTTTGTAGTGACTGAATGTATAGATACTACACCATCCAAAGTGTAGTTAATAACTTCACCATGCTCATAGGGATATTCAATGTCATCTACCAATAGGTGCACTTATTTGCAAGGCATTGGAAAACCTCCCTGCTCTTTGTGATTGAATCTGTGTTTGAAATTCACTGCCGACTGAGGGACCTTACAGAGAATTGTATGTGTGGGGTACAGAGATGAGGTAGCCATAAATAAATCACATTAAACACTATTATAGTCCATGCAACTTTATATGTGACTTGTTAAGCACATTTTCTACTGCTGAACTTATTGAGGCTTGCCAATACAAGGGGTTGAATACTTATTGACACAAGATATTTCAGCTTTTCATTTCTTATTAATCTGTAAACATTTCTAAAAAAATAATTCCACTTTGACATTATGGGATATTGTGTAGGCTATTGACACACAATCTCAATTTAATCCATTTTATATTCAGTCTGTAGCACAACAAAATGTGGATAAAGTAAAGGGGTGTGAATACTTTCTGAAGGCTCTGTACATTTGGATCTTTGCTCAAATGCATGTAATGCTTTAAAATGTATTCCAGAAATGCATGGCTATGACATCTAGTCTACAGGGTGACTAAAGTGGTTCCTAATTTGACTCTTTACGTATTGATCAATGGAGACAATTATTTTAGTAAGTGCCTCTCTTCAGCTTAATTCAATAATGAAAAAAAATCTAGTAATCGAACCCACAATTGCTGATGCTCCAGATAGTCAATTAGTCTCAAGAAGGCCAGTTTTATTGCTTCTTTAATCAGCACAACAGTTTTCAGCTGTGCTAACATAATTGAAAAAGGGTTTTCTAATGATCAATTAGCCTTTTAAAATGATAAACTTGGATTAGCAAACACAATGTGCCATTGGAACACAGGACTGATGGTTGCTGATAATGGGCCTCTGTACGCCTATGTAGATATTCCATAAAAAATCAGCCGTTTCCAGCCACAATAGTCATTTACAACATTAACGATGTCTACACTGTATTTCTGATCAATTTGATGTTATTTTAATGGACAAAAAAATTGCTTTTCTTTCAAAAACAAGGACATTTCTAAGTGACCCCAAACCTTTGAATGGTAGTGTATATAGATAATTTGTATGGAGATAATTTGTTGGGCCACCAAGCCAAAACTTTGGCAGCGACATCATTTAAATTGTGATGGTGAGAAAAAAAGCAGTTGGATTACACTAATTACATTAATTTTAACATTCTGTCTTAATGAGCACATGTTCAACTATATAAAAAACAAACATGTTTTCCCATCTCAACAGGTTAAAAAAAATGTCTATAGTAAGTGCCTTTCTTCAGCTTAATTAAATAATGAGAGATCGGGCACTAGGCTGTTCTTATTTTCCTATTTATTTATTTTTTAAACAAAAACTATACATTCTACAATGCTCCACAATATGTCAAAGTGTAGGTCTAGGTCTTATGCTTCCAATGAGTTGTATTATACGGCTCTAGAGTGGATGGTTAGCGGTGTTATGGTGCGTTCGTAACCACATTTTCAATATTTTGCATGTATCCTAAAAAAAGTATAAAAATATATATTGTAAATGTTGTGTTTTTTTCATATGGGTAAGCACAGACGAAGGATATCAAGGATCTGGAAGGTTTCTGTATGGAGGAATGGTCTAAGATCCCTCCAAATCATTTTTTTTTTAAAGGCTCAGTGCTGTTATCCTCGCAAGGTGAGGTATTGAAATGTATTGAAAACAGGGGTGTCAATAATTTTGACCCCTAACATTTTTTGAATAAAAAATATTACTTGTTAAACAAAATCTCTTTGTCTGAGCAATAGTCGGCACAGTGGACGTGTCATAATACCCATAAAACATAGCGGTAAAACCCAATAATGATTCCAATCATTTTTTCCCCATTAATTTTTGCATGTGGGATTTTAGAACTACTTCAGATAAGGTCTGTGTTACGTGTAGGCTTACCCTGGCATGGTGTTTTGATAGCCATGTAATTCTCTCTCGGACACGGTGAGTTTTATCAATATATTCACCTCAATTTACTCAAATTTTTTTTTTAATGCTAATTACCAACAGGGAAGACCTAAGCAAGACTACAAATTCCTGCAGGAAGCTCCTGCACGTCATCTCTAGCCGACACTGTCAACTACCGTTCACCAGCGCGATCAGAGAGCCGTGTCCAATCCATGATCTTCTTTCGTCCCTTTCCTCTGTCTTAGCTAGCCACTGACTACACTTTAGTTATCTAGTTAGCAGAGCAGTAGATCAAAACATTGTTTGGTTTTACTTAGCCTAGAGAACTGTTTGTACAGTATGTCGACTTTGGTGTCTATTTCAGACCTTATGGCATTTTTCAAGGATGAGCATAAGAGCATTAAAAGGGGAGAAGACCACTATAAGTCTGGCCATGTGGAGAAGTGCAGCTATAGTTAGGGGCAACTTGCCGGTTTGGTCAGGGCCATCATGAGGGATAAAGTTTATCATGTTTCGGTGAGTGTAGATATTAAGTTAAGTTTGAGCATCTTAGCAATACAATGTTCTATACAGCTATCAACTTTCTACAATGAAAGAGCCACTTAATCAATTATATAAACATTCAACAGATTACCCTGGATACCAGACTTAGATGAGTGATAACTCAGTTCTAGAATGTTGTCATTGAGGAGAATGAATCAAAAAATATATTGACATTCAGAATTTACTTTGTTTAGACATCCAGCCTGTATTGTCGTTTCATGACCAGGGACAAATCTTCAAAGGCACAGTATTTATTTATTTGGGGTGGTACATGCATTCACACAGTCTTGATTTATATGATCCTTCCCACTATATAATTGTTATGTCAAGTGATAAAATCCCAAATTATCAATTAAAAGTTTATGGAAAAACTGCACTTGTCCTCATGTGAAAATTACAGTTTATTAAATATTCTACAGCTGTAATGTCATCAATCAAATCAACATTTATTCATATAGCACATTTATTACAACAAATGTATTTCAATGTATTCAAAGTCATGCATTGAAAGGCATGTGGCACTTAACATCCTTCCTCTTGGCAGGTCTCTATAGGTGACCAGGGGATTCTCTCTAGCACATGCGAATGCCCCCGTGGAGTTTCTAGGTGAAGCCATGTGGCTGCATTGGATATTTTTTGCGGTTCACAATATCGGCTGTACGGATGTGGAACGCTAGTGGAGTAAGCCAGCCTTGCCCAACCTGGTGCAGTCAGTGGAGGACCTGTACCCGGCTGAAGACTACAACCCTCTGTCTCGAGAGCCCACAGAGGAGGATATTTAGTGGCTAAGGAACCATCTCTGGGGCAGGTTCAGTGGAATGGCAAAAGACTCCTTGAACCTGAACCAGAACAATGCTACCCTCCCTGTCTGTACCGGACATTGTTGAAAAACAAGCGAACAATGAATAAAGATCATAGGCAAACAATAGACTCCTAGAATAGGTTATATTACATTCAGGTTTTGGTCGAAGCAGCCAACTAAAGTAATGTAGTTAGCATAAGTTCAATCACAAAGGCTGGTCTGAGTGCATCTCCTCACAGTTTAATTCAGTAGTACAACACAATCCACATTGCATTTTATCATGGGCACAGTGGGAATGTATATTGGTGTCGTCGTCGTCGGGTGAGGTTGTGTCTCTCTCTGGCGGGAGGTAAGCTTGGCTTATATGGCTTATATACATAGTTTGGGCTTTGTCGAGTAAAGCTTAAACTATGTATTTAGGTATTGTAGGTAGTTATCGTGGATTGTTGTATGTAATTATTGTAGGTTAGTATTGTATTCGGCTGAGCCCGGTGAAGCATGAAGCTAGCTAACCCATTACCTGGACTAGCTAGCGGGTAGCTACTGGTAACTATTAGCAACTGTGGATAGTTGTTTCACGCCTGAGAGTACCTGTAATTACACCAGCTAGCTGCCTACAATAATTACATACAATAATGCCTACCATTCAGCTGTTTTTCTAACCTCATTGTCTGAAGCGTTAACGTTAGGTAGTAAGTGGCTACTGTGCTTGAAATGTAGCTAGCTTGTTGCTACCTGGATGGCTACTAAACAATAGCTGGAACGACCTAGTGAACAGACGCGAACTGGCTGAGTCAATTCAGTGGCTAGCTTTGCACTTGGCTAGCTAACAGTAGCTGCTAGGGGTAAGTTATAACCTACATTTGTGTTTTGTTTTTACATACTGGTAGCCAGAGTCGTTCAAGGGAATTCGGGACATGGGTGACTAGTTAACGTTAGCTTGGCTCTCTCTGTGTGTTCGTGCTGTGGGAGGAGGGGTTTCTTCGTTGTCTGAAAGCAATGGCTAGCTAGTATGCTAACTATTCTAGCTAACTAACTGGCTGAATAAGTTGAAAAGAGACTCACTCAAGCTGTCGGGACTAACCCACAACGTTAGACACGGACACGAATGATCTGCTTGGCGTGTTGACACACTGGTGGTTTGTTGTGGCCGAGTATTGGTGCTAAACCGTGTTGTTGGAGTCCTGCATGCTAGTTGGCTGTGTCGTCATATGACTAGGTGCCCTGGACGATTTTCACGGAAGAATACTGTACCAAGTTAGCTAGCTGAATAAACTAAGTTAGTCTATTCCTAGAAAACATTGAACCGCTGTAGTTTACAACAATTATAGTTTCTGAGGTGGAAGTTGGGAGAGTTATATTTGGGTGTTTCAGTGAAACGTAAGTGAGGGAGGCCCCGCTCTCTCCTTTCCCAGATGTTTAGTTAATTTCATTCCGATCTCCTTTGCATTATTGTAGCCATTTTCTGTAGCCTGTCAACTATGCCTCTGTCTATCCCTGTTCTCTCCTCTCCGCACAGGCTATACAAACGCCTCACACCGCGTGGCTGCTGCCTCTCTAACCTGGTGGTCCCTGCACGCACCACCCACGTGGAGTTCCAGGTCTCAGGCAGCCTCTGGAACTGCCGTTCTGCTGCCAACAAGGCAGAGTTCATCTCAGCCTATGCTACCCTCCAGTCCCTCGACTTCTTGGCGCTGACGGAAACATGTATTACCACTGAAAACGTCTGACCATGTGTTCTCGCATACCCCGAGAGCATCTGGTCAGCGGGGTGGTGGCACAGGAATCCTCATCTCTCCCAAGTGGACATTCTCTCTTTTTCCCCTGACCCATCTGTCTATCTCCTCATTTGAATTCACAGTCACTAGCCCATTCAAGCTTAACATCCTTGTCATTTATCGCCCTCCAGGTTCCTTTGGAGAGTTCATCAATGAGCTTGACGCCTTGATAAGTTCCTTTCCTGAGGATGGCTCACCCCTCACAGTTCTGGGTAACTTCAACCTCCCTACGTCTACCTTTGACTCATTTCTCTCTGCCTCCTTCTTTCCACTCCTCTCCTCTTTTGACCTCACCCTCTCACCGTCCCCACCTACTCAAGGCAGGCAATACGCTTGACCTCATCTTTACTAGATGCTGCTCTTCTACTAACCTCACTGCAACTCCCCTCCATGTCTCCGACCACTACTTTGTATCCTTTTCTCTCTCGCTCTCCTCCAACACTACTCACTCTGCCCCTACACAGATGGTAATGCGCCGCCGCAACCTTCGCTCTCTCTCTCCCACTACTCTCTCCTCTTCCATCCTATCATCTCTTCCCTCTGCTCAATCCTTCTCCCAACAATCTCCTGATTCTGCCTCCTCAACCCTCCTCTCCTCCCTTTCTGCATCCTTTGACTCTCTGTGTCCCCTATCCTCCCGGACAGCTCGGTCCTCCCCTCCAGCTCCGTGGCTTGATGACTCATTGCGAGCTCAGAGAACAGAGCTCCGGGCAGCGGAGCGGAAATGGAAGAAAACTAAACTCCCTGCCGACCTGGCATCTTTTCACTCCCTCCTCTCTACATTTTCTTCATCTGTTTCTGCTGCTAAAGTCACTTTCTACCACTCTAAATTCCAAGCATCTGACTCTAACCCTAGGAAGCTCTTTGCCACCTTCTCCTCCCTGCTGAATCCTCCTCCCCCTCCCCCCTCCCTCCCTCCTTCCTCTCTGTGGATGACTTCGTCAACCATTTTGAAAAGAAGGTTGACGACATCCGATCCTCGTTTGTTAAGTCAAATGACACTGCTGGTCCTGCTCACACTGCCCTACCCTATGCTTTGACTTCTTTCTCCCCTCTCTCTCTCCAGATAAAATCTTGCGACTTGTGACGGCCGCCCGCCCAACAACCTGCCCGCTTGACCCTATCCCCTCCTCTCTTCTCCAGACCATCTCCGGTGACCTTCTCCTTTACCTCACCTTGCTCATCAACTCATCCTTGACCGCTGGCTATGTCCCTTCCGTCTTCAAGAGAGCGAGAGTTGCACCCCTTCTCAAAAAACCAACACTCGATCCCTCTGATGTCAGCAACTACAGACCAGTATCCCTTCTTTCTTTTCTCTCCAAAACTCTTGAGCGTGCCGTCTTTAGCCAACTCTCTTGCTATCTCTCTCAGAATGACCTTCTTCATCCAAACAAGTCAGGTTTCAAGACTGGTCATTCAACTGAGACTGCTCTTCTCTGTGTCACGGAGGCTCTCCGCACTGCTAAAGCTAAATATCTCTCCTCTGCTCTTGTCCTTCTAGACCTGTCTGCTGCCTTTGATACTGTGAACCATCAGATCCTCTTCTCCACCCTCTCCGAGCTGGGCATCTCCGACGCGGCTCACTCTTGGATTGTCCTACCTGACCGGTCGCTCCTACCAAGTGGCGTGGCGAGAATCTGTCTCCGCACCACGTGCTCTCACCACTGGTGTCCCCCAGGGCTCAGTTCTAGGCCCTCTCCTATTCTCGCTATACACCAAGTCACTTGTCTCTGTCATATCCTCACATGGCCTCTCCTATCATTGCTATGCAGACGACACACAACTAATCTTCTCCTTTCCCCCTTCTGATAACCAGGTGGTGAATCGCATCTCTGCATGTCTGGCAGACATATCAGTGTGGATGACGGATCACCACCTCAAGCTGAACCTCGGCAAGACGGAGCTGCTCTTCCTCCCCGGGAAGGACTGCCCGTTCCATGATCTCGCCATCACGGTTGACAACTCCGTTGTGTCCTCCTCCCAGAGTGCGAAGAGCCTTGGCGTGACGCTGGACAACACCCTGTCGTTCTCCGCTAACATCAAGGCGGTGACCCGATCCTGTAGGTTCATGCTCTACAACATTCAGAGAGCACGACCCTGCCTTACACAGGAAGCGGCACAGGTCCTAATCCAGGCACTTGTCATCTCCTGTCTGGATTACTGCAACTCGCTGTTGGCTGGGCTCCCTGCCTGTGCCGTTAAACCCCTACAACTCATCCAGAATGCCGCAGCTCATCTGGTGTTCAACCTTCCCAAGTTCTCTCACGTCACCCCGCTCCTCCGCACACTCCACTGGCTTCCAGTTGAAGCTCGCATCTGCTACAAGACCATGGGGCTTGCCTACGGAGCTGTGAGGGGAACGGCACCTCCGTACCTTCAGGCTCTGATCAGTCCCTACACCCAAACGAGGGCATTGCGTTCATCCACCTCTGGCCTGCTGGCCCCCTTACCTGCGGAAGCACAGTTCCCTCTCAGCCCAGTCAAAATTGTTTGCTGCTCTGGCACCCCAATGGTGGAACAAGCTCCCTCACGACATCAGGACAGAGGAGTCACTCACCACCTTCCGGAGACACTTGAAACCCCACCTCTTTAAGGAATACCTGGGATAGGATAAAGTAATCCTTCTACCCCCCTTACCACCCCCCCCAAAAAAAAATATATATATATATATATATATACATATTGTAAAGTGGTTATCCCACTGGCTATAAGGTGAATGCACCAATTTGTAAGTCGCTCTGGATAAGAGTGTCTGCTAAATTACGTAAATGTAAATGTATATCTGTGATGTTTAAAATATGTTTACCCCCAGAGTGAAAGATATTCCAGCAGATCTCCTTGCTGAGGGTGGCATTGATCATGCACTGCTTCTCGTGGGGTGAGCCTGATGTTTCCGCGTGTCACGCCTCATGTCTAAAACTTGGAGGAAAGGTACATGAAGTCAAATTCTACAAATTCGATGTTTTACACAATATTTTATCATATTTGATAAGTTTGTGTTTTGTATAGGGAAAACATTGAGCCCACAACTCCTCTGTGAGCTAGCTAGCCAACTTTAGCTAATGTAGCTAACCAAGGTGCCTAACTAGCTAGCCCACCAGGTGATATTTAGGTAGCTAGCTAGTGAACATTAATTCACCGTTCATGTAGTCAGACTTTTTTAAGTGGTGACATGCTAGCTAACCAACTATCCTTGCCATGGTGCCGGCCTAACATTAGCAAGCAAGTCTGACTAGACAAATGGTGCATTAACGTTAACTAGCTAATGTTAGCTAAATATGCCTACCCTTGTGGGGTAACGCTAGCTAGCATGTCACCATGTGAAAAAGTATGACTACCAAACCGTGAACTAACGTTAACTAGCTGGCTAGCTCACTAACAGTCATTATGCTAGCTTATGTTGGTTTTCTTTTTACTTGTAAGGAAGGTAACGTGTGTTATACATGTAACTACAGTCGGTGGTTATCTAGCAAATTTTCATAAGCTCCTAGCTACCCACAGATCGTTGACCTAATCAAAACAGCTTGTTAGCAGCCAGCAAACAGGGCTTACCTTATCACACGGCTTCAGCGATGCCTGTCGTTTACAGAGCACGTGTGCTTTTCGGAGTAGTGGTTACAATCCGGTACATAGCACAGAACCATCCTGGCAGCTGGTTTCAGATCAATGGAGAGACCTAAGGTTAGCTAGTTCGCTACAAAGGCCAGAGGGTAATTCTACTAATAAAAAAATGCTAAGGTAGCAAGCTAGGTAGTTAGAAAAATGCTAAAAAGAATACACACGAGAAATGCACAATATCAAACTAAAAAGGCTATAATATCTACATAATTGCTAGGTTACTGCATGGAGAAATGGGCCTTAGCAGCTAAATTAGCATTTCATTTTCGGGGGGTAATAACAGGCGAATATATTGATAAAAGTTACCTTGTCAGAGAGCGATTTGCACGTTTATCAAAGTGTCATGCAGGGGGTAAGCCTACACAAGACACAGACCTTATATGAAGTAGTTAAAATGTTCAGACACAAAAATTAATGGTGCAAAAAAGATTGGAACCAATTCCGGGTTTTACCGCTAGGTTTGACTCATTATGTGGTACTCAATTGTATTAGCATAAAATAATATCATTTCCCTATTTTTTTTGCGTACAATATATCTCAGTATTTCAATTACTTATTTTATACAGTCATTTTTGTTCATCTTTATCAAGGGTCTCAATAATTCTGGACCCCACTGTATATCTCAACCCAGTGTCACGCCCTGGCTCTGGGGACTCTAGTATGTTGAGCCAGGGTGTGAGTTTTCATTGGGTTTTGTTCTAGTTTAGTATTTCTATGTTGGCCAGGGTGGCTCCCAATCAGAGACGGCTGTAGCTCGTTGTCTCTGATTGGGAGCCATACTTAGGTAGCCGTTTGGCATTGTTTTATGTGGGATCTTGTTCCAGTATAGGTTTGTGCTAGAACCGAGGACGTCACGTTATCGTTTGTTGTTTTTGTTTGTGTGTTCATTCTAAATAATAAAAGTATGTTCGCCTTCAACGCTGCGCCTTGGTCCTCTGTATCCGACGATCGTGACACCCAGACCCCAGACGCCGTCCCTGTTATGCAAAGAGACTAATAATCTGTAAATGAGTTGAATGCAAACAGGGTTTAAAATAAGATCCTTACAGGGTACAGGCTGCTTTGTAACAGCTCTCAAGTTTAATACCAAGTAAGGTATTTGCAATTTGTCCATTATGTGGACAGTTGGTATATTTTATAGTCTTGGCACAAGGAAAATTAAAGCCTTGTTTTAGGCTATTGGGAGCATATTCAAATAATCTCCAAATTGATAAGGAAGGTTTCACAGCTCTTATTACCCTTTTTTCATATCTGTCTTTCATATCTCTCCTGCTCTTTCTTTTCCCTCCCTCTCTCTATGGCCTGGTCTCATACAACTGGCATCTCTGCTTGGGTGCGGTTGCATTAACTCACCACATGAGGGCAATCTTTCCCTATGTTTTCTGAATGGTGGCTACTGGCTAGGGACCCAACTGAACAGCACCACCATGTGAAAATACATTTCCATTCAAGGCAATGTTCTGAGATGTGGGGTACCCACCATGTTGAGTAGCCTGGTTGCTGTCTCTGTTCAGCTATTACATTCCACTCCTTGCCACTCATTTGCCAAAGAGACTGGCCTTTTGGCAATCTACACTGATAGGAAAACGTTCTAACTTCAAGGCCCAGTGCAGGCAAAAACGTGATTTTCCTGTGTTTTATATATACTGAACAAAAATATAAACGCAACATGCAACAATTTCAACGATTTTACAAAGTTACAGTTCATATAAGGAAATCTGTCAAATGCAAATAAATAAATTAGGCCCTAATCTATGGATTTCACATGACTGGGCAGGGGCGCCAATCAGAATGTTTTTTTCCACACAAAAGGGCTTTATTACAGATATAAATACTCCTCAGTTTCATCAGCTGTCCGGGTGGCTGGTCTCAGACGATCCTGCAGGTGAAGAAGCCGGATGTGGAGGTCCTGGGCTGGCGCAGTTACACACGGTTGTGAGGCTGGTTGGACGTACTGCCAAATGTGATCATATCACACCAGAGAAGCTCTCGCCATTCAAACTTCGCCGCCAGTTCACTGTGTGAACGCTGTAGCCTATTTTATATCCAGCAAGCAAGAGCAAGATGCTAATTTTCTTGAATATACACTACCGTTCTAAAGTTTGGGGTCACTTAGAAATGTCCTTGTTTTTCGAAAGAAAAGCAATTTTTTTGTCCATTAAAATAACATCAAATTGATCAGAAATACAGTGTAGACATTGTTAATGTTGTAAATGGCTATTGTAGATGGAAACGGCTGATTTTTAATGGAATATCTACATTGGCGTACAGAGGACCATTATCAGCAACCATCAGTCCTGTGTTCCAATGGCACATTGTATTCGCCAATCCAAGTTTATCATTTTAAAAGGCTAATTGATCATTAGAAAACCATTTAGCAATTATGTTAGCACAGCTGATTAAACTGTTGTGCTGATTAAAGAAGCAATAAAACTGGCCTTCTTGAGACTAGTTGAGTATCTGGAGCATCAGCAATTGTGGGTTCGATTACAGGCTAGAAATGGCCAGAAACAAGAGGACAAATACATTAGAGTGTCTAGTTTGAGAAACAGACGCCTCAAAGGTCCTCAACTGGCACAGGTCCTCAACTGGCAGCTTCATTAAATAGTACCCGCAAAACACCAGTCTCAACGTCAACAGTGAAGAGGCGACTCCAGGATGCTGACCTTCTAGGCAGAGTTGCAAAGAAAAAGCCATATATCAGACTGGCCAATAAAAATAAAAGATTAAGATGGGCAGTCTGAGATATTACTTTTTCTTTGTAACTATGCCTAGAAGGTCAGCATCCCGGAGTCACCTCTTCACTGTTGACGTTGAGACTGGTGTTTTGCGGGTTCTATTTAATGAAGCTACCAGTTGAGGACCTGTGAGGCACCTGTTTCTCAAACTAGACACTCTAATGTATTTGTCCTCTTGCTCAGTTGTGCACCGGGGCCTCCCACTACTCTTTCTATTCTGGTTAGAGCCAGTTTGCGCTATTCTGTGAAGGGAGTAGTACACAGTTTGTACGAGATCTTCAGTTTCTTGGCAATTTCTCGCATAGAATAGCCTTCATTTCTCTGAACAAGAATAGACTGACAAGTTTCAGAAGAAAGTTATTATCTTGTCCCTGACATCCTTGGAGAGCTCTTTGGTCTTGGCCATGGTGGAGAGTTTGGAATCTGATTGATTGCTTCTGTGGACAGGTGTCTTTTATACAGGTAACAAACTGAGATTAGGAGCACTTCCTTTAAGAGTGTGCTCCTAATCTCAGCTCGTTACCTGTATAAAAGACACCTGGGAGCCAGAAATCTTTCTGACTGAGAGGGGGTCAAATACTTATTTCCCTCATTAAAATGCAAATCAATTTATAACATTTTTGACATGCGTTTTTCTGGATTTTGTTGTTGTCTCTCACTGTTCAAATAAACCTGCCATTAAAATTATAGACTGATCAATTCTTTGTCAGTGGGCAAACAAACAAAATCAGCAGGGGATCAAATACTTTTTTCCCTCACTGTAGCAGCCTATAGCCTAATTTTGTCTGTCAAACACGTAGGACTACCTCTTCTTTCTTAAATAAGAAGAAATAGGCTCCAACACAAAGCCCTTTCGTTGTTCATCTAATTAAAAATAAGATTTGCCTACTTTCAGCACCATGAGCTCTCCATTTCCGATTGATTGAGCTGCGGCTGCTGCTTCAAGTTTCAGCACCACAATTGAATTACTTGAATTTGGCTTATTGTGAGGTCAATAACTCTGATAAATATATAATGGGCAAAAAACATATTGTTTTTATAAAAAAATCAAAGTTGACCTCTGGTCCTCCTTCTCATCTTTGTGCTCTCCTTCTCAAACAGAACAGAACATAGATATTGCATTTTGGGGATTATGTCTAATCAACAACAAAAAAAATTTAAGAATTCTTTGACTCTCCTTCTGAACTGCCACTGAAGGCCTACACAGCAAGACATTGGTTAGGCAGCACACAACACAATTTTGATTAGCAAGAGCAGAGCAGGCTGGGGCTCAGGGTTGGAATATCCATTTCAGTGTGTAATGCAGCCTAGTTTATTTAGACCAGTGGTCACCAACCGGTCGATCGCGAAGGCATTCCTAGTCGATCACCAAACATTTCTGTAAAAAACCCAACAATAGTCTTGCATTCCAATTTGTTTTTATCGTGACTCAGGAAAGGTTGGTGACCACTGATTTAGACCATCCCAGCAGAAGGAAGTACATTGTCTGAGAAATATACAGTTGAAGTCAGAAGTTTACATACACCTTAGCCAAATACATTTAAACTCAGTTTTTCACAATTCCTGACATTTAATCCTAGTAAAAATTCCCTGTCTTAGGTCAGTTAGGATCACCACTTTAAGAATGTGAAATGTCAGACAAATAGTAGAGAGAATTATTTATTTCAGCTTTTATTTCTTTCATCACATTCCCAGTGGGTCAGAAGTTTACATATACTCAATTAGTATTTGGTAGCATTGCCTTTAAATTGTTTAACTTGGGTCAAACGTTTCGGGTAGCCTTCCACAAGCTTCCCACAATAAGTTGGGTGAATTTTGGCCCATTCCTCCTGACAGAGCTGGTGTAACTGAGCCAGGTTTGTACGCCTCCTTGCTCGCACACGCTTTTTCAGTTCTGCACACACATTTTCTATAGGATTGAGGTCAGGGCTTTGTGATGGCCACTCCAATACCTTGACTTTGTAGTCCTTAAACCATTTTGCCACAACTTTGGAAGTATGCTTGGGGTCATTGTCCATTTGGAAGACCCATTTGCGACCAAGCTTTAACTTCCTGACTGATGTCTTGAGATGTTGCTTCAATATATCCACATCATTTTCCTTCCTCATGATGCCATCTATTTTGTGAAGTGCACCAGTCCCTCCTGCAGAAAAGCACCCCCACAGCATGATGCTGCCACCCCCGTGCTACACTATTTGGGATGGTGTTCTTCGGCTTGCAAGCACCCACTTTTTCCTTCAAACATAACGATTGTCATTTGGCCAAACAGTGCTATTTTTGTTTCATCAGACAAGAGGACATTTCTCCAAAAAGTAAGATCTTTGTCCCCATGTGCAGTTGCAAACCATAGTCTGGCTTTTTTATGGCGGTTTTGGAGCAGTGGCTTCTTCCTTGCTGAGCTGCCTTTCAGGTTATGTCGATATAAGACTTGTTTTACTGTGAATATAGATACTTTTGTACCTGTTTCCCCCAGCATCTTCACAAGGTCCTTTGCTGTTGTTCTGGGATTGATTTGCGCTTTTCGCACCAAAGTACGTTCATCTCTAGGAGACAGAACGGGTCTCCTTCCTGGTGGTTATACTTGCATAGTATTGTTTGTACAGATGAACGTGGTACCTTCAGGCGTTTGGATATTGCTCCCAAGGATGAACCAGATTTGTGGAGGTCTACAATTCTTTTTCTGAGGTCTTGGCTGATTTCTTTTGATTTTCCCATGATGTCAAGCAAAGAGGCACTGAGTTTGAAGGTAGACCTTGAAATACATCCACAGGTACACCTCCAATTGACTCAAATGATGTCAATTAGCCTATCAGAAGCTTCTAAAGCCATGACATCATTTTCTGGAATTTTCCAAGCTGTTTAAAGGCACAGTCAACTTAGTGTATGTAAAGTTCTGACCCACAGGAATTACGATACATTGAATTATAAGTGAATTAATCTGTCTGAAAACAATTGTTGGAAAAATGACTTGTGTCATGCACAAAGTAGATGTCCTAACCGACTTGCCAAAACTATAGTTTGTTAACAAGAAATTTGTGGAGTGGTTGAAAAACAAGTTTTAATGACTCCAACCTAAGTGTATTGTGACGTCACGAGAGGCTACACAGCTTTCAGCGGGATTGCTCAAGTAGTGCAAGGAGACAAGGTTCAAACAAAACAAGGATTTTATTATAGGTCTTGGGAAATTAACGAAAATATAACAAAATTCTGTTCTCTTGTGGCTCTTTAAGGGTTAACAGTTCAGGGATGTCTCTTCCACATCCAAAATCATAATTCTCACTCGCTCAGATAACTTTTCCCCAGCCTTACTGTAGTCCACGTTGCAGCTAGTGGCCAACCCAGCAAAAAGTCCTTCCAAATGTCTCTCACGTATTTCCACAGGTGCATATATCCAAAGGTGAGTATTTCCCAAAGGTAAGTATCTCCAAATCCTTATATTCCTCATGGAAGTGGACGTGCAGCACTCTTGTCCTCCAGAGAGCCCAGGTTGGAGACTGTGTCTCTTCACTTCCCAAACCTTCAGCTCATCAGCTCCTCATTTGTTTCAGCTGCGTGGGAAGATTGGCCATAGAGGGGTGGAGTTCCCGACCATACCAGCAGATGGAGCCATAGCTGTCTGGGTTTGCAGCCACCTCAGGGGGATGTAACGTCCCTCCAGGACACAGCCTCTCGTGACATCACACATCCCCCTCCTCGGGACCGACGTCCTCGTCGGGGTAAAGGCAGCGAAGAAGGCATCACGCCGGGAGAGGGCGTCCGCATTGCCGTGGTGCTTGCCAGACTGCTCTCTCTTCAACTCCTCCAACTCTAGGACCAGGGACTCAGCCTCCTGTTGTCTCTCCTTGAGTTTCTTACTGAACGCATCAGCCTTGGTTTTAGCAGAGTTTAGCTTCTGTTGAGCAGCTTTCAGTTCCTTCTCTCTCTCTGCCTCCGCATTCTTCATCTTGTTCTCCAACACCTTGTACTTCTCCTCTGCCTTCTTCTGGACCTCCTTACTACTGCGCAGGGTCTCCTCACACTCCTCGATGGTCCTGCGCAGCCTCTCCAGCTCCTGTTGCTTAGGGAAGGAGCTCTGTTGGAGTTTAGCCTGGAGGATATCTAACTCTTCTGTCTTCATGTCTAACTGTTGCTTTAACAAACGATACCTCTCAGCGGTCCCCTTCAGACCAGACAGTTCTTTGTCCAGATTCTGTAGCTCCGTCTCTGTGTCGGTCTGGGCACCTGCCATCCCTATCAGAGCCCGGGCGGGAGTGAGTAATTCGGAGGATTGCACCGGAGCCTTCCCAGGATGAGTCTTGCCTCTCCGTTTCCGAGGTACTCGGGTTATCCTCTCCTGAGACTCTCTCCAGAGTGGGTAAAAGGCTGGGCAGTCTCGTCCAATTAGGACAGGGACGGGAGGGAATCAACCACCCCCGCCGTCGTGTGTATGGTTCCCCGTGTGCTGGTCATTGTAAGTTCAGTAATGGGGTATTCTCTGGTGTCCCCATGGACACAGGAAACTGGGAGGACTTTCCCCGGGGTCAGACACGTTGGGCCCAGCAAATCCTTACGCACCAGGGTGGCCCGGCTACCAGAATCCAGTAAGGCCTCCACATCATGGTGATTCACAGTTACCGGGCAGGTGGGGGTCGATCTGGGCCGCCATCTACGACTCCCAAGAGCGAGGCAAAACGGTGTGTGGGTGCTGAGCTGGAGGACTCCGCAGTGGGCATAGGTTCATCGGCTGGTTTCCCACACTGCCAGGAGATATGTCCCATCTCCCCACACCGGTAACACTGTCGAGTTTCCCCCTCCTGGTGTACTCTTCTTGGACCCGCCTGGTTTCTGGCTCCCCCTGGAGCCGGGATAAGTCCTGACGTGGCTGGGTTCGAGACCTTGGGGTCCTTTGGACGGGTTCTTCCCATTTGTGGTGGGGCCGCACTCCTGGGGTCTTTTCGGGAAGCATTCAGCATCTCCGCTGTGGCCTGGTACTTTTCCACAGCTTCCACGGTCAGATCAGCCGTGGTCAAGGCCTGTTGACTGATGAACCGTTTTGCCTCATAAGGCAGGGCGCGTAGGTAACGATCCACCACAACGGCCTCCACCACCGCCGCTGCTGTATTCCTCTGCGGATCCAGCCATTTCCTTGCGATTCGGACAAGTTCATGCATCTGCGCCCGAGGAGGTTGGTCTGGTTGGAAGGTCCAGCCGTGAAAGCGCTGGGCCATACCAAACTTTGTGAGTCCATATCTGCTGAGGATCTCAGACTTCAGGGCATCATAGTCAGTAACCTGGTCAGGGCCCAGGTCCCGGACAGCATTCAGCGATTCCCCGGTTAGAAAGGGGGGCTAACAGACCAACCCACTGTTGCTTGGGCCAGGCTTCCCTAGTGGCCGTGGCCTCAAATGCATGCAGGTATGCCTCAATGTCATCGGTAGCTCCCATCTTAGATATAAAGTCACTTGCCTTTATTGGGCGGGTATTTTGGACCACCCTCTGTCTCTGCAACTGCAATTCCTCTGCCTTCAGAAGGTTGGCTTTCTTTTGCTCCTCCAAGAGAGCCACGTTTGCTTGCATCTGGGCTTGCTGGCCAGCAACAAGGGCTTTCAATATGTCCTCCATTTCAGTCGGCGGGGAGCCTACGGCCAACTTGGAAAACTGGGTGATCAAACCTTCGGTATCCTCCTCTGACATGCACTATTAACGCTTGAGCGTACCCGTATTCTCCACCATCTGTGACGTCACGAGAGGCTACACAGCTTTCAGCGGGATTGCTCAAGTAGTGCAAGGAGACAAGGTTCAAACAAAACAAGGATTTTATTATAGGTCTTGGGAAATTAACGAAAATATAACAAAATTCTGTTCTCTTGTGGCTCTTTAAGGGTTAACAGTTCAGGGATGTCTCTTCCACATCCAAAATCATAATTCTCACTCGCTCAGATAACTTTTCCCCAGCCTTACTGTAGTCCACGTTGCAGCTAGTGGCCAACCCAGCAAAAAGTCCTTCCAAATGTCTCTCACGTATTTCCACAGGTGCATATATCCAAAGGTGAGTATTTCCCAAAGGTAAGTATCTCCAAATCCTTATATTCCTCATGGAAGTGGACGTGCAGCACTCTTGTCCTCCAGAGAGCCCAGGTTGGAGACTGTGTCTCTTCACTTCCCAAACCTTCAGCTCATCAGCTCCTCATTTGTTTCAGCTGCGTGGGAAGATTGGCCATAGAGGGGTGGAGTTCCCGACCATACCAGCAGATGGAGCCATAGCTGTCTGGGTTTGCAGCCACCTCAGGGGGATGTAACGTCCCTCCAGGACACAGCCTCTCGTGACATCACAGTATGTAAACTTCCGACTTCAACTGTAACTTTGCTCTGTGCTTCTCCTAGCATGCACTTCATAGCCTATAGCCTATGGATCATTTGATTGAGACCACACTAAATAGCCTATAGGCGCACTTGATATTGCGTGCCCAGCAGAGAATCAGTGATAAGGGGCGGCATCGGACACACATAGCCTAAGCAACTAATTCTGAAACACTCAGAAATGTTGAAATTTCATCAATTACAAATTACATAACCCTCCACTGGTCAAGATAAAATAAAATAAACCCTCCCCTTGACTGAAAATAAAAAAGCATGACTCTGTCCCATTTTCCTCCAGGTACCCATTCTGTACATTTCAATCCATCCCTAAACTAGAGATATCTGGTTTGTTGCATGGGCTGTGTCTCTATATCCACCACATCCACCAATGGCAGCCTTCCGCATCTGCGGTGGAAGGTGGCCAAGCTACAGCAGTGTTTGTCAGACCATGAGACATCCCGGAAATTGGTATTTCTACTAAAACGTCTGTAGCGTCCGAACGGTTTGATCTACAAACTAATATGACCACTGTATGGAAAGATGAGACTCTCACGAACACGTGCATGTGTTCTCACGAACACGTACAAGCCTCACAAGACTTGTCTGAAGGTAGCCGGGTACCAGTTTAACCCTCTCGAGTCTTAGCAAGGGGGGTGGGTTTTGAATTTTAGGAACCCTTTAGGTATCAAGAAATATATATAGATATTTTTTGGGGGGATAAAACATTGAATTTGGCTATGCTACTATTAGCCCATAGAAACACATTGAATAACAGATGTATACATGCAAAACAGGGAAGTTTGTTTTGAAGTGTCTGTCCTATATCTGCGAGATATAATCAGATCAGGAAACGGTGTTCTTTTTTTATTTAAAAAAAAATATTTAACCCCTTTTTTTAGGCACTAAACTCCTTCCTTATATACTTCCATTCATGTTTTTATGAAACCCTGGCTGTTGACGTAGGCAACAGATCTCAAAGCAGGAAATCCCAGATTCCCTACTGAGGTCATTTTAGGAAATGTCAATCTCACTTTCTCATCCATAAACGCATATCAAGTGCAAGTGCGCTGTCCAGCAGCTCACATTAGCAGGATGGGGGGCCTTTTTATTAGGATGGACGTCTACTGTGGAGCGCTAAAATAATGAAAATCATCATATTTACTCAATTTAAATATTAGGCCTATGGGGACACCTATACATTTGGAAGTCAAGCACGAGTGATCAGTCCAGCCTTTTATCGTCTAGACATGGTGTTGAAATATCTTCACGCCTAGAATAAAAACAACCAGGCTTCCGTCATAGACTCAATTGAATGAAAATAAAAATTGAATTACAGGGGGTAGTTTGGAAAAACTATTGTCCATTCAGAAAGTATCCTAAAGTAGCCTGTCTGGACTCTATCTGCTAATAAGAGAGGAGGGACAAATAATATAACTGAAATGTGCATAACAAAATTGTAAAGATGTACACAGGTAAATTGTTTATTTGGATCCCCATTAGCTTTTGCAGAAGCTACTCTTCCTGGGATCCACAAAAACATGACAAGTAACAAAACACTGATACTATACACTGATAGACACATTTTAAATACAACAATATACAAACATTACAACAACAAAAAAGAATACAAACAATACAACTACAAACTAATGTGTGTGATAAGAGTGTGTCTGTGTGTGTGTGTTTGTGTGTGTGTCCCCTCACAGTTCCCGCCGTTCCATGAGATGTTGTTTAATCCATTTTTTAAAGGTAATTTAGATGTTTGCAATTGATGAAAGGGAGTTCCATGTGACCATGGCTCTGTATAATACTGTGCATTGCTGTGAATTTGTTTTGGACTTGGGGACTGTGAAGAGACCCCTGGTGGCATGTCTTGTGGGGTATGTATGTTTGTTTGAGCTGAATGTTATTTGATTATAACTAGTACAATTGATTTTTGTGTAAAAAACACAGAACATCTTTTTATAACAGACATCTAACAATACAGCTCAAACTATTATCTTATTATCCATTTATTTTAACCAATTTGTCATATGAGTCAGTGCAATACAAATTGAATGCCCTTCTCTTTATGCATGCTGAAAGTCAGTAGTTAACTTGTTCTCTTAAAATAACATTGTACTCCATCAGTTTATTAAGAACAGGCAGCAAACTGATTGGGTGGCTGTTAGAGCCAGCAAAGGATGCTTTACAATTTTTAGGCAGTGGAATTACTTTAGCTTCCTTCCACGCCAGTGGTGTAGTGATGCCTGGAGAACTGGGTATACTTTTAATTTTGCAATTTTTTTCAAATTTCCCAAACGGCCCACCTGGTGAAGGTGGTGAAGGAAAGGTGCCCTGTGTGAAAAATTATATGAAAAACATTAACATACATTCTAAATTATCTAAAATGATAAATCCCATATTGGTCTTTCACAGTCAGGCCAACCCAAGCTGTACTGTGCAGTAGGTTAATAGTAGGCCTACTATTGAAACAGATAAATGAGGCTGTCAACTGAGTCAGAAATTCACAGGTTTCTGATTTTTTCAATTTCTTTCAGGTTTTTGCTTACAAAGTCACACTTTTATAGAAAAACAACAACATTTGATTTTCTAAGTCCATAACAATGCTTAAACCACACCAGGAGACCACTTTTGAGGTCTGGAAAAAATCTAAGAAATATGCATTTTTTGTGTAGTAACCCCTTAATTCAAGTGCACAGCTGTTTGTTTGGTTAGTGGTGTTTCTGTAGCACATGAGATGGAGTTTACAAAACAAATGGCCACTGGATTTATGCAAATAATCATGCTATCGTTCTGCCATCAGGCTACTTTGTAGTTAACATTTAATAGAGAAGGTTTTTGGGAAAGCCTTTCCATCTACCAGAAGACGGTTAGGTCTATCATTAGCATCGCTATATTTTTCCTTTTCCTTAATTGTTTGAAACCTGGACGTTTTACTTTATATTATGAGTCATGTCTTACCTTGCTTCAAAGTAGCCTGTAGCCAAAATCCCACCATAGAAATGTGGAGGCAATTATTTTATAAAGACTTCCTCATCCTGTTCTACTGGTTTTCTTTCAACTTTCTTTTCTTGTCTAGCAGCCAAAGGCATTATCCTAGTCATATTAGCAACCCATGATAGTTGTTGCATCTTTAAATCTCCCCTCTGTCTACATTTCTAATGGATAAAATTCCATCTCTGTCCATGAAACCGCTCGCATGTGAAAAATAAGTGGGTATATGGCGTATACCCTCCACTACACCACTGTTCCATGCCTGTGGACACACACACTCCTTTAGGCTTTGGTTAAAGATTTAGCAAATAGGGGTGGCAACACAGTCTGCTACCAATCACGGCTGTCTATACCTGGTGGCTTACCATTATTGATGGATACCAATAGTTTTTCCACCTCTCCCACATTAACTTGACCAAATTCAAACAGCAATCATTGTATTTCATACAGGGCACATCTGAAAAAGAGACCATGGTCTCAGCATTGATTCCCTGTCAAAATAAAGGTGAAATAATACAAAATAAAAAAATATATATTTTCTACAAAATTATGAATCATTTCCCTTCTGAGTTTTTCCACTTTACTAGTGAAATAGTCATTTAAATTATTGCCAATATCGAAAGGTTTTGTTATAAATTACCCATCAACTTCGATGAACGATGGAGATGAATTGGGTTTCCTGACGATGATATCGTTTAAAGTGCTCCAAAGTCTTTTTCCATTGTGTTCTATGTCATTTATCTTAGTTTGGTAATATTATTATTTATTATTTTTGTTAAGTTTAGTCACAACATGTTTCAGTTTACAGTATGTCAATCAATCAGCTGAGCAGCCTGACTTGTTAGCCACCTTTTTTGCATCATCTTTTGCATCATTTCCATACATGTTTTTTAATTAATCATCATTCCAGGGGGCTCTAACAGTTCTCACAGTTAATTTCTTAACAGGTGAATGATTCTCAACAATTGTCATGAATAATTTTACAAATACTTCCAGTGTTGCATCTGTATTCACCTCCTCATACACATTAGACCAACATACATGTTTTACATAAATTTGTGGCTTTCCTTGTTATTGCCACAATGTTATGGTCACTACAGCCAATGGGAACTAATCTCTGCAGCATTAGTGAAGATATGATCAATACAAGTGGATGTCACAGATCCAACACTATTGGTCTTCACTCTAGTTGGATGAGTGATAACTTGGGTCATATTACAGACATTAGTCACAGTTAGAAGCTTTCTCTTGAGAGGCCAGCTAGTTGCTAACCAGTTAATGTTCATGTCACCCAGAAAATAGACCTCTCTGTTAACATCACACACACTATCAAGCATTGCACACACATTATCCAAATACAGACTGTTAGCACTTGGTGGCCTATAGCAGCACCCCAAAAGAAGAGGCTTTAGATGAGGCAGGTGAATTAGCAACCACAACACTTCAACAACATTTGACATGAGATCCTCTCTAAGCTTTACAGGAATATGGCTCTAAACATATACAGCAACACCTCTCCCTTAGGCATTCTTGTCTTTTATAAGTAAAATAAAAAATAAAAACATTGTTTATCTAATACAGTCAGTCAATCAGGTACTTGTGAGTGTCAGTTGGTGTATGTGTGTGATGTTGGGCTGATGTTACTGACCTGGAAGCTTGGCTCTCTCACACCTCCAAGGCATTTGGGAGGAAGGGAGGGAACACAATGAGGTTATCCTAGCGGATGTAAGCAATGTGCCCACACTCTCTGGCAGCTTTCATAGCTGGGATAAGTTATTTCCGCCTCTGGCGCATAGCTTCAGAGAAGTCCTCGTGGAGGAAGATGTTGGTTCCTCTCAAGATCTTGGTTCTCCCCAGAACAGCCATCTGGTCCTCGAACCTTAGGAACTTGACCACTATCGGGTCTCTCACCTGGGCTGGTTACAGGTTTTCCAGATCTGCAGCTTTTCCGTAAAAACATTTCTCACTTTCTCCTAAGACTAAGTCTTATGTGGAGACTCTGGTATGCCATCCACAACAATGTTATTCCTCCTTGATTGTCCCTCTAGATAGTCTGTTTTCCCAGTCATCTGTAATAATGATTCACAGACAGTGCTGATGTCATCTCGCGTGGACTTACAGCTTGTTGTTATAGATCTTTTATTGGAAACATTTTGTTGCTATGCTAATGTTAGACCTATCTGTTTGAGGGCTGACTAACGCTTACACACATTCATGGACGTTACCCTGCACATATTGTGTAGACCTGTGCTGGATTTATGGTATTTGTTAGAGCTTTTTGAATATTAATTCAAAAACCTGAAACCTCTCTAACTGGATAAAACAATTGATCAGTCACTGGCTGAGTTAGTGCTGCATAGCCTATTTGAGCCAATGCCAACACAATACTATATAGGATATCTAGTTTATTCAAATGGTATAATGACGTGCTTTTGAAAGAAATCCTGAACATGCAGCAAACTAATTGTGGTCCCGCAGGGACCCTGTTAATATTGTTTGTCTAGCCATACCTACTAGACATTTACACAATTGTATTTATTTAACTTTTCAGGAAATATCACCTCTGTGATGCAACCTCTCTTCTGGATGACAAAGAAGAGAAGTAATACTACTTACTGCAGCTGTGTCCCTGACCAGAGCTACCATTTGCATGCCGATAAAAACATCCAGAGATATACAGTACCAGTCAAACGTTTGGACACACCTACTCATGCAAGGGTTTTTCTTTATTTTCACTTTTTTGTAGTAACCAAAAAAGTGTTAAACAAATCAAAATATATTTAATATTTGAGATTCCTCAAATAGTCACCCTTTGCCTTGATGATAGCTTTGCACACTCTTGGCATTCTTTCAACCAGCTTCACCTGGAAAGCTTTTCCAACAGTCTTGAAGGAGTTCCCACATATGCTGAGCACTTGTTGGCTGCTTTTCCTTCACTCTGCCATCCGACTCATCCCAAACTATCTCAATTGGGTTGAGATCGGGGGATTGTGGAGGCCAGGTCATCTGATGCAGCACTCCATCACTATTGTTCTTGGTAAAATAGCCCTTACACAGCCTGGAGGTGTGTTGGGTCATTGTCCTGTTGAAAAACAAATGATAGTCCCACTAAGCCCAAACCAGATGGGATAGTGTATCGCTGCAGAATGTTGTAGTAGCCATTCTGGTTAAGTGTGCCTTGAATTCTGAATAAATCACAGACAGTGTCACCAGCAAAGCACCCCCACACCATAACACCTCCTCCTCCATGCTTTACAGTGCGGAATAAACATGCGGAGATCATCCTTTCACCCAAACCACGTCTCACTAAGACACCGCGGTTGGAACCAAAAATCTCCAATTTGGACTCCAGACCAAAGGACAAATTTCCACCGGTCTAATGTCCATTGCTCGTGTTTCTTGGCCCAAGCAGGTCTCTTCTTCTTATGGGTGTCCTTTAGTAGTTGTTTCTTTGCAAAAATTCTACTATGAAGTCTTGATTCACACAGTAAGTATTACACAGGTAAGTATTTGACCCCCTCTCAATCAGAAAGATATCTGGCTCCCAGGTGTCTTTTATACAGGTAACGAGCTGAGATCAGGAGCACACTCTTAAAGGGAGTGCTCCTAATCTCAGTTTGTTACCTGTATAAAAGACACCTGTCCACAGAAGCAATCAATCAATCAGATTCCAAACTTTCCACCATGGCCAAGACCAAAGAGCTCTCCAAGGATGTCAGGGACAAGATTGTAGACCTACACAAGGCTGGAATTAAAATAAAAAATATACTCTAGAAACAAACAAACAAAAATTAGAAAATATAAAAAAGAATATTGTAAAGTGGTTGTCCCACTGGCTATCATAAGGTGAATGCACCAATTTGTAAGTCGCTCTGGATAAGAGCGTCTGCTAAATGACGTACATGTAAATGTAAGGTGACAACAGTTGGTGTGATTATTCCCAAATGGAAGAAACACAAAATAACTGTCAATCTCCCTCGGCCTGGGGCTCCATGCAAGATCTCACCTTGTGGAGTTGCAATGATCATGAGAACGGTGAGGAATCAGCCCAGAACTACACGGGAGGATCTTGTCAATGATCTCAAGGCAGCTGGGACCATAGTCACCAAGAAAACAATTGATAACACACTACGCCATGAAGGACTCGCGGGCGCCTGCAGCGCCCGCAAGGTCTCCCTGCTCAAGAAAGCACATATACAGGCCCGTCTGAAGTTTGCCAATGAACATTTGAATGATTCAGAGGAGAACTGGGTGAACGTGTTGTGGTCAGATGAGACCAAAATCGAGCTCTTTGGCATCAACTCAACTCGCCGTGTTTGGAGGAGGAGGAATGCTGCATATGACCCCAAGAACACCATCCCCACCGTCAAACATGGAGTTGGAAACATTATGCTTTGGGGGTGTTTTTCTGCTAAGGGGACAGGACAACTTCACCACATCAAAGGGACGATGGAAGGGGCCATGTACCGTAAGACCTTGGGTGAGAACCTCATTCCCTCAGCCAGGGCATTGAAAATGGTTCGTGGATGGGTATTCCAGCATGACAATGACCCAAAACACACGGCCAAGGCATCAAAGGAGTGGCTCAAGAAGAAGCACATTAAGGTCCTGGAGTGGCCTAGCCAGTCTCCCGACCTTAATCCCATAGAAAATCTGTGGAGGGAGCTGAAGGTTAGAGTTGCCAAACGTCAGCCTTGAAACCTTAATGACTTGGAGAAGATCTGCAAAGAGGAGTGGGACAAAATCCCTCCTGAGATGTGTGCAAACCTGGTGGCCAACTACAAGAAACGTCTGACCTCTGTGATTGCCAACAAGTGTTCTGCCACCAAATACTAAGTCATGTTTTGCAGAGTGGTCAAATACTTATTTCCCTCATTAAAATGCAAATCAATTTATAACATTTTTGACATGCGTTTTTCTGGATTTTTGTTTTGTTATTCTGTCTCTCCCTGTTCAAATAAATCTATCATTAAAATTATAGGCTGATCATGTCTTTGTCAGTGGGCAAACGTACAAATCAGCAGGGGATCAAATACTTTTTTCCCTCACTGTAAGGAGTGGACGCAGGGCAAAGAGTGGGAGATGAGTAGAAACCTCCTTTGGGAGCGCTACGTGTTCTATTTCACTTTGCATAATGGGGCAATGCGTCCAGAAGTTCCATGACATGTTGTATGCTAAATGCAAACACTAAAGTGACAGTGTGAAATATGAATTTCTCCTACCTATCTTCTATTGTCTCTGAACAGTTGCATTTTGCATCTTCTCTCTTTATCTAATACTTGTTGCAGTGACTGAATTGTTGTCAAAGTAGGCTACTATTTCTACATTTTGTTTCAGGCCTGGTCTGTACTAAATCTTATCTAGAGAGGTTACCGACATTTTGAAATAGTCTCTGAATACATTTTGCAGACGCTCTTATCCAGAGCGACTTACAGGAGTAATTAGGGTTAAGTGCCTTGCTCAAGGACAAATCAACAGATTCGGGGATTTGAACCAGCGACCTTTTGGTTACTGCCCAACGCTAACCACTAGGCTACCACTAGGCTACCTGATGAATAGTTCTTTGTATTTTTATATTGTTACAGAAGTAAGAATTTTTGTCAATCAAATAGCTTACTTTGTGTGGGTTTTGAAATACTTTCTGAATATTGTCCTCTGGTCACATTTTGTATTTATTTTTTATTTTTATGAAAATAATATTTATAAGTATAAAATATTATACTTGGTACATTTTGAGTGAGTAATTTAGTCAAATTTACTACAATTTAAAAAGTCTAGGTTTTTTTGTTGTGTTGTTAATTGTTTTTTGATAGTGAGTGTCTTTACACAATGGAAGACAAAATGAGTGTGATTCCTATTGACATGAATGTGGTGTCATATTAAAGAAGAGGTTGTGCTCTTTAAAACTAAGTTAACTTGTAATTGTAATTTGTTCTTTGTTTCTGCGCTAAGTCGGAATTCAGGCGAAACGCTGTATACAACATGGACTGTGTTAGGATATAAAAATGGATTTTATCAAACAAACAATGCTACGTTTTATCTCTGGGACCCTAAGGATGACATATCAGAGCAAGATTACTGAATGTAAGTACATTATTTATCTTCAGAGATGAATGTATAAAAACAGTTGCCGTGATAAAAGTGTTTTGTTGTTGTGCACTATCTTCAAACAATAGCATGGTATTTTTTTGCTGTAATACCTACTGTAAATTGGACACTGCAGTTGTCCGTGAAAATTTGCTTTTGTTTACAACATAATTGTAGTCACATTATCCATATTGAGCAACAACTGTCCCGATTTCGGGACACCCATCCAGTAGAGATTAGTCATTAACTCCGACTTTTTAAGGTTAGGGTTATGTTCAGGCATCAACTTCAGATTCTTAAGGTTAGGCATTAACACCGAATGGTTAAGGTAAGAGTGAAGGTTTGGGATAGGCTTAAAACAAAAATTAAAAAACAACTTTCTATCGCTGGATTTGAACTTGCAACATTTGGAATCAGAGGCATTAACTCCAAATTATTGGAATCAGAGGCATTAACTCCAAATTCTTAAGGTTAGTCATTAACACAAAATGGTTAAGGTTTGGGATAGGCTTAAAACAAAAATATCAAAAACAACTTTCTATCACTGGATTGAAACTTGCAACCTTTGGAATCAGATGCTCATGCCCATCTGCCACAACGCCCTAGCAAAACTGAAACCTACTTGAAGCTAACAGCTCCCACTGTTGCCCCTACTGGCCGGTTTCCATGTCATCTCCCGACGTCCTCAGACATGGATGGATGTCAAATACGGATTGATGATTTGAGTGATTTGAATATCACTTGTTTGATATCTACATAGCTCTCTTTTTTTGTTTTTTTTTGTTTAAAGAAATACATCAACTCTCCACTGCACTTGGTACCAGGGGGAATTATTTTCCTCACCTCTATCACACTCTTTCTTTCTCTCTCTCTCTCTGTCTCTCTCTTCCTTTCCTTTTCCCCCTTTCTCTCACTCGACACTCCCACTCAATCTATATCCCACCCCTGCTCTCTCACCCTCTCCCTCCACCACTCTTTCACTCATATAATCTAGTACCATAACAGAGGGAACCTACCTACTCCTCTCAGAAGAGTATTGTGAACTGAATACAAATACGTTTTGTTTCATTCTCTGCCTATCTCCCTCTCTCTCTTTTGATCTTCTTCCTCTTTCTATCTCTCTCCCCCTCTCTCTTTCTCCCTTCCTTTCACTCTCCCTCTGTCCGCTACTGTGCTTTGTTATTGATTGTAAATGTGCGTGAACACACCCACGCCACTCATCCTCCCACGCAGCTGCCCACAGTGTAGCAGTCTTCCTTTCCCTCTCTCCCTTACCCTCTCTCTCTTTTACTCTGTCTCTCTGTTGCTCTCATACATCATTCCACTCATTCTTTCTCTTCTCTCCCAATACCATCGCCCTCTCTCTTTCTCTCTCTTTCTTTCTCTCTCTCCCTCCCCCTCTCTCTTTCTCCTTGCTTCTCTCTCTCGGCTGGGGACATGGATACAAGTGAGCACTGCAGGAGAATTCATGTCTACTTTGAATTTCCATCGTTCAGCATAGCGCCTGTGATGTCCACAAAATCACAGCAAATAACTACACATGCTGTCACATTCAACCAAATATATTGCAATATTTCAATCCCATTTTGCTAAAGTTTATGTGATTTATTTTATGGAAATTGATGGCGTTAAGCAGGGGTGTCAAACTCATTCAATGGAGGGTCTAGTGTCTGCAGGTTATTGTTTTTCCTTTCAGTTAAGTCCTAGACAACCAGGTGAGGGGAGCTCTTTACTAATTAGTTACTTTAATTTCTCAACCAAGTACAAGGGATGAGCGTAAACCCGCAGACACTCGGCCTGCCGTGGAATGAGTTTGACACGTGGTGTTAAGAATGAACTAAAATTCAGCCAAGAGGACCAAACTTGAATGCAACACTTAACTAGTTGCCTTGAACACAGCTCCCTAGCAACTCAACAAGCAGCAGCTGCTACTAATTGCCAATCAGCCTCCATGTCTGTTTGCAACACATTAATTATTTGCCTTTAACACAGCCCCTCAACAAGAATCAGCTGCAACTTATTGCTAATCAGCCTCCACACCTGTCCTAACTCTACTTAATCACCACTACCCTACTTAAACCTGACCAAACTACCATTCCTCCTCTCTGTTGTGCAATGTACGACACTGTGTGTGACTAGCATCGTCAAGTTTTGCAGCCCCACTTCGCAACCTTCAATCTAGTATCTCTTTAGTTCTGCCAAGGTTCTCCTGAGGGGGATCGCCATCACCACAGCAGCCGAACTACCCCGGCCTGATAATGATATCTACCTGAGACTCCAAACCAAACTCTACAGAGTCCACCCCTGGATCCTTCTTCTGCAGTCCTCTACTTCATCTGGTCCATTCTCATTCCCCTCCTGAATCCCCATTCTCCCTTCCATCTCCAATTACTCAAGGAAACAGCAAAATTACCTTTAAAAAATGTTTAAAACATCTCATGGCACAATAGGGACTGTGAAATGGCATGCATTCATAATCTACACACATTATTCTTTAGTTGTATTGTTTGTATATTGTTGTATTTAAAATGTGTGTGACTGTTCTTGTCTATCACTGTTTTGTTACTAGTGTTAGACTGTTGTATGGACCCCAGGAAGAATAGCCCCCCCATTGTCATTGTCTGGGCCTTAAACTTGTGAAATTATTTATAGGCAATACAGTTTATAGAGTGCATGCAGTGTGTGTGTGTGTGTGTGCATGTGTATTGTGATTGTTGTATAGTGGATGAGGGCTCTAGGGGAGGGTTGAGACTGGGGGCTGGGTTGTCAGAGATGGAGTCTCTCCCACCAGGATGTTTTCTTGGCAAACAGAAAGAAGAGACTGGTCTCAACTCTATTTGCACTGTGCCTCAAGTCATTTATCACACATAGTACCTTTCAAATCATAACGCTTTTCACCAACTTTAGCATGCCTCCAACTTTTTGCCAACTTCTCTTTATTTCTGCCAAGCGATCTAGTCATGATTGTGGTAAAGTTCTGCTTGCAGCATAGTATAAATGTAGCCGTAATGCTGAAGCTGCAATGACACGCACTGTGCTCTTACGCTCTTGATGGTTGCTAAGCAGCAGCCGTTACTAGGCTGTTATCATCCTCCTGACAGTTCTAAGCATTGCGAGGCATGTCACTTTGCCCATCTCTTCGCATTGCCCACCAGTAAGTATGCACTGTTTTCTTAACCACAACTGGATGTATCCATAAAGAATTACTGTGGGAATGAATATCACTGAATGACCAAACTATAGGAATAAAGTAGGCTAACAATGCAGTTGAAGGCATTTATCAAATTGTTGATTACTAAAACTTCCAATGGGTCAAGTAGATGATCATTTCAGCACCGTTTTGATTGGGATAACGCCATTACGCTGCTTGAGACAAGCGTGTGGACTCAAGCGTGTTTTCACTGAATCTGCATTTGGATATTGGTTATAGGCTGCAATTAGGCTGAGGAAATGTTAGCTGAGGTGAGTGAGTGCATGCTCATGATCATCTTGTCTAGTTGGCTCATTTATTAGAACTAATCAGAACATTTTGTCATATGTTATATAGCTTAACAAGTGGATTATTTTGGTCTTCACTCGTAGTCGCTTAGTAGCCTAGGCCTAGTCCCAACCAAAAGCCTATGACTTGCCTGATCAATCAATGTGATCTTGTTTCACTGAATCTCCATCTGTATATTTGGTAAATTGGTCTCAATGGGCAAATACGTAGAGGTGGTAGGCCTATAGCTCATCTATTTGTTTGCTCATCTATCACTGATCAGAAACATTTAGAATGCAATAATGTAACCTAAATCATGTGTAGGTCTACTATTTTGCTCGATCACGTATAAGCAACTCTAAAAGCCTGCGACAGGTTGTGAAATATGATCACAAGATTCACATGCTTTTGAAAATATAGATTGCTAATATTTTCCATCGGTATCATGATGAAGATACTCTCTATGTAAGACCCTATGCCTGCTCCCTGACAAAACAGAGTTGCCCTAAGGGTAGGAAAGAGATGAAACGTGGATCACAAAAGCGTCTGCTGGGGTGGAAGGTAGCCTAGTGGTTAGAGCATTAGGCTAGTAACTGAAGGTTACTGGATGAAATCCCTGAGCTAACAAGGTGAAACAATTTTTGATATGCACTTAACCCTAATTGCTCCTGTAAATCGCTCTGGATTAGCGCGTCTGCTAAATGTTTTAAAATACAATGTTTTTGTTACATAACAGTGGTTCTACACGTTCCTGTGACACAAGTTGTGTGGGAAAAATATCATTTATATTTTATTCTGTTGTATTCCATTATATTCTTAGTATAAAATATTTGTATGTTGACTGTGATCAGGGTAGGTGTGTCTTGTCTGTTTAATGAACAAAACAACAAACTATTGATAAAATTTGCATGGTGCAGCCATGTAGGCTGAAGGCTGCACAGACCAGTAACATAATTACACTCAAAATATGCAATTCTATTCTTTTGAAAATGTTATTTGTCTTCTAATGTTTCTTAGGACCTGCCTAAATTAACGAATAACGGTTTTCTTTGTGATGGTGTATATTCAATGAATTTATAAAAATAGACGCTCACCTAGATCAGCCCACGTCTACTCCCATTCCTAAACTTGCCGGCATGTGCACTTGAGGTTTAAAAGGCTTATCCCTGCAAGAATGTGGTCAAAACGGGACTGTATGAATTGGGTTCCTAAAAACATTGCCAGATTTATTTTTACAGGCAACATACAGTGGGGAAAAAATTATTTAGCCAGCCACCAATTGTGCAAGTTCTCCCACTTAAAAAGATGAGAGAGGCCTGTAATTTTCATCATAGGTACACATCAACTATGACACACAAAATGAGAAAAAAAAATCCTGAAAATCACATTGTAGGATTTTTTATGAATTTATTTGCAAATTATGGTGGAAAATAAGTATTTGGTCAATAACAAAAGTTTCTCAATACTTTGTTATATACCCTTTGTTTGCAATGACACAGGTCAAACGTTTTCTGTAAGTCTTCACAAGGTTTTCACACACTGTTGCTGGTATTTTGGCCCATTCCTCCATGCAGATCTCCTCTAGAGCAGTGATGTTTTGGGGCTGTCGCTGGGCAACACAGACATTCAACTCCCTCCAAAGATTTTCTATGGGTTTGAGATCTGGAGACTGGCTAGGCCACTCCAGGACCTTGAAATGCTTCTTACGAAGCCACTCCTTCGTTGCCCGGGCGGTGTGTTTGGGATCATTGTCATGCTGAAAGACCCAGCCATGTTTCATCTTCAATGCCCTTGCTGATGGAAGGAGGTTTTCACTCAAAATCTCACGATACATGGCCCCATTCATTCTTTCCTTTACACGGATCAGTCGTCCTGGTCCCTTTGCAGAAAAACAGCCCCAAAGCATGATGTTTCCACCCCCATGCTTCACAGTAGGTATGGTGTTCTTTGGATGCAACTCAGCATTCTTTGTCCTCCAAACACGACGAGTTGAGTTTTTACCAAAAAGTTCTATTTTGGTTTCATCTGACCTTATGACATTCTCCCAATCCTCTTCTGGATCATCCAAATGCACTCTAGCAAACTTCAGACGGGCCTGGACATGTACTGGCTTAAGCAGGGGGACACGTCTGGCACTGCAGGATTTGAGTCCCTGGCGGCGTAGTGTGTTACTGATGGTAGGCTTTGTTACTTTGGTCCCAGCTCTCTGCAGGTCATTCACTAGGTCCCCCCGTGTGGTTCTGGGATTTTTGCTCACCGTTCTTGTGATCATTTTGACCCCACGGGGTAAGATCTTGCGTGGAGCCCCAGATCGAGGGAGATTATCAGTGGTCTTGTATGTCTTCCATTTCCTAATAATTGCTCCCACAGTTGATTTCTTCAAACCAAGCTGCTTACCTATTGCAGATTCAGTCTTCCCAGCCTGGTGCAGGTCTACAGTTTTGTTTCTGGTGTCCTTTGACAGCTCTTTGGTCTTGGCCATAGTGGAGTTTGGAGTGTGACTGTTTGAGGTTGTGGACAGGTGTCTTTTATACTGATAACAAGTTCAAACAGGTGCCATTAATACAGGTAACGAGTGGAGGACAGAGGAGCCTCTTAAAGAAGAAGTTACAGGTCTGTGAGAGCCAGAAATCTTGCTTGTTTGTAGGTGACCAAATACTTATTTTCCACCATAATTTGCAAATAAATTCATAAAAAATCCTACAATGTGATTTTCTGGATTTTTTTTCCTCAATTTGTCTGTCATAGTTGACGTGTACCTATGATGAAAATTACATGCCTCTCTCATCTTTTTAAGTGGGAGAACTTGCACAATTGGTGGCTGACTAAATAATTTTTTTCCCCACTGTACCATGAATCCTATGTGAAAGAAGTAATACACTGACTCACAAAGGGCCCATGCCTGTTCCCTTCAAAGTGGGGCCAAGTACAACAATGGTATATAGAGCCCTATAAAATCAGCGTTGGGGAGAATGTGGACAGAATCACGGAATCCAGACTTTAAACTGGAATTCAACAACATTCATTGATGTTCAACCGTATTGAACTTAGTAGGAAATCAACTAAATGTATTGAACTTATTAGAAAATTCATTAATTTGCCAAAGTTAATCGTAAGACATGAAACAAAATGCATCAGTAATTTTGTATTTCCTGCAACTTTCTGAAATGGCACAGGAATGCCCGTGTGTGTGTGCGTGTGTACGGTGGCCGCGTATGTCTACACTTTGTGTAGCCGTTAGTGAAGATGCTAATGATAACCTTCTTCTGAGATGGAAAGTATTTTCCAAAAACCTTAATATGTGTGTATATTGTATGTGTGGGAGGATAGGGGCTAGCTTGGCATTGTAATTTTCAGAGGGAGGCTTGACTCAATTATATGATGGCTCTGGGCAAGCTGGAGCACAGAAAGCAGTATGGATTAGAGGTCTTCACGGATCCACCTGTACCTGAATACCCGAGACCCAATCCAGGATCCGAGCGGGTCTGGATCCATAATGCTAAATAATGTCACGGGTCTGGGTCATATCTACTATGATTGTCAAGGGTCTCGGGTATGTGTAATTTTAACTGACTTGTCTGGAAGGGCCCGTACAGTAGAGAGAGACATTTGATAATTTATGCTGCTGCTGTTGCTTTTTACAAGAGTGGAGCATGGCGCGTGTAGATTGTTGTTGTTGTCGGCCAATCATAAGTCATCAAAGCGGCAATAGGCTACAGTCATAGAGCCTCCGTGTGTGGCAAAAGTTAGGAGATACAGTATCTAATTAAAATTACGGAATTAAAAGTTACAAGGAGAAGGATAGGCTACAACGACCAAGATAGGCTACATGTCCTGGTTTGATGTAGTCAAGACAGGTAGGCCTACTACGTAATCATATTTGATGATAAATAACCCAGCTGTGGCAGTTATTAGTATACTGTAGCGTGAGTCGGCTTGGTTGGTTGCTGTCTCTCCCTCCCTCCTCCCTGTGTCACTAGATCACAGTATGGCCCCTCCCCCGCATGCTAGAGTGACACCTCTCTCTCCCTCCTCTGGCGCTGTATCAGCTCCGGTTAATAAAGTATCTTAAAAAATGACTTTTCAGCTGCTTCCCTCACTCGGATCGGATCCGATCGGGTCTGGATCCGACCATGTCTATACAGAACTGGTCTAGTTTTCCTCGGGTCCGTTTGGAACAGGTCTCTATATGCATTTATGTATATTGAGTCCGGGTGGGAAAGCATGGATACATCTCCACACACACACACACACACACACACACATGTGCACACAGCACACACACATGCAGGACTGCGTACACTCCCGCACCTTATGCACCTATGCACTGCCGTACGCTCCCTTGCATATCCACCCTTTCTTCCATTCATCCCTCCGTCTTTCCCTACATCTCTCTTCCGGGAGGGGAGTCCCCGGGTCCCAGTGCAGCGATCGATGGACGAGCAGAGACACCAAGGTCACCTTCATACAGAGAGAGAAAGAGATGGGGGAGAGAGGGAGGGCTGTGATAGAGAGGGAGGGGAAGCAGAAAGAGGGAGAGAGAAAATTAGGTTGAAAAACATGAGTCAGGGTTGAAGAGAGAGGGGAATAGTGCTGGTGATACGGAACTAATGGAGAGAAGGAGAGAAAAGAGAGAGAGCTATGACAGAAAGGAGCATAGAAGGGAATGACAAAGGGGGGCAGAGAGGGAAGAAAGGGCACAGAGGGAAGAGAGCGTGAGGAGGGGAAGTTGGAAGTGTGAGGAGGGGTGAGTAGGGGAAGTTGGAAAGAGGAAGAAGAAGGAAGGAAAAGAGAGAGAGAGAGAAAGAGAGAGAGAGAAAATGAACATACAGAGAGAGCGAGAGAGAGAGAAAAAGCAGTGGTAGAGGGCTGGAGTTTATATTCCTTAAGGCTACACAGAAAGATTTTTGTGTGGTGATTGTTTACAGCCCGCCTCGTCTTTCTCTCCCGCCTCCGCTTTCTCACACCACCGTTTTATGTTCCAATTAGTCACTGAGTGTGTTTGTGTTTGTGTTTGTGTGTGTGTGTTTGAGTGTGTGTGTTTTAGGAGGAGGGGAAGAGATAGCAATGCTTTTTCACACATTATTTATTCATCAGGTGAGTCATGAGCAGTGCCTGAGAGAGAGGTTACAGAAGTGTCAAACTAGAGGAGAGAGAGAGACATAAAGAGAGTGACAAAGATAGAGAGAGCAAAATAGGGAGAGAGAGAGAGAGACTAAACATCAGCGCCACAGGAAACTTCCACAAAGCTGTGAACGATCTGAGAGACAAGGCAAGAAGGGCCTTCTATGCCATCAAAAGGAACATAAAATTTGACATACCAATTAGGAGCTGGCTAAAAATACTTGAATCAGTAATAGAACCCATTGCCCTTTATGGTTGTGAAGTCTGGGGTCTGCTCACGAACCAAGAATTCACAAAATGTGTCAGACACCAAATTGAGACTGCATGCAGAATTCTGCAAATATATCCTCTGTGTACAACGAAAAACACCAAATAATGCTTGCAGAGCAGAATTAGGCCGATACCCGCTAATTATCAAAATCCAGAAAAGAGCCGTTAAATTCTATAACCACTAAAAGCAAGCGATTCCCAAACCTTTCATAATAAAGCCATCACCTACAGAGAGATGAACTTGGAGAAGAGTCCCCTAAGCAAGCTGGCTCTGTTCACAAACACAAACAGACACCACAGAGCCCCAGGACAACAACACATTTAGACCCAACCAAATCATGAGAAAACAAAAAGAGAATTACTTGACAAATTAGAAAGAATTAACAAAAAAACTGAGCAAACTAGAATGCTATTTGGCCCTAAACAGAGAGTACACAGTGGCAGAATACCTGACCACCGTGACTGACCAAAACTTAAGGAAAGCTTTGACTATGTACAGACTCAGTGAGCATAGCCTTGCTATTGAGAAAGGCCGCCGTAGGCAGACCTGGCTCTCAAGAGAAGACAGGCTATGTGCATACTGCCCATAAGATGAGGTGGAAACTGAGCTGCACTTCCTAACCTCTTGCCAAATGTCTTTTTAGCCATATTACAGATCTTCTGTAATCAAGAGGACATTAATGATGAACACTAGCAGTGACTTATCAGATGTGCTGAGACCCAGTGTTCTCCTCACCAACTATATCCTCAACCACACAGGCAACAAGCAGTTATATATATATATAAATGTTTCAATGCTGTATGGATATATAGACACACTGCGACAAGCATCAGTGCACTTACCCTCCCACACACACACATCCCACACATATCCCACCTACGCTTGCACAAACACACTGATACACACCCTGGAACGATAAAACAGAGATATGTCTTTAAAGTGTGGGTAAATGTCAAATTATAGATATGTGAAAGTCATCATGTAACCTTAGCAACCACCTACAGTATGCAAACAAATTGTTTTAAAATGTTTCTTAGGTGACGTTATACTCTGCTTGGCCAGCTGAGTTGTTGGGCAGAGGTTGGATGGAGGAGGAGAGAGGGGAGGAAGAGAGGAAGAACACAACACAAAATAAGAAACAGTAAGATTTATAAAGAAGAGGTCAGAATAAAATGTTAAGATAGCCTTTTGTCAAGGTTCAGTGTGTGCGGACAAGTTGAATGGACAAAGCACCAGAGTCTGATGATCAGATATAGTATACGCATCTATTAATCAAATATTTCGAATGGTAGCCTACACACAATATGTAGTCTGGGTAGGATACCACTATTTATAGCTAGCATTCCACTGCTTGCCATTCCTGTCATTTGCAACAAGCTCTCACAGTCTCACTGCAGAATTAGACGTTTATCCACGTTTATCCAAACGTCAAATTTTGAGTTGCATTGACACCCTGGGTTGACTCGTACTGGTCAGTATCATTCCATTCAAGCTAGCTATCAAGCTAGCCAGGTTTCCTTATGCGACATGGTTCTACCTTGTGGCTGGGACCGTGGATAGTCCCTGGTTTGTGACTGTTTACATCGGCCCTGCTAGCTGTGCTGGCTGGAATTACGTGGAGTACCAGCTTTAGCTTACGTTGCTATCATCATGCAGCCCAATGTTAAAGGAGGTTGGAGTAATGGAGAGGACAGTGTTTCTCTATCACAGGTGCATAATCTTTTAAATCATCAAAAATATGTCCACAAGCAATGGTTACAGCAACAGGAAAATAGCTTCAAGAGCGTTGTCGAAACACTGGTGGACTAAACTAACAAAATAATGGACAATCTGACCAGAGAGATCTAAGACCTTAAGAACAGTTTTTAGTTCTCCCAGGGAGAGGTGGATGTCCTGAAAGAGATGTCCTGGTTATGCTATTGAATAATCCACGTTGAACAGGCCAAAATACTAATGTCTAATTTCATAAACGTGTTCTTTAGTGATTTACTTTGTTGTTTATATCATGGAATGGAAAATAGTCGATAGACGAATCCCCGACTTGTGCGTGCTAGGCTAAATAGAAAAACAAGATTCCCAACTTTGACTCAAAATGAGATTTACTTCCTGTAGCTTAGAATGCGACAATTTTCCATTTACTTCTGCCTGAATCTTCCTTGCGCACGCAGGAAGTAAGGAAGTAATAGAATTGCTAATTGAGTCTCTTGGTAGAATAGCATATTTGCACATCTTTCCCAGAAATCGATTTACGCGTAGCCAAAACGTCATTACATTAGCATTCACTATTTTGTACTAGGCGAATGAGGAAATATTTTCTGGTAAATCTGAAAGGATTATCAAAAGGTTGTCATGGAATAATTACATAACAACCAAAGCTTCAATAAAATACGTAATTATGTGTTTTAACCAATGGCTTATTTCTGGTTAATTGGAAAATGTATTGCTGTGAACAAACCAGATGTGCATGGGTTTCAATGGCTGACGTGTGCAGGGAAAATATATAATATGGATTTATTTATTCTACTTTTTAAGTTGGTCATTTTGTTTGTGTATTAGAAAAGGAGTTCTCAGGGTTGAGGTTGTCAGTTTTGGTGGGCTTTTTACATGTAGGTCTCAGGGAAACTGGGGAGTAGTGCGCAGCTGGTGATTTATGACCTTGTGTTGGAGGGGAGAGAGGCTGATAGACTCAACTCGTGATTTGGCTGGCTGAGGGCCTGTTTGACATAGAAACACCAGATTTCCAGCTGTTTTTTTTTTATAACGTTGATTAATTATGAAATTATGAAAAATATTAATAACTTCCCACCTATGGGGCCACTAGAGGATGATTTTGGTACTTCAACTGCAAAAATAAAAATATATACCCATATTTATGTTTATTTATTTTCCCTTTGGTACTTTAACTATTTGCACATCGTTACAAAACTGTATATAGCCATAATATGACATTTGAAATGTCTCTATTCCTTTGGAACTTTTGTGAGTGTAGATTTTTTTTTTTTCATCTGCCTCGCACATAGACAATGATTCAAATGACAGGAGCCTGGTTTTTTGTATGGACGTGTGAATGTTATGCGTAAAGACATTATTCGAAATATTAACCGTCCATGGGTTTATGGTGAGAATGTACATGGATCGTGTTAGCTTTTTCCAGGAGAAATGCAAATATGATCTGTAAGATGGTTCCATTATGTTAATAAAACACAACATTTGCGAGCAGTATAATTTCACTTCATATTGGATCTTTATCCAGCTTCTGTGAAAAGTTTGGATGTGCGTAAAAACCTCCATAGTCTAATTTGCCTTGTCTGTATTATAAACCACGGGAAGCAATTATGGTGCTTGTGACTGTATTTAGACTATTTAAAACAATTAATTATACAGACTGTCTTTTTAGGCCTTATCAATAGCCTAGTGAATTTTATCTTGCTTATTGACTATGTTTGGCATGTTCATGTCCAGACTGCAATTTACAGTGGGCCTAGTCCCCTTATTAGTATAAATGACATAGCCCATGTTTAACAATGTATTTCCATATTGATGCAATGCAATTAGAACAATGTGGACTGCAAACAAGTTCAAAATATTTAGCAAATACGGGCAGACTGTTTAACAAACAAACATAAAAAACGGAAAATACACAACTCGAAGCAACCACATATTTAGCCATGGAGCACGTTCTGATTGGCCAGTTAGGGGCCAACCCTCGACACACCCTCGACATACTTGTTTACTCATCAAAACCCAGACCTTTCGCGCCACTGCCAGCTACTGCACCTGTAATTTCCGCTGTAAAAATAGCAACAATATTTCTGACACAGCCTCGAACCTATAATGATACAATACCAGGTTTGTTAAAATAGAGCCCAGAGTGTGCTAGTGGAAAGGGGGAGAATCCTTTACAAAGTTGATCAGTTAAGAGCTGCTAATGAACATCATTAGTTGTCGGCAGCACAGGGTATGGGAGCTGTCCCTCAACACTAATTGTGTGAGCTGGCGTATAGGCAATGCATACTAATACTACTGCTATTGAGTCTCTCTCTCTCCCTCTCTCACTCTCTCTCTCTCTCTCTCTCTCTCTCTCTCTCTCTCTCTCTCTCTCTCTCAATGAGCTATCCTGGCTTATTGATGTATAGTACAATTACTATATTGGTGCATACCACCTATTTTTTTTACCAGCAATCAGAAGGACTAAAGGTGTACTGCGGTAGTTTACTGATGTTTTCATTAGATGATGGGCTATGGGTTAGCGTTCATATATACTACATGACCAAAAGTATATGGACACCTGCTCGTCAAAAATTTAATTAAAAAATAATGGGCATTAATATGGAGTTGGTCTCCACTCTTCTGGGAAGGCTTTCCACTAGATGTTGGAACATTGCTGCGGGGACTTGCTTCCATTCAGTCACAAGAGCATTAGTGAGGTTGGGCACTGATGTTGGGCAATTAGGCCTGGCTCGCAGTCGGTGTTCCAATTAATCTCAAAGGTGTTCGATGGGGTTGAGATCCGGGCTCTGTGCAGGCCAGTCAAGTTGTTCCACTCCGATCTCGACAAACCATTTCTGTATGGACCTCGCTTTGTATACGGGGGCATTGTCATGCTGAAACAGGAAAGGTCCTTCCCCAAACTGTTGCCACAAAGTTGGAAGCACAGAATCAACTAGAATGTAATTGTATGCTGTAGTGTTAAGATTTCCCTTCACTGGAACTAAGGGGTCTAGCCCGAACCATGAAAAACAGCCCCAGACCATTATTCCTCCTCCACAAAACTTTACAGTTGGCACTATGCATTCGGGCAGGTAGTGTTCTCCTGGCATCCGCAAAACCCAGATTCGTCCATCAGACTGCCAGATGGTGAAGCGTGATTCATCACAACAGAGAACGCGTTTCCACTGCTCCAATGGCGGCAAGCTTTACACCACTCCAGCCAATGCTTGGTTAGTGATCTTAGGCTTGTGTGCGGCTGCTCGGCCATGGAAACCCATTTCATGAAGCTCCCGACGAATAGTTCTCCCCCATTCTGTGAGCAGTTGTGTGGCCTACCAATTCGCGGCTGAGCCGTTGTTGCTCCTAGACGTTTCCACTTCACAATAACAGCACTTACAGTTGACCAGGGCAGCTCTAGCAGGGCAGAAATTTGATGAACTGACTTGTTGGAAAGGTGGCATCCTATGACGGTGCCACGTTGAAAGTCACTGAGCTCTTCAGTAAGGCCATTCTACAAATGTTTGTCTATGGAGATTGCATAGCTGTGTGCTCAATTTTATACAGCTCAACAATGGGTGTGGCTGAAATAGCTGAATCCACTAATTTGAAGGGGTATACACAAACCTTTGTATATATAGTGTTTCTTTGATGAGCAGGGGAGCTTCCCTAGGGAGCTTCCCTAGGGAGCTTCACTAGGGAGTGTCCCTGGGGTCGATTACTCTGAATGGGAGTCAGTGAGGACAAATAGGGAAAGGTGTGAGTGATTGGAATTTAATCAGGCCTATTTGTTCTTTCATAGAAGGAGACCCTCAGAAGGAGGCCATTTTGGCAAAACCAAATAAGACAACAAGCTAAGACAATAAGAAAAACAACATGTTAAAAGGTACTTTACTTTATTACATTTATTTATACAGGGACAGTTCATATTCATCATCATTTTAGTAAAAGTGCCGATTTTAGCCCGCCGGCAATTGTTTTTACTACAGTCCCTGGGTAAGATGTGGGAATGCATTTACTTGTAAGTGTTGTATAGGTTCTTCCCCCAGTAAACAGATAGAGTGAGGAAGTGTGTGTGCATGGCCAGCTGTGCGCGTTCATATTGATCATGGAGATCATTTATCAGGGAAAAGTCTTGACCAGACTGATTACACAATCCTACCAGGAGATTGGGCGTGTTGTGTGTGTGTGTGTGGGAACAGACAGTATTTAGCTAGTCGTGAGGACACAAACACAGACGTTCCACACTGATGAAATAGGTGGAAAATAAGACCGGAATATCCTGGGAAAAACATACTATCGCCAGGAAAATACTGAGGAATAGGAATATCAGAGTAGATCTGATGAGGAAAAATCTTGTCATTTATAAATCCATTTCACCCTGTTAATTTTTCATTTAGGAAAGTCTGTGTGTGTGTCTGTGTGTGTGTCTGTGTTTGTGTGTGTGTGTGTGTGTGTGTGTGTGTGTGTGTGTGTGTGTGTGTGTGTGTGTGTGTGTGTGTGTGTGTGTGTGTGTGTGTGTGTGTGTGTGTGTGTGTGTGTGTGTGTGTGTGTGTGTGTGTGTGTGTGTGTGTGTGTGTTCCGGAACCCAAGGGTTTGAGTGCTCATATCCTGTCACATAAATATTGGTCAAATATGCATGGGCCATAGAGCGAGGCCATATATGAACCATACATTATTCAATGGCTGACATTCTTTTTTTTATATGAATTCAGATATTTAATTCACATGATACATGCCATGGGCACAGTGAGATGGTGAAGCTTCTTCCTTCATATTCACTCATTGCTTCAAGATAATAATCTGTCCCTATATGGCTATTATGCTTTAGGAATAAAACTGTTTTCTCCCTTCTCTCCTTCACTTAACTTTGATTACTGCTTATTTTGAAGAGCTTTGATCTAAGAGTGTGCTTGGTGCTGTTGTGACACATGCACAATCTTGAGGCTGATCAGATTGGCTTAAACTAATCACTTCACTGTTCCCTCTCCCCAGCCAGTTTCTGCCCATAAGGATTTTCTCAAAGTGCATGTGCTTATGAATTAAAGTGTGAACACAACTTCTACGCTCTGTGTGTTTGTGCTAGGAAACAAATACAGTAGTGGGTGTGTGTGTATGTTTGTGAGTGCACGTGTGCGTGTGTGTGCATGCATACGTGTGTGTGTTCGTTTATCATCTGTTGTCTTGTGTTAGATAACACACAGTTGGCTGAGGGGGGTATCGGTTGTGTTAGATGAAGGTAGTTCTCTTCATTTAGTGTGGCTTGACTTAGCTGCCAAGGAAAACCAGCGTCTTTACTCCTTAATAGGACCTATGTTTATGTTGGCCGATGAATTTTTTTATTTATTGTGCGAGAGCAGAGCACCCGGAGCGGAGAAGAGACGTGTGTGGAAAGTGGAAAGATAAAGGCTTTGTCGTTCTTAACCGAGGGGAAATCAACTCACATCACATCACAGACCTATCAACTGATAAACACACAGCAGTCCTTACTTCCACACTGGCCACGGCTGCAGGTAGAGCTTCAAACAGGTTAACACAACTACCTCATGTACTGTACTGTATGTCCTGCGCATTACCATTCCTGAACGCTAAAATAGATAAGGAAAAGATTGACTCACAAGTCTCACCAGTGTTTCTAAGCATTTTGTTTTTTAAATGAGTGTTGGCCAGTTGAAATGTACACAGAGTTCACATTGACTGGCTGAAGGAGTGATACAGGTTGGCCAAAACAGGTCACCAGTGAGCAAGGAGTTACGCCTTCAACCAGGTCAGAGCAAGCAGGCTTGGCTGAGATGTCACACCTGGACGAAAGAGGGGGATGAGACAAGAAAATGAGAGGGGAACTAAATTAGAGCGGGAGAGGGAGGTCATATTGAAGAGATAGAGGTTGATAATGGCATGGGAGATAGGGAGGAATGAAGAGGGGAGGAGGAAGGGTGAAATGGAGAGTGAAACTAAATGAGGAGAGAGGCAGAGATTAGGAGAAAGTGAAACTAAAGAGTTGGCGTGACATATTTCCCTGCTGATGCTTTAGGGGTGACAGTGTGGCAGATACATACACACATAGTGAGAATGGGACAGTGTGACAGAGGGCCAGTGGCGGCTGCCTCATCATGCATGTCATTCAGTCACACATGTGTTCTCCCATTACTCTGGATGCGAGAGAAATGGAGAGACTGATGTGTTCTTACACTGTGACCTCCTCTCTCTCTAACAGATTCAGCTTCATGTGAATGAATGACAAGGCCACTGTTCCTAAAGTGAAGGTATAAAATGACAAACAATAAAAGTAAAAAATAAATACAGTACTTGCCTACGGAGCAGCAAGAGGAACTGCCCCTCCCTACCTTCAGGCTCTGCTCAAACCCTACACCCCAACCCGAGTACTCGGTTCTGCAACCTCTGATTTCTTGGCCTCCTTCAAAGAGTATCTTATATAATCCCACAGCACCCCCCTCACCCCCCCAACAACAACTTGCCTTTCGTGAACTAACACTCACACTTTACTTTGCTGATAGCTACTTTATTGAGGAAAAATTTACTTACTATGACTGAGATATGTGGTTGTCCCACCTAGCTATCTTAACCCTTTGACGTGTATGATCACATATTTATGATCATTGTTGAGTGGTCCCTGCAGCGTACCTCGCAAATATGTAATTGGAACAGTAGCTACAGAACGTATGATGCAACAAACACGTCTAAACAACCTTGTTGTCTGAAAAGCATCTTAACAATGTTTGGGAAATAAAGGTATTCACTACTTTATTCCTACATTTCACCTTTTATTATAAAAGATAAATGCGAACTTCATAATCCAAACATCACACGGAACACATTAACAGCCAAACTCATTCCATAAACCAGTCTAAATACAGTGAGGGAAAAAAGTATTTGATCCACTGCTGATTTTGTACGTTTGCCCACTGACAAAGAAATGATCAGTCTATAATTTTAATGGTAGGTTTATTTGAACAGTGAGAGACAGAATAACAACAAAAAAATCCAGAAAAACGCATGTCAAAAATGTTATAAATTGATTTGCATTTTAATGAGGGAAATAAGTATTTGACCCCCTCTCAATCAGAAAGATTTCTGGCTCCCAGGTGTCTTTTATACAGGTAATGAGCTGAGATTAGGAGCACACTCTTAAAGGGAGTGCTCCTAATCTCAGCTTGTTACATGTATAAAATACACCTGTCCACAGAAGCAATCAATCAATCAGATTCCAAACTCTCCACCATGGCCAAGACCAAAGAGCTCTCCAAGGAAGGGGCTCCATGCAAGATCTCACCTCGTGGAGTTGCAATGATCATGAGAACGGTGAGGAATCAGCCCAGAACTACACGGGAGGATCTTGTCAATGATTTCAAGGCAGCTGGGACCATAGTCACCAAGAAAACAATTGGTAACACACTACGCCGTGAAGGACTGAAATCCTGCAGCGCCCGCAAGGTCCCCCTGCTCAAGAAAGCACATATACAGGCCCGTCTGAAGTTTGCCAATGAACATCTGAATGATTCAGAGAACTTGGTGAAAGTGTTGTGGTCAGATGAGACCAAAATCGAGCTCTTTGGCATCAACTCAACTCGTCGTGTTTGGAGGAGGAGGAATGCTGCCTATGACCCCAAGAACACCATCCCCACCATCAAACATGGAGGTGGAAACATTATGCTTTGGGGGTGTTTTTCTGCTAAGGGGACAGGACATCTTCACCGCATCAAAGGGACGATGGACGGGGCCATGTACCGTCAAATCCTTCCCTCAGCCAGGACATTAAAAATGGGTCGTGGATGGGTATTCCAGCATGACAATGAACCAAAACACACGGCCAAGGCAACAAAGGAGTGGCTCAAGAAGAAGCACATTAAGGTCCTGGAGTGGCCTAGCCAGTCTCCAGACCTTAATCCCATAGAAAATATGTGGAGGGAGCTGAAGGTTCGAGTTGCCAAACGTCAGGCTCAAAACCTTAATGACTTGGAGAAGATCTGCAAAGAGGAGTGGGACAAAATCCCTCCTGAGATGTGTGCAAACCTGGTGGCCAACTACAAGAAACGTCTGACCTCTTTGATTGCCAACAAGGGTTTTGCCACCAAGTACTAAGTCATGTTTTGCAGAGGGGTCAAATACTTATTTCCCTCATTAAAATGCAAAATCAATTTATAACATTTTTGACATGCGTTTTTCTGGATTTTGTTGTTGTTATTCTGTCTCTCACTGTTCAAATAAACCTACCATTAAAATTACAGACTGATCATGTATTTTTCAGTGGGCAAATGTACAAAATCAGCAGGGGATCAAATATTTTTTTCCCTCACTGTAACAGGATGCTCTGACAAAAACAAAACATAAGTTAACGACCTAACAGCTAGACTTGTATACAATGTACTACATCTCTGGTGAGCACAAGGGAGAAATGTAATATTGTTTAGAAAAGAGATGCATGTCAGCTAAGCTAACAGCAGCAGATTTTAGTTCAATGTACTTGTTACAGAGTATACAAGAAACGGAGCACATGACTTGACATGTCGTTTACCGTTTTTGACAAATCACAAAGCAAGTAAAATGTTGTCACCTCATAGATTATCACCCCAAATACAATCCTACTGCCTAGCCTAACTGTAGCGGGAAAGCTAAACAGGGATGAAACAATTTTAGGGGGGTTTGTTGGGGGTTTCATTTAATTTGTGGGGGGTTTTCAAGTCCATGGGGGGTAGAAATGGGGAAAGGTATCGTGGGGGGATATGATGCAGGAAATATTACTATAATGGGGGATTTATCAATAAATGGGAGGCAAATACAGGAGAAGTATGTACTCTAAATAAAAATAGGGGGGGTTCTGAGCTGGCAACCCTGAGGTACCGTATTTACAATCTGATGCCATGTTCAAAACAACTGGGAACTGGGAACTCGGAAATCTCCAACTTCGGTGCGTTCTAGACAACTGGGAACTTGGAAACAACGAGCTCCGACTGGGAAAATATTTTAAACTGTCATCCAACTCGGGCCTCTTTCTAAAGCTGGAATTCTAGACCTAAAGAGTTTCCAGTTGACTTGAAAGCACCATAAGTCAGTCGAGTGAACTATTCCTTGACCTCGTTTTGTTATAACATCTTTGGTCTGACAGACGCTTTTGTGACAACCAGAATACATTGTATGATGTCAACAAACATGGCACCACATATAGCTGGCAAATAGCTTAGCATTAGCTCATCATAATCAGTACAACCTTCCAAAAATAATTTTACACATATCATATGTGTCCATTACATGTATGCAAGAATCGGAATGCATGATTTGTCACCAGTATTTGAAAACGTGAATAAAACAGTCAATACATTATGATCCATACATACATACATACATACGGTATGCTACAGTAGAAACGACAGCACGATATACCGAAAATAAGGCACTTACTTTGATTGGAACGCACACATGTCCAAAGTTATTATTTGTAAGGTAAACAACAATGAAGGCAATGCCGCCGCCAGCCGGAAAATGTGCCAAGGGGAAAAAGTTTGTGCAAGGCCTGTTCTTTCTAGAGATGAGCAATGTCTTCATACTTGATCTGGGGAAAGACTGGGGAGCTTGGGCTCTCCTTGAAGAGAGAAGTTTGTCCGGCTCAGTAAAGCCTCAAACATAAAGTGTCCGCAACAGTGAAATGGGCTACTTCTTATGTGAATTAATGAGGAGGCAGAACACACCTCAATTCAAACTGTTGTTAGAAAATAAAAATCATTTGAAATTGACTAATTGAAAGATAGCCTATAGATAATTAGCAAGCAGCGTGACTTGGGTTGAGAGCAGCGTGGGTTAACTGTCCTGTTGCGTAACAATCACATTTTGGAACAGTGAGTGCATTCTGACATTATGCGCATAAAAAAAAACGAATACTGAGGCAACTGTTAGAGATATTTGGAACTCACGTGGGAAAAGGTTAAAGGGGAATTTCACCCTGGCTCTGCCATGGCATATAGTCACTATATCGCCTAAAATGACATACCCAAATCTTACTGAAGCAAGGATATGCATTTTCTTGATACCATTTGAAAGGAAACCCTTTGAAGTTTGTGGAAATGTGAAATAAATGTAGGAGAATATAACACATTAGATCTGGAAAATGATAATACCAACCAAAAAACATGTGTTTTGTTTTTATTTTGTTCCATCATCTTTGAAATGCAAGAGAAAGACCACAATATAATATTGCAGTTTAGGCGCAATTTAGATTTTAGCCACTAGATGGCAGCAGTGTGCGCAAAGTTTCAGATTGATCCAGTGAACCATTGCAATTGTTTTTTTGGTTTTTTTTTTCCACCTTTATTTAACCAGGTAAGCCAGTTGAGAACAAGTTCTCATTTACAACTGCGACCTGGCCAAGATAAAGCAAAGCAGTGCGATAAAAACAACAACACAGAGTTACATATGGGGTAAAAAAACATAAAGTCAAAAAATACAACAGAAAATATATATACAGTGTGTGCAAATGTAGCAAGTTATGGAGGTAAGGCAATAAATAGGCTATAGTGCAAAATAATTACAATTAGTATTAACACTGGAATGATAGATGTGCAAGAGATTATGTGCAAATAGAGATACTGGGGTGCAAATGAGCAAAATAAATAACAATATAGGGATGAGGTAGTTGGGTGGGCTAATTTCAGATGGGCTGTGTACAGGTGCAGTGATCGGTAAGGTGCTCTGACAACTGATGCTTAAAGTTAGTGAGGGAGATAAGAGTCTCCAGCTTCAGAGATTTTTGCAATTCGTTCCAGTCATTGGCAGCAGAGAACTGGAAGGAATGGCGGCCAAAGGAGGTGTTGGCTTTGGGGATGACCAGTGAGATATACCTATAGACTACGGGTGGGTGTTGCTATGGTGACCATTGAGCTAAGATAAGGCAGGGATTTGCCTAGCAGTGATTTATAGATGGCCTGGAGCCAGTGGGTTTGACGACGAACATGTAGTGAGGACCAGCCAACAAGAGCGTACAGGTCACAGTGGTGGGTAGTGTATGGGGCTTTGGAGAAAAAACGGATGGCACTGTGATAGACTACATCCAATTTGCTAAGTAGAGTGTTGGAGGCTATTTTGTAAATGACATCGCCGAAGTCAAGGATCGGTAGGATAGTCAGTTTTACGAGGGCATGTTTGGCAGCATGAGTGAAAGAGGCTTTGTTGCGAAATAGGAAGCCGGTTCTAGATTTAACTTTGGATTGGAGATTCTTAACGTGAGTCTGGAAGGAGAGTTTACAGTCTAACCAGACACCTAGGTATTTGTAGTTGTCCACATATTCTAGGTCAGACCCGTCAAGAGTAGTGATTCTAGTCGGGTGGGCGGGTGCCAGCAGCGTTCGTTTGAAGAGCATGCATTTAGTTTTACTAGTGTTTAAGAGCAGTTGGAGGCTACTGAAGGAGTGTTGTATGGCATTGAAGCTCGTTTGGAGGTTTGTTAACACAGTGTCCAATGAAGGGCCAGATGTATACAAAATGGTGTCGTCTGCGTAGAGGTGGATCTGAGAGTCACCAGCAGCAAGAGCGACATCATTGATATACACAGAGAAAAGAGTCGGCCCAAGAATTGAAGCCTGTGGCACCCCCATAGAGACTGCCATAGGTCCAGACAACAGGCCCTCCGATTTGACACATTGAACTCTATCTGAGAAGTAGTTGGTGAACCAGGCGAGGCAGTCATTTGAGAAACCAAGGCTATTTAGTCTGCCAATAAGAATGCGGTGGTTGACAGAGTCGAAAGCCTTGGCCAGGTCGATGAAGACGGCTGCAAAGTACTGTCTATTATCGATCGCGGTTATAATATCATTTAGGACCTTGAGCGTGGCTGAAGTGCACCCATGACCAGCTCGGAAACCGGATTGCATAGCGGAGAAGGTACGGTGGGATTCGAAATGGTCGGTGATCTGTTTGTTAACTTGGCTTTCAAATACTTTCGAAAGGCAGGGCAGGATGGATATAGGTATGTAACAGTTTGGATCTAGAGTGTCACCCTCTTTGAAGAGGGGGATGACCGCGGCAGCTTTCCAATCTCTGGGGATCTCAGACGTTACGAAAGAGAGGTTGAACAGGCTAGTAATAGGGGTTGCGACAATTTCGGCAGCTAGTTTTAGAAAGAAAGGGTCCAGATTGTCTAGCCCAGCTGATTTGTAGGGGTCCAGATTTTGCAGCGCTTTCAGAACATCAGCTGTCTGAATTTGTGTGAGGGATAAGCGGGGTGGCATGGGCAAGTTGCAGCGGAGGGTGCAGAGCTGGTGGCCGGGGTAGTGGTAGCCAGGTGGAACGCATGGCCAGCCGTAGCAAAATGCTTGTTGAAATTCTCGATTATTGTAGATTTATCGGTGGTGATAGTGTTTCCTAGCCTCAGTGCAGTGGGCAGTTGGGAGGAAGTGCTCTTATTCTCCATGGACTTTACAGTGTCCCAAAACTTTTTGGAGTTAGTGCTACAGGATGCAAATTTCTGTTTGAAAAAGTTAGCCTTTGCTTTCCTGACTGCTTGTGTATATTGGTTCCTAACTTCCCTGAAAAGTTGCATATCGCGGGGGCTATTTGATGCTAATGCAGTACGCCACAGGATGTTTTTGTGCTGGTCTTCGGGCAGTCAAGTCTGAGGAGAACCAGGGGCTATATCTGTTCTTAGTTCTGTATTTTTTGAATGGGGCATGTTTATTTAAGATTGAGAGGAAATTACTTTTAAAGAACAACCAGGCATCATCTACTGACGGAATGAGATCTATATCCATCCAGGATACCTGGGCCAGGTCAATTAGGAAGGCCTGCTCGCTAAAGTGTTTTAGGGAGCGTTTGACAGTGATGAGGGGTGGTCGTTTGACCGCGGACCCGTTACGGACGCAGGCAATAAGGCAGTGATCGCTGAGATCCGGAGGTGTATTTAGAGTGTAAGTTAGTCAGGATAATATCTATGAGGGTACCCATGTTTACGGATTTAGGGTTGTACCTGGTAGGTTCGTTGATAATTTGTGTGAGATTCAGAGGCAATACTGGACTATTTTGTATCAAGTCTGCCCAAATGTGCCAAATTGGTCAATTGATGCATTTTCAAGGACATAACTTTAGAGAACATACAAAAACGATATGGTAATACAAAATGTAAGTTTACACACTCCCAGGAATGTCATACATGATGGATCATTAGCCTATACACTAACTTTCACACATCTAGATGGCCGGGCGGGGTGGGTGTGGAGCCAGAGACAGCAGGGGTTCAAACTGTAGAACCCAGTTCCAACATTTGAATACAAAAATTGATTTTATCAAACAAAACTATGCTACAATTTATCTCTGGGACCCTCAGATGACAAATCAGAGCAAGATTACTGAATGTAAGTACATTATTTACCTTCAGAGGTGAATGTATCAAACCAGTTGCCGTGATAATTTTTTTGTTGTTGTGCACTCTCCTCAAACAATAGCATGGTATTTTTTTCACTGTAATAGCTACTGTAAATTGGACAGTGCAGTTAGATTAACACGAATGTAAGCTTTCTGCCCATATAAGACATGTCTATGGCCTGGAAAGTTTGCTGTTACTTACAACAGTCATGCTAATGACATTAGCGCACGTTAGCTCAACCTTCCCATATACGGGACACCTATCCTGTAGAGGTTGACCACATTACGTTTTTATCACAAACATCACAATCATCCAAACCACAAACTTGAACTAGCACATTTTATTTTCACTGGTAGAATCGGGAAGTTTCGACTCCTTGTGTATTTGTCTCCCTGTGGGGCCCTCTACGCTGCTGCTACTCTCTGTTTATTATCTATGCATAGTCACTTTAATAACTCTACCTACATGTACATATTACCTCAATTACCTCGACTAACCGTTGCCCCCGCACATTGACTCGGTACCGGTACCCCCTGTATATAGCCTCGCTATTGTTATTTTACTGCTGTTCTTTAATAAATTAATTATTTCTTATATTTTTTAGGTATTCTTTCTTAAAACTGCATTGTTGGTTAAGGGCTTGTAAGTAAGCATTTCACTGGAAGGTCTACACCTGTTGTATTCGGCGCATGTGACAAATAGCATTTGATTTGATTTGATTTGATTGAGGTGCCATTTCTTCTCAATCTCCCATACACAACAATTCATACTGTGTAAGAACTGCCTTTCTAAGACTTTTCAAACCTTCTTTATGCCCCCAGCCCATTCACTTTGTTGACTGGTCTTTCCTCTCAAAAGCAGCTCTAATTGTCCCTAAACAATATGCTAGCCGGTCCCATTAGGTTGATATCTTTACCAACAAAGGCGTGTTGCCCTACGTCCCTTCCACAAAAAGTGTAAAATGCTAACACCACAACCATGTATTTCCAGGAGACGTGCAGTACCAGCAAATCTTCTGCAAAAGGACCAAACAGTTGGTGGTTAAGAAGCCCTACACCACTTTCGGCAGAGTCTTATCCAGTTGGCTGGTCACCGCAGACAGGACAAGCCTATCACCATAAACACAAAGTCTCAGCTTCCCCAGCCCACCATTGCCAGTGTACCGAAGCCAGATAAAGGACTATGGCTGTGTTTACACTGGCAGCCTAATTCTGATATTTTTTTCACTAATTGGTCTTTTGACTAATCAGATCAGTTCTGAAAAAGAACTGATGTGATTCATATCAATTAGTGGAAAAAATATTATAATTGGGCTGCCTGTGTAAAAGCAGCCAGTGTGTGTTAGCATAAGACCATGTAGAACAGGGGTCTCCAACCCTGTTCCTGGAGAGCTACCCTCCTGTAGATTTCCACTCCAACCTCAGTTGTAACTAACCTGGTTCAGCATATCAACCAACTAATTACTAGAATCAGGTGTGCTAGATTAGGATTGCCGTGAAAAACTACAGGACGGTATTTCTGCTGGAACAGGGTTGGAGAGCCCTGATGTATAACCATCATAAAATAAAAATGGATATTTTCTATCAATCTTTGAAAAGTGACTTCCCTTATGGATTCACAGAATATATTTAGACATTCAGATATCCAAAGAATGTTTGTTTATTTGTCAAAATCTAAAATACAGCAGAGTGTACACTATTTAATGCTACCTCAAAAGAACAAGGTATTCAACAACAATGTTGTATGGTAAAAGTAACATAGAAAAATGTTTGTTTGAACAGTGTAGTACAGTTCAGTGTGTCCGAGTGTGTCTCAGGTGTAGAGACACACAAGTGCAGAGAACTGTAGTTACAGATTGTTACACCAGATTATGTGATTTACCCAAAGATTTTTGCCGACATCTTGTCTATTTCAAGTCTTCTCTCATTGACCGAGACAGGTGGATGCCCTCTGTGCTACACCAAGTACCTATAATGTAACTCCCAGTAATGGATACCAATAATATTTTGTTAAATCACATTATCTGGTGTAACAATCTGTAGCTAAAAGAACTGGTGATCAGCAGATGATGAGAGAGGTGGTCATGATGAAATTGCCAATCCAATGAAACATACAGTAAATTCAGAGAATACTTGTAAAGCTGTGGGAGGAGTGTTGTCATGATCAAACTGCCATTCAGCTCCTCACGAGTCATCTGCTTGAAATCCAGCATAATGTCTAATCCTTCGAGAGAGTTACAGTTCAAGGGATACAGTTCTGCTACAATGCCACACGCAGGCAAAGGAATTACGTTTCTGTATCTAGAATCCACTCCAGGAAGAAGCCCAGGCACCACACGGTAATGTCTGTAAGACAAAAAACTAAAAAATTATACTCTATTACGCAGTTTGAATAACAGTTGAACTGTGCCAGCAAAATATCAACATTAGGGTAGACTAGTTGAACATGCATACATATGCACAGGCACAGATATTACATTTACAACAATATCTAGCCTAATAGAAAGAAATATGGCATAACTCTCAACCTTGTACAGTGACCAGACTGTACAAATGAGCCTAGGTAGGTAGGCAGACAGTATCTACCTACAGTCATGTCTATCAAGCATGCTTAGGCAAAAAACTTTATGGTAAATCCAGCTTCAGTTTTAGAGATTTACAACAGTAAATTGTTGTATTATTGTTTCTCCTCACTGTTTATTAGTAAACTTAATTAGCTAGCTTGCTGGATATGCAATATTTGTTATTTACATCTGTTTGGAATCCTATCTTGCATCATGCCTATTATTTTGTGAGATTGAAATGCAACCAAGGTCATAATCATAACCAATGTCAACCCTCATCAATTATGTTGCATAGCTAGTTAGCAAAATTATTTACAGTTGCTGATGTTACACGTCATTGCTAGCAAGTTACAAATGTGAGTTAGCAGGCTCCTGGCATAGCAAGGTGACTGGGAATATGGTTGAATACAAACAGTTCAGTTATGCCCTCCGTAAACAGGCAACACGTCAGTACCGAGACAAAGTGGAGTTGTAAATCAGCGGCTCAGACTTGAGATGTATGAGGCAGAGACTCCAGACAATCACGGATTACAAAGGGAAAACCAGCCACGTTGCGGACACTGACGTCTTGCTTCCGGACAAGATAAACATCCTGTTTTGAGAATAAAACAGTGCCACAGACGCGGGCCGCACCCGAGGACTGTGAGCGCTCGTTCTCCTTGGCCGACGTGAGTAAGACATTTAAGCGTGTTAACCCTCACAAGGCTGCCTGCCCAGACGGCATCCCTAGCTGCGTCGATAGAGCATGCACAGATAAGCTGGCTGGAGTGTTTACGGACATATTCAATCTCTCCCTATCCCAGTCTGCTGTCACCACTTGCTTCAAGTTGTCCACCATTGCTCATGTACCCAAGAAAGTGAAGGTAACTGATCTAAATGACTATTGCCCCGTAGCACTCACTTCTGTCATCATGAAGAGCTTTGAGAGGCTAGTTAAGGATCATATTACCTCCATATTACCTTACCCGACACCCCAGACCCATTGCAATTTGCATACCGCCCCAATAGATCCACGGATGATGCAATCACCATTGCACTGCACACTGCCCTATCCCATCTGGACAAGAGGAATACTTCCTGACGGGCCGTCCCCAGGTGGTGAAGGTAGGCAACAACACCTCCACTATACTGATCATTAACACAGGGGCCCCACAAAGGTGCGTGCTCAGCCCCCTCCTGTTCATCCATGACTGCGTGGCCACGCACGCCTCCAACTCAATCATCAAGTTTGCAGACAACACAACAGTGGTAGGCCTGATTACCAACAACGACGAGACAGCCTAAAGGGAGGAGGTGAGGACCCTGGTGGAACGGTGCCAGGAAAATAACCTCTCCCTCAACGTCAACAAAATGGAGGAGCTGATCGTGGACTTCAGGAGACAGCAGAGGGAGCACGCCCCCATCCATATGGACGGGCCACAGAAGGTGAAAAGTTCCTCAGCATACACACCACTGACAATCTGAAATGTTTCACCCACACAGACAGTGTGATGAAGAAGGTGCAACAACGACTCTTCAAACTCAGGAGGCTGAGGAAAATTGGCTTGGCCCCTAAGACCCTCACAAACATTTACAGATGCACCATTGAGAGCATCCAGTCGGGCTGTATCACCGCCTGGTACGACACATCTGCACCCGGGACATCTGCCCTCCAGGACATCTACAGCATCCGGTGTCACAGGTAGGCCAAGAAGATCATCAAGGACCTCAGCCACCCGAGCCATGGCCTGTTCACCCCATTATCATCCAGAAGGCAAGGTCAGTACATGTGCATCAAAGCTGGGACCAAGAGACTGAAAAACAGCTTCTATCTCAAGGCCATCCGACTGTAAAATAGCCATCACTAGCCGGACTCTACTCAGTACCCTGCTCTGAACTTAGTCACTGTCACTAGCCGGCAACCACCCCTGCGCCCTGCATCTTAGAGGCTGCCGCCCTATGTCCATAGACAGGGGACACCGATAATTTAAATAATGGAACGCTGGTCACTTTAATAACGTTTACATAATGTTTTACCCAATTCCTATGTACAGTGCATTCGGAAAGAATTCAGACCCCTTGACCTTTTTCACATTTTGTTACATTACAGCCTTATTCTAAAATTGATTTCCTCATCAATCTACACACAATACCAAATAATGACAAAGCCAAAACAGTTTTTTTTTAATTTTTGCAAATGTATAAAAAATAGAAATACCTTAATTGCATAAGTATTCAGACCCTTTGCTATGATACTTGAAATTGAGCTCAGGGCCTTGGGCAGGGAGGTGACCAAGAACCCAATGGTCACTCTGACAGAGCTCCAGAGTTCCTCTGTGGAGATGGGAGAACCTTCCAGAAGGACAACCATCTCTGCAGCACTGCACCAATCAGGCCAGACGGAAGCCACTCCGCAGTAAAAGGCACATGACAGCCCGCTTGGAGTTTGCCAAAATGCACTTAAAGGACTCTCAGACCATGAGAAACAAGATTCTCTGGTCTGATTAAACCAAGATTGAACTCTTTGGCCTGAATGCCAAGTGTCACATCTGGAGGAAACCTGGCACCATCCCTACGGTGAAGCATTTTGGGCCAAAGAGTGCTGTGGGGATGTTTTTCAGCGGCAGGGACTAGGAGACTAGTCAGGATAGAGAGAAAGATGAACAGAGCAAAGTACAGAGAGATCCTTGACGAAAACCTGCTCCAGAGCGCTCAGGACCTCAGACTGGGGTGAAGGTTCACCTTCCAACAAGACAACAACCCTAAGCACACAGCCAAGACAACGCAGGAGTGGCTTCGGGACAAGTCTCTGAATGTCCCAGAGCCCGGACTTGAACCCGATCTAACATCTCTGGAGAGACCTGAAAATAGCTGTGCAGCGACGCTCCCTATCCAACCTGACAGAGCTTGAGAGGATCTGCAGAGAAGAATGGGAGAAACTTTCCAAATACAGGTGTGCCAAGCTTGTAGCGTCATACCCATGAAGGCTCGAGGCTGTAATCACTGCCTAAGGCGCTTCAACAAAGTACTGAGGAAGGGTCTGAATACTTATGTAAATGTACTATTTCAGTTTTTTATTTATAATACATTTGCAAAAATGTCCCAAATTAAGTGTTTTTGCTTTGTCATTATGGGGTATTGTGTGTAGATTGATGAGATGAAACCCCCCAATTTAATCAATTTTATGTGGAAAAAGTCAAGGGGTCTGAATACTTTCTGAATGCACTGTATTTTAGTCATGGCCATCCTATTCAACTATTGCTGTACATATACTATTCCATCCTACGTTTTCTTCAAATATACTACATATGTGACCAACTCGCTCGATTCGGTCTTACGTAGCAAAATGTGAAAATGTGTTTTTAGCACTGGATAAAAGTAGAGACTCAGAGCTAGAAAATGGTATATCATACACTACAGTTGACGAACAATGGTTTGAAAGTTGATCAACTTGTAACCCCACTTTTGAGAAAATGGCCCTTGAATGTTTTGGTACACCTACTGGAGAGCTCTTCTTTGTCTACACCCATTCAGCATCGTTCACCCCCTCTTACGCCTTAGCCCCACCCATCACTTTAAGGATTCACATGTGTGCTTAACAGAGTGAGTACGGTAGTGTACTAAACAACCAAAGATTTCACGACATTAAACATGAATTTAGTATATGTCAATCTAGCAAAACAGGAAACTAAAAGCAACTTTCTAAACAATGTTTTGGTTAGTTTCTAGCTTGTTAGCTAACTAGCTAATGTTAAGTTAGCTGGTTAGCCAGTTCAAATAATGACCATATCATAGCTGACAATGTCTTAACTTTAGCTAATTTGTATCATTATTACAGGAAAATAAACTCACAACAAGATCATTATTTCAAAGTTAATGGCAAGCTAATTACAGAAAATAGCTTACGTTGTGAGTGTGACTAAATAAAAGAAGGGCATTCTACCTGAGAATTTTTGAACTTGGACACCGTCTCGTTGGCCTAACGTTATATCCTAATTTGACTTTAGCGCAGGTCATGTTGTTCTTCACATTACCGTCTCTGTCACGGATTCTGCCGAGGCTGCTCCTCCTCCTTGCTCGGGCAGGCTTCGGCGTTCGTCGTCCCCGGAGTACTAGCTACTGCCGTTCGATGTTATCAGTGTTTGTTTAGTTTTGTCTGTATTGTTTACACCTGTTCGTCATTATGTTAATTGTTTCCCTTTTAATTACCCCTGTCTCTCATCTGTACTTTGTGTGTGATTGTTTTCCCCTTCACGGTTGTCTATTTTGTGAGCGGGTTATTTCCTCCCTGCGTGGAGTTATTTTCTGTGTCCTTTTGGATCCTTTTCGTATTAAAAGTACGTATCCGAGAGTTCTGTGTCCTGCGCCTGACTTCGTTTACCGGATCTCACAGACAGTCGTGACAACCATGCATGAATCTGCAGGTAGCTAAAGCTAACCAACTAGGCTATAACTAGCAATGCAAATGAATTTCTGAGATACAAATAATATTACTACACAGATCATACACGTAACTTTAGCTAGCGAACCAGCCAGCTAACATTAGCTACCTAGCTAACAGTACGCTTTAACTTGCAATAAAAAAGACTTTCTGACAAAATTAGAAACGAACACTACCAGTCAAAAGTTTGTACACACCTACTCATTCAAGGTTTTTCTTTATTTTTACTGTTTTTTAGATTGTAGAATAATAGTGAGAAATCTAAACTATGAAATAACACATATGGAATCATGTAGTAACCCAAAAAGTGTTAAACAAATCAAAATATATTTTATATTAGAGATTCTTCAAATATCCACCCTTTTCCTTGAAGACAGCTTTGCACACTCTTGGCATTCTCTCAACCAGCTTCACCTGGAATGCTTTTCCAACAGACCTGAAGGAGTTCTGTCACGACTTCCTCCGAGCCTGCCTCCTCTCCTTGTTCGGGCAGGCTTCGGCATTCGTCGTCACCGGCCTTCTAGCCACTGCCGCTCCTCATCTCATCATTCCATTTGTTTTGTCTTCTTTATTTCACACACCTGGTTCATATCCCCTCATCAGTACCTGTATAAGTGTTGCCTCTTTCCCTTGTCTTTGTGTGTGATTGTTTATTGTGAGGATAGTGAAGCTCGGTGGAGCTCCTTGTATTTTGTATCGCCAGGATATTTTTCCCCGTATGCCTTGTCGGTTCCAGTGCGCCTGTTTTGCGCACTGGACTGTTTTGACGCTTTAATGCATAACTCTGTATTCCAGAATAAATCCTGTTATTCTGTGATTTACCCTCCTGCGCCTGACTCCTTCAAATCACACATCACAAGTTCCCACAAATGCTGAGCACTTGTTGGCTGCTTTTCCTTCACTCTGCCGTCCGACTCATCCCAAACCATCTCAATTGGGTTGAGGTCGTGGGATTGTCGAGGCCAGGTCATCTGATGCATCACTCCATCACTCTCCTTCTTGGTAAAATAAAATGTCTGGTTCAATGAAAAATCCTCATCGTCTGATTCATTTTCAGATTCAGAGAGTCAGTAAGGCATGATCGTCCTCCAGAAAGTGGATATCATTAGCAACACTTTTGAAGATCTTCATAATATCTTTCAAAAAAGCTGCGTTAGAATGGATGACCTACACATACTGAGCAGCTCATGTTATAGACAGAAGCATGTTACATGGCAGACCAATCCAACTCATCTCTCGGCATGTCCAGCTCATCCATTATCTCAGCCAATCATGGCTAGCTGGAAGGTTCCTGTCTTTTTCAATGGCTAAACCAACTAAGCTCCTAATTTAACAATTCTATTCGTATTTACAGATAGCATACAAGTTTGTTATTAAGGCACATAAAAGTTCACATATTCCAAAAGGTATTTCTGCCCCCCCAAAACATTTTTTTTACATCCAAAAGCCTTTTCTTTGAAATAGTTTTGTGCGACATATGTCTAGTTTCCTGAAACTAGTCACATATTATATCCACATACTGTCCATAATGTCTATACGTCCCATCATATATATATATATATATATATATATATATATATATATATATATATATATATATATATATATATAACACTCTAGACTCCGACATTGCTCATCCTATTATTTCTATATTACTTAATTCCATACTTTTACTTTTAGATTTGTGTGTATTGTTGTGTTTTGCTAGATAGTTCTGCACTGTTGGAGCTAGGAACCCAAGCATTTCACTACACATGCAATAATATTTGCTATATATGTGTATGTGACCAATAAAATGTGATTTAATAATATTTTTAGCTAGCCAACTCCAGTCATGTGCTAATGTTTACCCTGTAAACCTAGCTTTAGGTGGCTGGTTGTAACGCTGTAGCTTGCTGTTTAGTAGCTAGCCATATCTATGACTAAAAAGAGAAGAGGTTTTACAATCGAGATACAAAAGATCTCTGCTTGTAAAACCTCTTCTATTTTTAGTCATAGATATGACTACCGGTAGATAGTAAGCTAGCTAGCTACCTACAGTTGAAGTCGGAAGTTTACATACACTTAGGTTGGAGTCGTTTTTCAATAACTCCACAAATTTCTTGTTAACAAACTATAGTTTTGGCAAGTCGGTTAGGACATCTACTTTGTGCATGACACAAGTACTTTTTCCAACAATTGTTTACAGACAGATTATTTCACTTATAATTCACTGTATCACAATTCCAGTGGGTCAGAAGTTTACATACACCAAGTTGACTGTGCCTTTAAACAGCTTGGGAAATTCCAGAAAATGATGTCATGGCTTTAGAAGCTTCTGATAGGCTAATTGACATAATTTGAGTCAATTGGAGGTGTACCTGTGGATGTATTTCAAGGCCTACCTTCAAACTCAGTGCCTCTTTGCTTGACATCATGGGAAAATCAAAAGAAATCAGCCAAGACCACAGAATTTATTTTGTAGATCTCCACATGTCTGGTTCATCCTTGGGAGCAATTTACAAATGCCTGAAGGTACCACGTTCATCTGTACAAACAATAGTACGCAAGTATAAACACCATGGGACCACGCAGCCTTCATACCGCTCAGGAAGGAGATGCGTTCTGTCTCCTAGAGATGAACGTACTTTGGTGCGAAAAGTGCAAATCAATCCCAGAACAACAGCAAAGGACCTTGTGAAGATGCTGGAAGAAACAGGTACAAAAGTATCTATATCCACAGTAAAACGAGTCCTATATCGACATAACCTGAAAGGCCGCTCAGCAAGGAAGAAGCCACTGCTCCAAAACCACCATAAAAAAGACAGAATACGGTTTGCAACTGCACATGGGGACAAAGATCGGACTTTTTGGAGAAATGTAATCTGGTCTGATGAAACAAAAATAGAACTGTTTGGCCATAATGACCATTGTTATGTTTGGAGGATAAAGGGGGACACTTGCAAGACGAAGAACACCATCCCAATCATTAAGCACGGGGGTGGCAGCATCAGGCTGTGGGGGTGCTTTGCTGCAGGAGGAACTGATTCACTTCACAAAATAGATGGCATCATGAGGAAGGAAAATTATGTGGATATATTGAAGCAACATCTCAAGACATCAGTTGGGAAGTTAAAGCTTGGTCGCAAATGGGTCTTCCAAATGGACAATGACCCCAAGCATACTTCCAAAGTTGTGGCAAAATGGCTTAAGCACAACAAAGTCAAGGTATTGGAGTGGCCATCACAAAGCCCTGACCACAATCCTATAGAAAATGTGTGGGCAGAACTGAAAAAGCGTGTGCGAGCAAGGAGGCCTGCAAGTCTGACTCAGTTACACCAGCTCTGTCAGGAGGAATCAGCCAAAATTCACCCAACTTATTGTGGGAAGCTTGTGGAAGGCTACCCAAAACGTTTGACCCAAGTTCAACAATTTAAAGGCAATGCTACCAAATACTAATTGAGTGTATGTAAACTTCTGACCCACAGGGAATGTGATGAAAGAAATAAAAGCTTAAATAAATAATTATCTCTGATATTATTCTGACATTTCACATTCTTAAAATAAAGTGGTGATCCTAACTGACCTAAGACAGGGAATTTGTACTATGATTAAATGTCAGGAATTGTGAAAAACTGAGTTTAAATGTATTTGGCTAAGGTGTATGTAAACTTCCGACTTCAACTGTAGCTAGCTACACATTGCTAGCTAAGTTAGAAATATTATTTTATTTATTTTATTTTTTGTCATATATATAGCAACCAGTAGTTATTTAGCTAGCTAACTTGTCTGGTTAGGTAGCAACCTTGCTAAGTTAGCAAACAGATTTTTTATTGTATTTACCCCCACTGTAACACAGTAGTATGTTAGCCAGCAATACACAATATGGGTTTCAGTGTATAAAGTTAGATAGCTAGGTAGGTGGCTGCAAGAAAAATAACTTACTTAGCAAGGCACTGTTTTTGTAATCTGTAGCTGAGCTTTTAAAGTTAGCTAAATCCAACTCTTGGTTTCAAATCCGCTATATTCCGGTTGAAACAGGCATAGTTGAATGTCACCATGTATATATCTAATTGATGCTCCATCGTCAAATTCGTGTTGATGAGAGGAATCACTTAAAGCCGTTGGGTCTGGTCAGTTCTTTCATTTTTGCCCAAAGGATTGTTGTTAGTGTCCGCCTCCTTTAAAAAAAAGCCTGCCTTGGGGAAGGGACAGGGGCCAGAGCACGAAGCATCTCCCAAAACAAGTTGTAGTCTTTCAGAGTCTGGAAAAATGCCACAAAGCAGGACTACATGTATTTTTAGACCCCCCTCCCCCCCCAGCCCAATCAATATGCCGGAAGCCGTTATAGGGTGTATCATTCAGCACGCAAAGCCCTGCCCTGTCTTCCTCCTGGGCAATGATGTGTGATAGACATCTCACTGTCCCAGAAATGACTCAGACATGATGATAACAAGCCTAGATTTCCTCAGGGTTGAAATCCCCAACCCCCCCCCAGCCCAATCAATACGCCGGAAGACGGTATAGGGTGTATCATTCAGCGCGCAAAGCCCTGACCTGTCTTCCTCCTGGGCAATTATGTGTGATAGACATCTCACTGTCCCAGAAATGACTAAGACATGATGATAACAAGCCCAGATTTCCTAAGGGTTGAAATCCCCTTTAAAATTAATATAATTTATTAACTGTAAGTCGCTCTGGATAAGAGTGTCTGGTAAATGACTAAAATGTTTGTTTTTTTACGTTTAAAAATGTGTGCGTGTGTGTGTTTCTGTGACAACAAGCTGTCAGAGATAATGAAGGATGAAGTTCATTGCTGTTTACAGGAAGTCTTCCCTCTCTCATTAAAGTCAACAGACATTGTAGCCAATATGGAAAAATATGAAATAGCATTCCTTTCTTTTAAATGTTTTATGTTTCACACACATTCTGACGCAGTGGAGAGGTCATGTGGTGGTAGAGTGGTGATAAATGCTGGCCTGCGGGAGTGAGGAAAGCAATCACACCCCAGTTCTGAAGGCCAGGCACATGCACGCGCACATGCCGACGCGCTTCCGTATGCACACACACGCACATACACGCACACACACACACATACACACACACATATGATAGATGAGAGGGCTATTGGCAAAACTGTTGCCCCACCCTGTGAGAAGATAGAGAACACACAAACACACACTGTTCAGACAGCCCACTAACCCACTCAGAAAGAGAGAAATATCTATGTAAATGCACTGTGCATACAGGCAAGTGACAATAATGGAGAATGACGCAGTGACGCTACACACACAGAGGCACACACACACACATATGCCAGCAGCATATCACCCTGCATCCCACTGCTAAGCTAAGCAGGGTGGTCCTGGTCTGTCCCTGGATGGGAGAACAGATGCTACTGGAAGTGGTGTTGGAGGGCCAGTAGGGGGCACTCTTCCCTCTGGTCTAAGGAGATCCCAAAGCCCCAGGGCAATGAAGGGGACATTGCCCTGCGTAGGGTGCCATCTTTCGGATGGGATGCTAAACGGGTGTCCTGACTCTCTGTGGTCATTAAAAATCATGGCACTTATCGTAAGAGTAGGGGTGTTAACCCAGGTGTCATGGCTAAATTCCCATTCCATCATGGCCACCTAATCATCCCCCTCATTTATAATTGGCACATCTCTCCACCTGATAGCTGATGTGTGGTGAGTGTTCTGGCACAAAATGGTTGCTGTGCATCACCCAGGTGGGTGCCACACATTGGTGGTGGATGAGGTGAGTTTCCCCCTACTATGTAAAGTGCTTTGAGTACCTTGGTAGAAAAGCGCTATATAAATCCAATCAATTATACGCACACAGAGGGGCAACAAATCAGGGCAGAGAGGAGGGAAAAAAACAGGGTTGTTTCCACAGTGGACCACAATCTCTCTCTCTTTAACTGCAGTCACATTCCTGGGACTACCCTCTGGCCCTCTTTCCTCGCCTCACTCCCTCTCTTCCTCCCTCAATCCCATCCTCTCCTTCTTTCTCTTTTCATTCCTCCATCTCAACCCCCTCCATCTCTCTCTCTCTCTCTCCATCTCTTAATCTCTCTCTTCCCTCCTTCCCTCCCTCCCTCCCCCTCCCTCTCTCTGACCTACTGAATGATGTCATGGTGGTGGTGGTTGGTGGTTTGTGTGTGAGTGTGTGCGTGTGTGTGCGTTAGAGGTCTTCACGGATCCACCTGTATCCGAATACCCGAGACCCGATCCGGGACTCGAGCGGGTCCGGATCCAGAATGCTAAATAATGTCAAGGGTCTGGGTCAGATCTAATATGATTGTCACGGGTCTCGGGTATGTGTAATGTTAACTGACTTGTCCGGAAGGGCCTGTACAGATCCGAACGCTACTGCTGCAGTAGAGAGAGAGAGATACATTTGATAATTTATGTTGCTACACTTGCTTTTCACGAGAGTGGCGCGTGTAGTTTGTTCTTGTTCTTGGCCAATCATAAGTCATCAAAGCGGCAACAGGCTACAGTCATACAGCCTCTGTGTGTGGCAAAAGTTAGGAGATATCTAATAAATGGAAGATTGAATAAAAATGACGGAATTACGAGTTAAAGGAGAGGGATAGGCTACAACAACCAAGAGCCAACAATGTAGGCTACTACTTAATATTCTGAATGGAATTCTTGTTATTTGTAACTGTAGGAGGAGAAAGCGCATGCACTGGTTTGATGCAGTCAAGCAGTGGTGTAAAGTCCTTAAGTAAAACATACTTTAAAGTACTACTTCAGTCGTTTTTGGGGGTATCCATACTTTACTTTACTATTTTTATTTTTTACAACTTTTACTTTTACTTCACTACATTCTTAAAGAAAATAATGTACTTTTTACTCCATACATTTTCCCAGACACCCAAAAGTACTCGTTCAATTTAGAATGCTTAGCAGGACAGGAAAATGGTCCAATTTACACACTTATCAAGAGAGCATCCCTGGTCATCCCTACTGCCTCTGATCTGGCAGACTCACTAAACACAAACGCTTTGTTTGTAAATTATTTCTGAGTGTTGGAGTGTGCCCTGGCTATCCGTAAATAAAAAAACACGAAAATTGTGCAGTCTGGTTTGCTTAGCATAAGGAATTTGAAATGATTTATACTTTTACTTTTGATACTTAAGTATATTTGAGCAATTACATTTACTTTTACTCAAGTAGAATTTTACTGGGTGACTTTCACTTTTACTTGAGTGACTTTCTATTAAGGCACAATATCTTTACTTTTACTCAAGTATGACAATTGAGTACATTTTCCACCACTGCAGGCAAGACAGGTACTACGTAATCATATTTGATGATGAATAACCTAGCTATGGCAGCTATTAGTCTACTATAGTGCAAGTCGGCTTGGTTGGTTGCTGTCTCTCATCTCTCCCTCCCTTCTCCCTGCTCCCTGTGTCACTCGCTCACAGTATGTCCCCTCCCCCGCCTGCTAGAGCCACACCTCTCTCTCCCTCCTCTCTCGCTTTATCAGCTCTGGTTAAAAAATAATTTTTCGGCTGCTTCCCTCACTTGGATCAGATTGGACAGGGTCTGGATCCGACCAGGTTTATATTGAACGGGTCTAGTTTTCCTTGTGTCCGTTCGGAACGGGTCTCCATATTTAAAAACAATTATTTATATATATAGGGTACGGGTGGGAAAGCCCCAGGTCCATTTCAGAACGGGGTCCAACTTTTTGGGCCTGTGAAGACCTCTATTCTGCATGCATGCATGCATGTGTTTTACTGGAGCAATGAGAGGTCACAACTGAGGGATTTATGACCAGGCATAAACAGCCTTTTGTCCCTCCTCTTCTCTTCTCTCCCCTTATTTTCCCCACATATTTTTCTTTATGACAGCCAGTAAAGGAAAATCTACGGGAGCGAGAGAACCAATCCAAATGTACAGCTGCTTGGAATTCCAAGCCAGGCTCCACCTCGATCGCTGGGTTACAAAGTCCTATCGCCATGGAGACCTGTGGATTGGGGAGTGTCCATGAAGGTCCTTGTACTACAACCTCATCTAATTGGGGGGCAGGTAGCCTAGCGGTTAGAGCGTTGGGCCAGTAACTGAAAGTTCGCTGGTTTGAATACCCGAGCCGACAAGGTGAAAAATCGATCGATGTGCCCCTTGAGCAAAACACTTAACCCTAATTTGCTCCAGGGGCGCCATACTACTACTGTAAAACAACACATTTCACTGCACCTATCCGGTTACTCATACCCAACCCCACACAAACATACAGTACCTCTGTCGCTCCTCCCTCTATACCCTCTCTGACACTACCCCCCACCCAAAACACACCCTTACACAACCTCCCTTCCTAACCCAACTCTGTCACCACTAACAGCCTTGCAATTTAACCTCCTTCTATATCCCCCCCAGTTGGGCTCAGATGGCATAGCGAGAGAGTGTGTGTGTACGTGTACACGTGCTACACGTGTGTGTCCATGGATGGCTATCATGTAGATATTTTATTGTTGGCCATAAAAACAGAAAGGGCTGATAAAAGCGATACGTCCACTCAAACTACAACCTGTTGGAGGGGGAAGGGAGGGGAGGGATGGAGGATTGGACGGAGACGGGAGGGGTGGTGGATGGTATTTTTTTGTATTTAATTAGGATCCCCATTAACTGTTGCAAAAGCAGCAGCTAATCTTCCTGGGGTTCACACACATTTTTTTTTTTATGGCACACGTAGCCTACATATCATTACATACACAAAAACTATCTAGGTGAGAGGCATTGTGCTGTGAGGTGTTGGTTGGATGAGGGAGGGAGGGTGGAAGGGGGGCAGAAGGAAAGGTATAGATCCATATGATCAATGGTGGGGTGTGCTACAGGGGTGGAGGAAAGGTTGGTGATATAGGGATGGGGACATATTGCTTATGTATACAGTATGAATGTGCATTATAGTATGCAGGTACAGTATAATACATTGGGGTGAGTGGGAGAAGGGGAGGGTCATTTGTACTACTTGGTGAGTTTTATGTGATATAGAGACGCAGTTGACAATGTATGTGTGTGTGTGTCCGCACGTGCGCAGTCGACAAAATGTCCTTTTCACAATGAATAAGTGGGGTCTGAACGCTGTTTGAATGATTCATGGACACACACAACGAGAAAAGCACAAACATTTCACATGGATAGAAAATGGTGCATAGCAGGGATTGGATAGGTATGATTGAATTATTGTGTGTGCTCATGTGGTTTGTGTGTGTGTGTGTGTGTGTGTGTGTGTGTGTGTGCACATGTGTGTGTGTGTGTGGGAGGAGGGGGTGGCTTTAAAATGACTGCTACATTTATTTTAGTGCTTAGATGCCGCAATGGCCACATACAAATAGGCATTGCAACAATTTCTCTCTCTCTCTCTCTCTCTCTCTCTCTCTCTCTCTCTCTCTCTCTCTCTCTCTCTCACTCACACACACACACACAATATATACAGTGCATTCGGAAAGCATTCACACCCCTTTCCCTTTTCCACATTTTGTTACGTTACAGCCTTATTCTAAAATTGATTAAAATAAAACAATTCCTCATCAATCTACACACAATACCGCATAATGACAAAGCGAAAACAGGTATTTTGACAGAAATACCTTATTTACATAAGTATTCAGACCCTTTGCTATGAGACTCGAGATCTCTGCAGCACTCCACCAATCAGGCCTTTATGGTAGAGTGGCCAGACGAAAGCCACTCCTCAGTAAAAGGCACATGACAGCCCGCTTGGAGTTTGCCAAAAGGCACCTAAAGGACTCTGACCATGAGAAACAAAATTCTCTGGTCTGATGAAACCAAGATTGAACACTTTGGCCTGAATGCCAAGCGTCACGTCTGGAGGAAACCTGGCAGCATCCCGATGGTCCACAGCCAACCTGACAGAGCTTGAAAGGATCTTCAGAGAAAAATGGGAGAAACTCCCCAAATACAGGTGTGCCAAGCTTGTAACATCATACCCAAGAAGACTCGAGGCTGTAATCACTGCCAAAGGTGCTTCAACAATGTGCTGAGTAAAGGGTCTGAATACTTATGTAAATGTAATATTTCTGTTTTGTATTTTTTATAAATTTGCAAGAATTTATAAAAACCTGTTTTTGCTTTGTCATTATGGTGAATTGTGTGTAGATTGATGAGGGATAAAAACAATTTAATCAATTTTAAAATAAGGCTGTAAGATAACAAAATGGGGAAGAAGTCAAGGGGTCTGAATACTTTCCTAATGCACTGTATATTAGGCCCAAGTAACACAGTTGAGTAGGCATTTGAGTGATCTGGATATCAGATGTCGGTTGTTAGAAACTGGTCTGTCAATGATGTGTGTGTGTGTGTGTGTGTGTGTGTGTGTGTGTGTGTGTGTGTGTGTGTGTGTGTGTGTGTGCGTATTTGCGTTCATTTGTTTGTGTGTGTGTGTGTGTATGTGTGTGTGTGTGTGTGTGGTTTTGACTTTTCAGTCAAGTGAAGGTAAGAGAATGATAAGGGAGTGAGAGACATAGAGTCTGCTATTGAGAGAGGGGGTAAAGGTGAGTACATGGTACATAGCTACACTGTGTATCAGTGACAGGTGAAAAAGCTTTGCTTAGCCTTACACCATCATGTCTGTATCTCTCTCTCCCCTGTGTACTTTGACATATTACACAAAAAACACCTGTTAATGCTCCCATTGTTTATCAGTAAGAAGTCGGCTTGTAACTGAAAAAACTTTCCCATCAGATTTTGGGGTCGAGAACAGGAAGATTTTTTACCCTAGTTATTGGGTTATAGTACTATAAATAATATTATCTTAGGTCTAAGTGTTGCATCTGTTTGGTAAGAGCTGTGTAGCCACTACTCAATTCACCCCACGCCCTACATTAAATAATTATCTGATAAATGAATCAATCAGATTAACAGCACTCTGGCCATAGTATGTTTACATGTCTGTGTCTGTGTGTGTGTGTGTGTGTGTGTGTGTGTGTGTGAGTGTGTGTGCGTGCACGCATGCGTTCATGTGCTTTCTGTACGTCATGGCTGAGCAACCCTAATCCATATTAATTCATTATGTTGTGATGGAACAGCACCCAGTAGAGTGATTCAACCACAGCTCCATCAACCAGCTGAGAAAACATCCATTCAGCATATTTATGAAGGTGTCACGAGTTACAAAGCCAGAACCCAGAAGCAGACCAGGACAAGGTAAGTTGAAACGAAGGTGAGTGTTTATTTACAAATTCAAGAGTGATGCTGAATAATCCAGGGAACAGAGCGGGCGGCGTTGATTAGTTGTTGGGGGTGCAGTGGTTGATCCCATCATGGCTCGGCAGCCGCCGACCACCAGGCAGAGGTTGGATGAAGGTTCCGGACGGGTGACTGCAGATGGAACAAAACGGAGGTAAGTAAACAACAAACCAACAAGGTGCAAAAACAACAAAACTAACGCTAGGCTCTAAGACTGATACTCTGGTAAACCTACTGTTCATGGCTAACGATCCGGCAGGGAATGGATGTTAGGCCAGAGCCTAAGAAGGGTGATGATCAGGACCAGGTGTGCAGATTGCTGATGGGATGCAGGTGCGGAAATCAAGAGAGCTCCCCGGAGCGTTCCAGAACCCTCGGGAAACTGGAGATCCCGAGCAGAAAAACTAGTCCACAGACAGGACCCGACTCAGACTGCCGGGATCGTTACAGTACCCCCCTCCGACGAACGCCACCGGGCGGACTCCCCGGAGCGCCAGGATGGAGGCGGTAGAAGTCACGGATGAGGTCAGCATCTAGGATCTGTCGCCGCGGAATCCAACTCCTCTCTTCAGGACCATACCCCTCCCAGTCCACGAGATACTGGAAACCCCGGCCCCGCCGTCTGGAATCCATGATGCGCCGCACCGTGTAGGCAGGACCACCTCCGATCATCCGAGGAGGAGAAGGAGGAGGCGGAGGAGGCAACAGAGGACTGAGGAGAACAGGCTTGAGGCAGGAGACATGAAAGGTGGGATGGACTCTGAGCGTCCTCGGGAGTTTGAGTCGAACTGCCACCGGATTGATCACCTTCTCCACCACAAACGGACCAATGAACTTCGGTAACAACTTCCTAGACTCAGTCCGTAAAGGAAGATCCCGTGTGGCCAACCAGACCCTATCTCCGATGGTGTAGGTGGGAGCGGGGATCCGGCGACGATTCGCCTGGAGCTGATACCGGTCCGAAACTCTAAGGAGTGCCTTTCTGGCCCGATGCCAGGTCCGGTGGCAACGACGAATATGGGCCTGAACAGAAGGCACTGAGAGCTCCCTCTCCTGAGAAGGGAACAAGGGAGGTTGGTAGCCATACAGGCACTGGAAGGAGACATCCCAGTGGCAGATGTAGGGGAGAGTATTGTGGGCATACTCAACCCAAGGCAACTGAGAGACCCAGGAGGTGGGGTTGGAAGAGGCCAGGCAGCGTAGCGTGGATTCCATCTTCTGGTTGGCTCTCTCCGCCTGACCATTAGATTGGGGGTGAAAACCAGATGTGAGACTGACTGTAGCTCCAATGGCCAAACAGAAGGACTTCCAGACAGCAGAGGTAAACTGAGGGCCACGGTCGGAAACGATATCACTGGGCAACCCGTGGACCCTGAAAACCTCCCTAACCAGGATCTCGGACGTCTCCGAGGCAGAGGGAAGCTTGGCAATAGGCACAAAGTGGGCGAACTTGCTGAATCTGTCCACGATAGTCAGAACGACCGTGTTCCCCTCAGAAGCGGGCAACCCAGTGACAAAGTCCAGGGCCAGATGCGACCATGGTCGCCGGGGAATAGGAAGGGGGGTGAAGTAGTCCAGAGCTGGGCCGATTGGTACTCTTATTCTGCGCACACACTGGACAGGCAGCAACATAACCCCGAGTATCCTCGGCCATGGCAGGCCACCAAAAACGTCTCGCGAAGAAACGCCATCGTCCGAGCCACGCCAGGGTGACAAGCCATCTTGCTGGCGTGGGACCATTTGAGGACCGCAGGACGAACCGACTCCGGCACAAACAACCGACCGGGTGGACCGTTACCGGGACCGGGCTGCGTCCGAAGAGCCGCCATCACCTCCTCCTCAATCTTCCACCTAACAGCTCCCCACGACGCAGTTCCGGGGGAGAATTGTCTCGGTCTTGGACCCACTCTCCTCCGTCTTGGAGAACATCCGAGACAAGGCGTCCGCCTTGCCGTTCTTAGATCCAGGTCGGAACGTCAGGGAAAAAATTGAATCGTCCGAAAAACAACGACCACCTGGCCTGACGGGAGTTGAGACGTCTAGCCGATTGCACGTAAGCAAGATTCTTGTGGTCAGTCCAGACAATAAACGGCTGCTCCGCCCCCTCCAACCAGTGGCGCCACTCCTCCAAGGCAAGTTTCACCGCGAGAAGCTCCCGGTTACCCACATCGTAATTCCTCTCCGCAGGCGAAAGGCGACGAGTAGTAGGCGCAGGGATGGAGTTTACTGTCCGTGGAGCATCGCTGCGACAGGATGGCGCCAACTCCCACATCAGACGCGTCCCACTTCAACGACGAACTGACGGGCCGTGTCCGGTTGAGAGAGAATCGGTGCGTTGGTGAATCGCCTCTTCAAATCCAGAAACGCACGATCCGCCTCCGGATTCCACTTGAAGCTCCTGATACTGGAAGTCAAGGCCGTTAACGGAGCGGCCACACGGCTGTAATCCCGGATGAATCTGCGGTAGAAATTCGCAAACCCCAAAAATCTCTGGAGCTGCAATCTCGTACCGGGCTGGGCCCATTCCAGAACCGCTCTAACCTTCTCCTGGTCCATCCTAATCTCTCCCCTGGAGATGATGTACCCGAGAAAGGATGTCGTGTGGGCGTGAAATTCGCACTTCTCGGCCTTCACGAACAGGCGATTCTCCAACAATCGCTGCAGAACCTGCCGGACATGCTGGACGTGGTCGGAAGGTTCCTTCGAGAAGATCAGAATGTCATCCAGGTAAACAAACACAAAGAGACCCGATCATATCTCTCAGGACGTCGTTCACCATACTCTGGAATACCGCTGGAGCATTGGTCAGTCCAAACGGCATCACCTGATACTCGAAGTGACCCATCGGTGTATTGAAACCCGTCAACCACTCGTCTCCCTCTCTGATCCGGACCATGTGATACGCATTGCGTAGGGTCTAGCTTGGTGAACACCGTAGCACCCTGTAAGGAGTCGAAGGCAGAACTCATCAAGGGCAGGGGATACTTGTTCTTGACCGTGATGTCATTCAACCCCCGATAATCAATACACGGTCGAAGAGAGCCATCCTTCTTACCCACAAAGAAGAATCCTGCCCCCAGGGGTGATGACGAGGGACGAACGAGACCAGCAGCTAGGGACTCCTTGATGTAGGTCTCCAAAGCCTCACGTTCAGGGCGGGAGATACTGTATAACCTTCCCTTGGGGTAGACAGCTCCAGGAACAGGTTGATGGCACAATCATATGGTCGGTGGGGAGGGAGTGACAGAGCCTTCTGCTTACTGAACACTTCCCCCAAATCGTGATATGTCTCGGGAACCAGGGACAAATCTGGGGGTTTAGCCTCAATCACCTGACTGGGAACCGAATGGGGACAGGCAGTCTTGAGACAGTTAGCATGACAATCAAGGCTCCAACTCGTTACCTTGCCCGTCACCCAATCGAACGTGGGATTGTGTTCCTTCAGCCAGGGGTATCCAAGGACCAGAGGAACATGGGAAGACGGCAGAATGAAGAATGAAATCATCTCCGAATGATTCCCCGACAACAGCATCTTAACCGGTTCAGTCCTCATCGTGATACGTGCCAGACTACTGCCGTTCAGAGTGGTCGCTTCAATGGCTTCCGGCAATTGCTCCTTGGAAAGCCCCAGCTGTTCCACCAACTCGGCATCAAGAAAGCTTCCATCGGCACCTGAATCGATAAAGCGTTAATCGCTAAGCTCTGATTCCTGTTCACAAGGGTAGCCGGGAAACGGGGTCTGACAGAGGTACTGAGAGGTTGAAACTGGCTCGCTAAAAGTCCTCCCAACTTTAGCGAGCCGGGCAGTTTGACGACCGCCGGGAACAAGTGGAGATGTAATGTCCCGAGCTACCACAGTAGAGGCAGCAGTTGGTCTTACGTCTATGTTGACGCTCCTCCTTGGTTAACCCGTGCCGCCCCCACTTGCATGGGTTCAGAATCGGGAGAGAGGACCTCTTCACTAATCCTTTGTGGTGGAGAATGATCGACGTGTTCTGGTCCACCACCCGACCCGACTGGGAACTGAGAAGCTGATCGATTGGACGGACCCCCATTGCTTCTCCCTCCTTCGCTCTCGGACTCGATTATCCACCCGAATAGACAAGGCTACCAAGCTGTCCAGGTCACTAGGCTCCGGATAGGAGATCAACTCATCCTTGAGCTGCTCCGACAGACCCTGGTAAAAGGCCGCTTGCAGAGACTCCTCATTCCACCCACTCTCCACAGCCAACGTCTTGAACTCGATCACGAAGTCGGCCCACGCTGCGAGTTCCTTGGTGAAGCGAAAACAGGCGCCTAGCTGCGTCCCTCCCTCGGACGGAATGGTCGAAGAGCTTCCTCATCTCGGCCGTGAACCCCTGGTATGAAGCCATGCAGGGGTCTTGTCGTTCCCAAACGGCTGAAGCCCACTCCAGCGCTCGACCACGCAGCAACTCAATCACAAAGGCTATCCTAGCCTTGTCTGTGGCATAAGAGTAGGGCTGTAGATCGAACACTAACCCACACTGCATAAGGAAAGAACGGCATCTTCCCAGCTCCCCCTCATATTTATCCGGCGTCGGAACCTTGGGCTCACGGAAGGACACCGCTCCAGACGCGGCAGGCGAGATGGGTGAAACCGGTAGTGGATCCTCCACCGGAAACTTGCGTTGGTTCTGGACCTCCGTCAGACCGGTAGAAAGATTCCGAACTGACAACGCGATCTCCTGTAGTACCGTGCTATGATGGCCCAACATCTTCTCCTGCTGGGTAATGGCATGGCGAACAGAGTCCAGGTCCGCTGGGTTCATTACTGGCCGGATCGTTCTGTCACGAGTTACAAAGCCAGAACCCAGAAGCAGACCAGGACAAGGTAAGTTGAAACGAAGGTGAGTGTTTATTTACAAATTCAAGAGTGATGCTGAATAATCCAGGGAACAGAGCGGGCGGCGTTGATTAGTTGTTGGGGGTGCAGTGGTTGATCCCATCATGGCTCGGCAGCCGCCGACCACCAGGCAGAGGTTGGATGAAGGTTCCGGACGGGTGACTGCAGATGGAACAAAACGGAGGTAAGTAAACAACAAACCAACAAGGTGCAAAAACAACAAAACTAACGCTAGGCTCTAAGACTGATACTCTGGTAAACCTACTGTTCATGGCTAACGATCCGGCAGGGAATGGATGTTAGGCCAGAGCCTAAGAAGGGTGATGATCAGGACCAGGTGTGCAGATTGCTGATGGGATGCAGGTGCGGAAATCAAGAGAGCTCCCCGGAGCGTTCCAGAACCCTCGGGAAACTGGAGATCCCGAGCAGAAAAACTAGTCCACAGACAGGACCCGACTCAGACTGCCGGGATCGTTACAGAAGGAGTGTATGGGTGTGTCTGTATATCTTTCAGTGTGTGTTTGCATGCCTTTGTTTGTGTGTGTGTGTGTGTGTGTGTGTGTGTGTGTGTGTGTGTGTGTGTGTGTTTGGTGTGATGGTAACCTCATCCTGTGTCTTTGTGTTGTTGTCTAGCTAATCCAGGGTAAACAGAGAGAGAGGATCAGGGGAACCCACAGGGAAATACATCTCTCTCCAATGGGCCTACAACTTTAACAGTAACAGTACACTCAGCAGCTTTCTACTAGAGACATGTTTACTGTTTACTACTGGAACTAACGCTTTCTCACAGGTGGGTGTGTGTGTGTGTGGAGGGGGGTTGCCATTTTAAGATAGGATGAAGGGGGAGGAGGTGGAGAGGTGGATAGGGGGAAAGGGGGAGGTAAAGGAGAGGTGGATAGGGGGAAAGGGGGAGGTAAGGGAGAGGTGGAGGTGAAGGAGGTAGAGTGAATTGTGATCCCCTGGTTTCATAGTTATAGTGAACAGCCAGCACTTCATCCAATGAGAGCACTGGGAATGGGCTTTAGACCATCAACACACATGCACACTCGGAGCTTTGACTAGTCTCTGCACTCTTCACGTGATAGCGTGAATAGATAGCGTCAAAGACAAAGCAACAAGACAAAGCCTAACAGACACCGGTGACATATGCAGGAGGGATCAGACCTTGGGAAGGTTGCAGTGTTTTCCTGGAGTCTCTCAGTAAACAGAGCAGGTGTGTATACATCTCACTGCTCTCTTCATCACACAGACAGATAACACATTAGCAGCTCCATCCAGGACCGAAGTGGAAAAAGAGAAGCTTTGCAGCAGTTATGTCTGCTTTACAGCCCCCCTGGGTGTGTGATGGCCTCTCATATAACCATGGGCACCTCATCATCCCCAGACTTGCAATTTGGCTGCTTCGATCCATCTCCTCTCTACTAAAACACTTTGCCTGATGACTCATCCTGAATTTAATTCCGCTGCTTCATAATTCGCTCCATACAGTCTGAACCTACCATTCTAGAAGTTGTTTGTGTTTACATCAACAATATATGATTCATGGTTCGTGTAGGCCAGCTCTGGTCCAACCCGTCGGTTTCTGGGACCAATCAGAAGGGTTTGAATGTGTTCACATTCGAGACGTCGTCAGGGAGGAAGCAAATCCAGACTCATGGTGGAGAAGAAACGTTAGTGGGTGTGGCGTTTGGCCAGAGCGATGTGGATGAGTAACCATGCAATAAAAAACATCCCTCAGTGGTTGTAAATGAGGATGTGTTCTCATCCATTTATAAAATAATGTAAGTAATAGGGGGCTTGCTGTTTGGGATGCAAACAGGAACCACATCTCAGGAACAACATTCATATGATATAGCAATCCGGTATAAAGACAACCTGGAACGCAACCTGTTTCTCTCTACAGTTGACAACATTAAAGGCCCAGTGCAGTCAAAAACATGATGCTGAGGAGTGTTTTTATCCACTCTGCTGACAACTATGTTTCTCTCTGCACACAGGAGTAATAAAGGCCTAGTTCAATCATTTTGTGAGAGGAGCCTGCAAAGATTGGCGATTATTATTATTATTATTTATCAGGTGGTGCTGAAGCACTCTCAGCACCCCTACTTCCCGCAGCTATGCATATGATACCATTCCATCCCTCCACGGAATATAGTCCCAACACAAATGAAGGGTTGCCAGCCAAGCCGACTGGTCGTTTGTTCTGTTGGCACCGTTGCCAGCCAAGCCGACTGGTCGTTCATTCGATTGACATCATTGCCATCCAAGCCGACTGGTTGTTCGTTCCATTGAGGTTTGTTCTACTGGCACGTTACTATGCCAAACAAAGATGGTTGCTTTGCAGGTTCTTCTCCCTTGCTAGCTAGTCAACTACACAACTAACACAATCACCTCAAATTGAAACTGGAGAGAGCAATTCACCTGCATTTCATTTCGTTATTCTATTGACATGTCTTTGTGCAGTGCCTTCAGAAAGTATTCATACCCCTTGACTTATTCCACAATTTGTTGTGTTACAGAAGGGCTATTCAACCATGTTCTTACGGGGGCCAGATGTAAAAAAAGGTTAATTGCAGGGGGTTCGGACATTTTCCACATGCAATTATACTTCTATAAAAAACCAATGCACAACCACTAATAAAGCACTTTTCTTCACATTAAATGTTGCTAAAAGTAATTAGGAAAGAAATGGAGGGCGGTCAACCAACGTGAGTAGAGGTGCAACCAAAGAAATGTATCATCGTTGAAAAGGAAAAGGCGCAACGCTAGCTCACCATTTCTATGTTTTATTTAAACAACTATTAAACACTTCTTAAAAGTATATAGGTCATTTTAAAATCATCTAACAACTAAGCATCTCAATAAATAACACAAAGATATGTAAAATCAGGTAATGCCAAATTCCAGTCTGAAGGAAGTATGCTTTGAATTAATTTCCCTCAGTCATTAGGTGCGTTTTTTGTCACACCCCCTTTAAGGATTTCTTGTGAGATTTAGAGAGGGAAACAGAAGGCACATTGTCACGATCGTCGGGAACAGATGAGGACCAAGGCGCAGCGTTGCAGGCAAACATACTCTTTATTTAGCGATATTACGACAAAATAAACAAACGATAACGTGACAGTTCACGGTCTAACACAAACCAACTAGAAACAAGATCCCACAACTAATGTGGGAAAACAGCCTCTATAAGTATGGCTCCCAATCAGAGACAACCAGCCACAGCTGACACTCGTTGCCTCTGATTGGGAACCACTCTGGCCAGCACAGAAATACAATACATAGATCTACACACCCTGGCTCAACATAACAGTGTCCCCAGAGCCAGGGCGTGACAGTACCCCTCCCTAAAGGCGCGGACTCCGACCGCGTCAACCAAATACCACAGGGGAGGGACCGGGTGGGCACTCCGCCTAGGCGGCGGATCCGGCTCCGGGCCTGATACCCGCTCCCTCTCCAACCCCCCAAAGTACCCCTGGTCCGGTCTGACCCCGCTGGCCGGAGCTGGACTGCACACTGGTGGAGCGGATTGCTCTAGCTCCGGCGTGAAGCATCTGATCGGTGCCGGACCAGGCACCGGTGGAACAGGCACGGGACGTGCCGGACTGACGACGCACACCACTGGCTTGGTGTGGGGAACAGGCACGGGCCGTGCCGGACTGACGACGCACACCACTGGCTTGGTGTGGGGAGCAGGAACGGGCCGGACCGGGCTGACGACGCGCACCATTGGCTTGGTGGGGGGAGCAGGAGCGGGCCGGACCGGGCTGGCGATGCGCACCATTGGCTTGGTGCGGGGAGCAGGAAAGGACCGGACCGGGCTGGCGACGCGCACCATTGGCTTGGTGCGGGAGCAGGAAAGGGCCGGACCGGGCTGGCGACGCGCACCATTGACCTGGTGCGGAGAGCAGGAACAGGACGGGCCGGGCTGGCGACGCGCACCATTGGCCTGATGCGGGGAGCAGGAACAGGACGGGCCGGGCTGGCGACGCGCACCATTGGCCTGGTGCGGGGAGCAGGAACAGGCCGGGCCGGGCTGGCGACGCGCACCATAGGCTTGGTGCGGGGAGCAGGAACAGGCCGGGCCGGGCTGGCGACGCGCACCATAGGCTCGGTGCGGGGAGCAGGAACAGGCCGGGCCGGGCTGACGACACGCACCACAGGCTCGATGCGAGGAACAGGGACAGGCCGGACCGTACTGGGGACACACACCACTGGCCCTATGCAGGGATCAGGAACGGGCCGGACCGGACTGGTAACACACCCCAGTACCTCTCGCCGTGCCTCCACACTTTCCTTCCCCTTTAACAACAGTGGCCCCCGTAACCTGGCGGCCTCCTCTGCCAACCCGCTGGACCGCTCTATCGCGGCCTCCTGCTGCCCCGACGTCCACGTCGTGAGCCACCCCCTAAAAAATGTCTGGGTGTCTCTCCTCCCCGTGGACCAGGCCTCCCTAGTTCTCGCCAGACTCTCACCCCACTGCTCCAAAGTCCAACCACTCTGCTCTTCCCTTGAATTTGCCCAGTCGAGACTCTGAATCCATTGCTCCATAGACCAGCCTCTCTGCTCTTCACTTGGCTGGGCCCAGTCGAGACTCCTACTCCACTGATCCCAGGTCCATCCTCTCTCCTCTTCATGCTGCTTGGTCCTGTCTTGGTGGGATCTTCTGTCACGATCGTCGGGAACAGATGAGGACCAAGGCGCAGCGTTGCAGGCAAACATACTCTTTATTTAGCGATATTACGACAAAATAAACAAACGATAACGTGACAGTTCACGGTCTAACACAAACCAACTAGAAACAAGATCCCACAACTAATGTGGGAAAACAGCCTCTATAAGTATGGCTCCCAATCAGAGACAACCAGCCACAGCTGACACTCGTTGCCTCTGATTGGGAACCACTCTGGCCAGCACAGAAATACAATACATAGATCTACACACCCTGGCTCAACATAACAGTGTCCCCAGAGCCAGGGCGTGACACACATACATGTTCTTTAGAGTCATAGCTTTCAGGAATGGGGTTATAATATTTTTTTTATCTTAAACCGTTCAAGCGCTAGAGACACATTTCTGTGAAGAAAAAATAATCAACATGCCATATAGACTCTAGAAAAAAAACGCTAGAAACCACCCTATAGACAACCACCATAGTACTTGTCATATTGGTACTAAACATCAGATTTGGGCAGGGATTTTTTGCAGATCTTTTATTAATGTTTAGAATTGATCAAATGGCCAGTATATATTCAGAAACCGTCTGGATCTGGCCTTCGGGCCGCCAGTTGTGTTACAAACTGAATTAAAAATAGATTAAATAGATTTTTTCCCCACCCATCTACACACAATACCTCATAATGACGAAGTGAAAACATGTTTTTAGAACTTTTTTCAAATGTATTGAAAAATGAAATACAGAAATGTCAAATGTACATACATTACCAGTAAAAAGTTTGGACACACCTACTCATTCCAGGGTTTTTCTTTATTTTTACAATGTTCTACATTGTAGAATAATAGTGAAGACATCAAACTATGAAAAAACACATATGGAATCATGTAGTAACCATAAAAAGTTGTGATGGGTGATTTGAAGGAGTCAGGCGCAGGAGGGTAAATCACAGAATAACAGAGTTTATTCCAGAATACAGAGTTACGCAGTAATGCGTCAAAAGAGTCCAGTGCGCAAAACAGGCGCACTGGAACCAACAAGGGACACAGGGAAATACCCTGGCAATACAAAATACAAGGAGCTCAACCGAGCTTCACTCTCCACAATAAACAATCACACAAGGGGGCAGAGGGAACACTTATACAGGTACTGATGAGGGGATATGAACCAGGTGTGTGTAATAAACAAGACAAAACAAATGGAATGATGAAATGACGAACGCCGAAGCCTGCCCGAACCAGGAGAGGAGGCAGCTTCGGCGGAAGTCATGAGAGTACCCCCCCCACCCCCTTGACGCGCAGCTCCAGCAGCGCACCGACACCGGCCTCGGTGACGACCAGGAGGACGCGGAGCAGGGCGAGCCGGATGGCGACGGTGGAAATCCCGCAACAAGGAGGGATCATGGATATCCCTCTCCGGGACCCAGCACCGCTCCTCCGGACCGTACCCCTCCCACTCCACGAGGTACTGAAGGCCCCCCACCCGACACCTCAAATCCAGGATGGAACGGACGGAGCACGCTGGGGCCCCCTCGATGTTCAGAGGAGGTGGAGGGACATCCCCCACCTCAGACTCCTGGAGCGGACCAGCCTCCACCGGCCTGAGGAGAGACACATGGAACCTCGTTTATTCTCCTCAGGACTTTGAACGGCCCCACAAACCGCGGGCTCAGCTTCCAGCAGGGCAGGTTGAGGAGCAGATTCCGGGTTGAGAGCCAGAGCCGGTCACCCAGTACAAAGACCGGGGCCTCACTGCTGTGGCGTTCAGCGTTGGCCTTCTGACGATGCACGGCGCATTGGAGGTGGATGTGAGCAGCATTCCAAGTCTCCTCTGCATGCCGAAACCAGTCATCCACTGCAGGAGCCTCGGTCTGGCTCTGATGCCATGGTGCCAGAACCGGTTGATAACCTAAAACACATTGGAATGGCGTTAGGTTAGTGGAGGAGTGACGGCGAGAGTTCTCGGCATATTTGGCCCATGGCAAGAACACCGACCACTCCCCCGGCCGGTCCTGGCAGTAGGACCACAGGAACCAACCCACATCCTGATTCACCCGTTCCACCTGCCCATTAGACTTGGGGTGAAAACCAGAGGTCAGGCTGACCGAGACCCCCAGACTATCCATGAACGCCTTCCAGACCTTGGATGTGAACTGGGGACCCCGGTCAGACGCTATGTCCTCTGGTGCCAGAAGACGTGTGTAAACAGGGCCTCCGCAGTCTGCAGGGCCGTGGGGAGACCGGGCAGAGGAAGGAGATGGCAGGCTTTGGAAAAGCGGTCCACAACGACCAGGATGGTGGTGTTACCTTGAGAGAGGGGAAGATCAGTAAGGAAATCAATAACCAGGTCGTTGTGGAACTGGTAAAGGCTTTAACTTACCCGCTGGGAGGTGCCTAGGTGCCTTAATCTGGGCACACACCGAGCAGGAGGAGACATACACCCTCACGTCCTTAGCCAAGGTAGGCCAACAGTACTTTCTGGTCAGGCAGCGCACTGTATGAGCAATACCTGGGTGACCAGAGTAGGGGGACGTGTGTGCCCAGTAGATCAGACGGTCACGGACAAGAGCTGGCACATACTGCAAACCAGCTGGACACTGACTTGTGATGGCTCTGTGCGTAACGCTTGCTATATATCCGCGTCCATCGCCCATAATACCGGCGCCACAATGCAGGAGGCCGGGAGTATGGGGGTATGGGGGTGTTGTATCTGGGCCGTGACAGTGCGTCTGCCTTCACGTTCTTCGTACCCGGGATGTATGATAGTGTAAAATCAAACCGGGTGAAGAATAGGGCCCACCTGCCAATTACGCACGGCTGAAATGCAATCTCCCTCCATCTCCACACCTGAGGTGGTAATGCGGCATCTGAGAAAGGAGACAGACTGTTGGAAAAACAGACACTTTTCTGCCTTGGCATAAAGGTCATGTTCCAACAGTCGGGCCAGCACTTTGCGAACCAGGGACACATGCTCGGCGCGCATAGCAGAATACACCAGAATGTCATCGATGTAGACCACTACACCGCAACCAAACATGTCCCGAAACACCTCGTTCACAAAGGACTGGAATACAGATGGAGCATTCATCAAACCGTACGGCATCACCAGGTATTCGTATTGCCCCGTGGTTGTGCTGAATGCTGTCTTCCACTCGTCCCCTTCTCGGACACGCACCAGGTTGTACGCACTCCGGAGATCTAATTTTGTGAAGAAGCACGCCCCATGCATTGACTCAATCACAGATGGAATGAGGGGTAGAGGATAACTAAATCGTATCGTCCCCTTGTTCAGTGATCAGTAATCAATGAAAGGGCGCAGACCTCCGTCTTTCTTCTTCACAAAAAAAGAAACTGGAGGAGGCGGGCGAAGTGGAGGGACATATAAACCCCTGGCGCAGGGACTCGGTGACGTATGTCTCCGTAGCCTCCATTTCAGCCTGTGACAGGGGATACACATGACTCCTGGGAGGCACAGCGTCTACCCGGAGGTTTATCGTGCAATCCCCCGCCCGATGAGGTGGTAATTTGGTCGCCTGCATTTTGGAAAACGTGTGCACCAAATCTAGGTTTTCGGGGGGAATGCGCAGGGTGAAGGTACTGTCTGGACTCTCCACCGTGGTTGCAAAAACGGAAACACCTAGACACCTACCCTGACACTCTCGCGACCACCACGTGAGAACCCTATGCGGCCATGAAAAGGTGGGGTTGTGGAGTGCTAACAAGGGAAGACCTAACACAACAGGGAAATCAGGAGACTCAATAATAATAAAAAAGTGACTTGCTCTCGATGAGTCTTGTGTGTAACCATAGTGACTGGTGCTGTAACCTCCCTAACGAACCCAGACCCTAATGGTCGACAGTCAAGTGCTCTGATGGGGAGTGGAATGGATAGGGGAACCAATGTAATGCCTAGACTATGTGAAAATGGCAGTGGCTAGAAGGCCAGTGACGACGAATGCCGAAGCCTGCACGAACCAGGAGAGGAGGCAGCTTTGGAGGAAGTCGGGACAAAAGTGTTAAAGAAATCAAAATATATTTTATTTTTGAGATTCTTTAAATAGCCACCCTTTGCCTTGATGACACCTGGAATACTTTTTCAACAGTCTTGAAGGAGTTCCCACATATGCTGAGCACTTGTTGGCTGCTTTTCGTTCAATCTGTGGTCTGACTCATCCCAAACCATCTCAATTGGGTTGAGGTCGGGGGATTGTTGAGGCCAGGTCATCTAATGCAGCACTCCATCACTCTCCTTCTTGGTAAAATAGCCCTTAAATAGCCTGGAGGTGTGTTGGGTCATTGTCCAGTTGAAAAACAAATGATAGTCCCACAAAGCCCAAACCAGATGGGATGGCGTATCGCTGCAGAATGCTGTGGTAGCCATGCTGGTTAAGTGTGCCTTGAATTCTAAAAATATCACAGACAGTGTCACCAGCAAACAACCCCCACACCATTCCACCTCCTCCATGCTTTACGGTGGAAAATACACATGCATATATCATCCGTTCACCCACACCGCGTCTCACAAAGACACCGCGGTTGGAACCAAAACTCTCCAATTTGGACTTCAGACCAAAGGACAAATTTCCAACGGTCTAATGTCCATTGCTCGTGTTTCTTGGCTCAAGCAAGTCTCTTATTGGTGTCCATTAGCAGTGGTTTCTTTGCAGTAATTCGACCATGAATGCCTGATTCACAAAGTCTCCTCTGAACAGTTGATGTTGAGATGTGTCTGTTACTTGAACTCTGTGAAGCATTTATTTGGGCTGCAATTTCTGAGGCTGGTAACTCTAAAGAACTTATCCTCTGCAGCAGAGGTAATTCTGGGTCTTCCATTCCTGTGATGGTCTCATGAGAGCTAGTTTCATCGTAGCGCTTGATGGTTTTTGTGACCACACTTGAATACATTTTCAAAGTTCTTGAAATGTTCCGTATTGACGGACCTTCATGTCTTAAAGTAATGATGGACTGTCGTTTCTCTTTGCTTATTTGAGCTGTTCTTGCCATAATATGGACTTGGTCTTTTACCAAATAGGGCTATCTTCTGTATAACCCCCTACCTTGTCACAACACAACTGATTGGCTCAAGCACATTAAGAAGGAAATAAATTCCACAAATTAACTTTTAAGAAGGCACAGCTGTTAATTGAAATGCATTCCAGGTGACTACCTCATGAAGCTGGTTGAGAGACTGCCAAGAGTGTGCAAAGCTGTCATCAAGGCAAAGGGTGGCTGTTTGAAGAATCTCAAATATAATATATATTTTGATTTGTTTAAGTCTTTTTTGGTTACTACATGATTCTCTCAACACTTTTTTGTTTTTGTTTTATTCTTCTTTTTTATTAAAAATAAATGCACTGTTGGTTAAGGGCTGTAAGTAAGCATTTCACTGTAATGTCTGCACCTGTTGTATTTGGCGCATGTGGCCAATTAAATTTGATTTGATTTGATTTGATTTGATTCCATATGTGTTATTTCATAGTTTTGATGTCTTCACTATTATTCTACACTGTCAGAAATAGTCAAAAATTAAGAAAAACCCTTGAATGAGTAGGTGTGTCTGTGAGAATATGTGTAACATTTAATATGATAGCAGGTAGCTGAAGGGGTCATTTCAGGATACACTCATCACCTATGCTAGATGGTCAGACACTTTATAAGAACATGCAAGGCAACATTAAGGAGAGGACATGACGGCAGCAGAATGCAATCAGTCCGACCAGACTCAATCTGTGGAGATACAATATCCCTAAACCCCAGGAAATGCCTTGAAATCAGACATATCAGTGGAATGTATTTAAATTAAACTAAATGTGACTACTGATTCAGTTTCAGTGAATAATATGAAGACCTGAGAGCTGTAAGGATATTGATAAGAAACCTCCTGTAGGGGTTAGGGTTGGGGTTAGGGTTACGGTGGAACCAGAATATGGAAATTAAGCTATGGTTAGGGTTAAAGCTATGTGTAGGGTTGAGCCGGGATGTGGACATGACACTAGGGTTGGGTTAGGGTTTAGCGCTAAGCCTAGGCTAGGTCTATGGCTAGGGTTGAGCCGGGATGTGGACGTGAAGCTAGGGATAGGGTTAGGACTAAGGTTAGGTTTAGAAAGGGTTAGTTGACTGTATTGGCTAATGATGGCCCAGCTCATTACTTCTTAATGCACCCTGAATGTCCATGTGTAATGGGAATTGGGGATATAATCGATGGTGGATGCTGTCTTCTCTGGACCATCTCTGCAAATGACTCACAACCATTTGACCTATGCTGTAGGTCAAATTGTTGGTCTCCCGAGTGGCGCAGTGGTCTAAGGCACTGCATCGCAGTGCTAGCTGTGCCACTAGAGATCCTGGTTCGAATCCAGGCTCTGTTGTAGCCGGCCGTGACTGGGAGACCCATGGGGCGGCGCACAATTGGCCCAGCGTCGTCCAGGGTATAGGAGGGAATGGCCGGCAGGGATGTAGCTCAGTTGGTAGAGCATGGCGTTTGCAACGCTAGGGTTGTGGGTTTGATTCCCACGGGGGGCCAGTATGAATTTTTTTTATAATGTATGCACTCACTAACTGTAAGTCGCTCTGGATAAGAGCGTCTGCTAAATGACAAAAAAAAACTGTAGAACTTGCGCAACTAACTGCATCAATGGACATAAAGAGTAAGCAGACCAGTGCTCGAGGACAGGAGCGACACACCAGCCCATTATCAGTCAAAAAATGTCATCCTGGCAAAATTTAGCAAAAAGGTCAAATGTCACAATAGCTGATGTTTTTGTCAATACATTGCAGTCAATGGGAAAAGATGAGTGTCACAGGGTTGACATTTACAGTGGGGGAAAAAAGTATTTAGTCAGCCACCATTTGTGCAAGTTCTCCCACTTAAAAAGATGAGAGAGGCCTGTAATTTTCATCATAGGTACACGTCAACTATGACAGACAAAATGAGGAAAAAAAATCCAGAAAATCACATTGTAGGATTTTTAATGAATTTATTTGCAAATTATGGTGGAAAATAAGTATTTGGTCAATAACAAAAGTTTCTCAATACTTTGTAATATACCCTTTGTTGGCAATGACACAGGTCAAATGTTTTTTGTAAGTCTTCACAAGGTTTTCACACACTGTAGCTGGTATTTTGGCCCATTCCTCCATGCAGATCTCCTCTAGAGCAGTGATGTTTTGGGGCTGTCGCTGGGCAACACGGACTTTCAACTCCCTCCAAAGATTTTTTATGGGGTTGAGATCTGGAGACTGGCTAGGCCACTCCAGGACCTTGAAATGCTTCTTACGAAGCCACTCCTTCGTTGCCCGGGCGGTGTGTTTGGGATCATTGTCATGCTGAAAGACCCAGCCACGTTTCATCTTCAATGCCCTTGCTGATGGAAGGAGGTTTTCACTCAAAATCTCACGATACATGGCCCCATTCATTCTTTCCTTTACACGGATCAGTCGTCCTGGTCCCTTTGCAGAAAAACAGCCCCAAAGCATGATGTTTCCACCCCCATGCTTCACAGTAGGTATGGTGTTCTTTGGAATCAACTCAGCATTCTTTGTCCTCCAAACAGTTGAGTTTTTACCAAAAAGTTATATTTTGGTTTCATCTGACCATATGACATTCTCCCAATCCTCTTCTGGATCATCCAAATGCACTCTAGCAAACTTCAGACGGGCCTGGACATGTACTGGCTTAAGCAGAGGGACACGTCTGGCACTGCAGGATTTGAGTCCCTGGCGGCGTAGTGTGTTACTGATGGTAGGCTTTGTTACTTTGGTCCCAGCTCTCTGCAGGTCATTCACTAGGTCACCCCGTGTGGTTCTGGGATTTTTGCTCACCGTTCTTGTGATCATTTTGACCCCACGGGGTGAGATCTTGCGTGGAGCCCCAGATCGAGGGAGATTATCAGTGGTCTTGTATGTCTTCCATTTCCTAATAATTGCTCCCACAGTTGATTTCTTCAAACCAAGCTGCTTACCTATTGCAGATTCAGTCTTCCCAGCCTGGTGCAGGTCTACAATTTTGTTTCTGGTGTCCTTTGACAGCTCTTTGGTCTTGGCCATAGTGGAGTTTGGAGTGTGACTGTTTGAGGTTGTGGACAGGTGTCTTTTATACTGATAACAAGTTCAAACAGGTGCCATTAATACAGGTAACGAGTGGAGGACAGAGGAGCCTCTTAAAGAAGAAGTTACAGGTCTGTGAGAGCCAGAAATCTTGCTTGTTTGTAGGTCACCAAATACTTATTTTCCACCATAATTTGCAAATAAATTCATTAAAAATCCTACAATGTGATTTTCTGGATTTTTTTTCCTCAATTTGTCTGTCATAGTTGACGTGTACCTATGATGAAAATTACAGGCCTCTCTCATCTTTTTAAGTGGGATAACTTGCACAATTGGTGGCTAACTAAATACTTTTTTTCCCCACTGTATGTCAATACTTTGCAGTGTCAAACCCCCTGAGAAAAGCTGTACTAATCTTATCAAGCAAGTTAGGAACTTTAAAAAAGAAGATATGTTTCAATATGAACATCTCCACATGGCCTATCGACCGACAGTAAAATGCTTCAAAATGCAAACATACAGTTCTAAACGTTTTCGTTTCATTGCTGATGCTATGTGTCAGTGTGAATCATTTATCATACTTCCCCCCCTTAAAGGGGTATAACATTACAGTCAAGCTAATAGGCTATGTGTTTGTAGATCAACTGAGGTGAATGAACCTACAGCAGCCAAGGTGATAATGGCTGTGCTCATTTTTGCTTCTTTGTGCTCTTCTCCAAATAGCAACTAGCAGTTTGACTAACTAAAACCTCTTTCTCTCCCTCCTTCCACTCTGTATCTCTATTTCTACCTCAACCTTTCAATTTCCTCCATTCCCTTTCTCTCCCATTCATCCCGATCATTATGTTAGGCTGGTTCTGACAGTTTTGTCTGGCGCCGCTCCAGCACTATGTAGCTGTGAAACATTAGTGCCTGCTAATGTATTATTAACACACAGTCAGTTAATTATAGATGGCCGTATCCCAGGCAGAGGCTAATGCAAACCTGCTCACTGCTAATGAATGGAGAGCACTATTGCCTTTGACTGCCTGGATTCACCAGTCAATCGCACAGTGTTAATGGTATGATGACATCTATCTATCTGACACACTGGCATGGCATTTCATAGCCCAGATAAACATGACCAAGTCTTCTCTCTCCCTTTCTCAATTTCTCTCTCTCTCTACCTCTCTTTTCTATCTGTCACTCTCTGACACTCATTCTGCACCTTTCTCTCTCTACCTCTCTTTTTCTATCTCTCACTCTCTCTGACACTCTTTCTGCACCTTTCTCTTTCTCTCTCTGACACTCTTTCTGCACCTTTCTCTCTCTCGTTTTAGATTTTTCCCTCTACCTTTCTCTTTGTCATTATTTCTATTGATCTCATACACATGTTTAGCAGATGTTACTGCGGGCGTAGTGAAATGCTTGTGTTCCTTGCGCCAATAGTGCAGTAATCTCTAACAATACACACAAATCTAAAAGAAAATAATGGAATTTAGAAATATACAAATATTACGACAAGCAATGTCGGTGTCCGGATACATACAGTGCATTCGGAAAGTATTCAGACCAAGTTATAGCCTTATACTAAAATGGATTTTTAAAAAATATCCTCTTCAATCTACACACAATACCCCATAATGACAAAGCAAAAACAGGTGTTTATAAATGTTTGCAAATGTATAAAAAATAAAAAACTATATATAAATATTATATTTACAAAATTATTCAGACACTTTACTCAGTACTTTGTTGATGCACCTTTGGCAGCGATTACAGCCTCAAGTCTTCTTGGGTATAACACTACAAGCTTGGCACACCTGTATTTGGTTAGTTTCTCCAATTATTCTCTGCGGATCCTCTCAAGCTCTGTCAGGTTCAATGGAGAGCTTCGCCGCACAGCTATTTTCAGGTCTCTCCAGAGATGTTAGATCGGGTTCAAGTCCGGGATCTGGCTGGGCCACTCAAGGACATTCAGAGACTTGTCCAGAAGCCACTCCTGCGTTGTCTTGGCTTTGTGCTTAGGGTCGTTGTCCTATTGGAAGGTGAACATTCGCCCCAGTCTGAGGTCCTGAGTGCTCTGGAACAGGTTTTCATCAAGGATCTCTCTGTACTTTGCTCCGTTCATCTTTCCCTCGATCCTGACTAGTCTCCCAGTCCCTGCTGCTGAAAGACGTCCCCACAGCATGATGCTGCCACCACCATGCTTCACCGTAGGGATTGGTATTCAGGCCAAAGAGTTTCATCTTGGTTTCATCAGACCAGATAATCTTGTTTCTCATGGTCTGAGAGTCCTTTAGGTGCCTTTTGGCAAACTCCAAGCGGGCTGTCATGTGCCTTTTACTGAGGAGTGGCTTCCGTCTGGCCACTCTACCATAAAGGCCTGATTGGTGGAGTGCTGCAGAGATGGTTGTCTTTCTGGAAGGTTCTGCCATCTCCACAGAGGAGCTCTGTCAGAGTGACCATCCAGTTCTTAGTGACCTCCCTGACCAAGGCCCTTCTCCCCCGATTGCTCAGTTTGTCTTGGTGGTTCGAAAATTCTTCCAATTAAGAATGATGGAGGCCACCGTGTTCTTGGGAACCTTCAATGTTTTGGTACCCTTCTCCAGATCTGTGCCTCGACACATTCCTGTCTTGGAGCTCTACGGACAATTCCTTTGACCTCTTGGCTTGGTTTTTGCTCTGACATGCAGTGTCAACTGTGGGACCTCATATAGATAAGTGTGTGTCTTTCCAAATCATCTCCAATTAATTGAATTTACCACAGGTGGACTCCAATCAAGTTGTAGAAACATCTCAAGGATGATCAATGGAAACAGGATGCACCTGAGCTCAACTTCGAGTCTCATAGCAAAGAGTCTGAATACTTATGTAAATAGAATAGTATATGTACAGCAATAGTTGAATAGGATGGCCTTGACTAGAATACATATGAAATGGGTAAAACAGTATGTAAACATTATTAAGGTGTCCACTGCTCTATGTCTATGTACATTGGGCAGCAGCCTCTAAGGTGCAGAGATAAGTAACCAGGTGGTAGCCGGCTATTGACAGTGACTAAGTTCAGGGCAGGGTACTGGGTGGAGGCCGTCTAGTGATGGCTATTTAACAATCTGATGGTCTTGAGATAAAAGCAGTTTTTCAGTCTCTCGGTCCCAGCTTTGATGCATCTGTACTGACCTCGCCTTCTGGATGATTCAGTCTTTCGGTCCCAGCTTTGACGCATCTGTACTGACCTCGCCTTCTGGATGATAGCGGGGTGAACAGGCCGTTGCTTGGGTGGCTGAGGTCCTTGATGATCTTCTTTGCCTTCCTGTGACACCGGGTGCTGTAGATGTCCTGAAGGGCAGGCAGTGTGCTCTCGGTGATGTGTTGGGATGACCGCACCACCCTCTGGAGAGCCCTGCGGTTGCGGACGGTGCAATTGCCATACCAGGCAATGATACAGCCCGACAGGATGCTCTCAATGGTGCATCTGTAAAAGTTTGTGAGGGTCTTAGCGGCCGAGCCAAATTTCTTCAGCCTCATGAGGTTGAAGAGGCGCTGTTACGCCTTCTTCACCTCACTGTCTGTGTGGGTGGACCATTTCAGATTGTCAGTGATGTGTACGCCGAGGAACTTGAAGCTTTTCATCTTCTCCACTGCGGCCCCGTCAATGTGGATTGGGGAGTGCTCCCTCTGCTGTTTCCTGAAGTCCACGATTAGCTCCTTTGTTTTGTTGACGTTGAGGGAGAGGTTATTTTCCTGGCACCACTCCGCCAGGGCCCTCACCTCCTCCCTGTAGACTGTCTCATCATTGTTGGTAATCAGGCCTACCACTGTTGTGTCGTCTGCAAACTTGATGATTGAGTTGGAGGCGTGCGTGGCCACGCAGTGATGGGTAAACAGGGAGTACAGGAGGGGGCTGGGAATGCACCCTTATGGGGCCCCTGTGTTGAGGATCAGCGTAGTGGAGGTGTTGTTGCCTACGTTCCTGGGGGCGGCATGCTCTGAGGATGCCGCAAGGGATGCCGTTTGGGCCAGCAGCCTTGCGTCGGTCACGGAGAACGAGAGCTCACAGTCCACACATACACACATACCCACACACACACACACACACCTACCTAGGGGTGGCTGTAATGAAACTCCCTACCTTCCCCTGGGTCTGGCCCTATAGACTGTAATGTCTGTTATGAATTGGGACGGAAATGGTGTCCCGGCCTGGTAAATGATAGTTCTAATGATAAATACATTTACAACGGGGGAATCTCCGATGATTACAGTACATAGGAGAGATGCGACTGAGAGGGCATTTGTTTGGCTCTGCGTGGTGTGTGTGTGCGTCTGAGCATGTCTGTGAGTGTCTGTGTGAGTGTGTGCCTGGAAGAATGTACAGTATGTCTAAGTGTGTGTGTGCCTGCATGACTGTGTGGGTGTGTGTGTGGGAGGATATGTTGTCCTTCAGCACGCCTCGGAGTATGTTCTCTCCCAGACTTCCTCTAACTTATCCCCCTCCCCTTTCCTCACTCTCCCTTTTCCATGTATCTCTCTTTCCTCCTCACAACGTCCCCTCTATCTTTCCTTCTCCCCTCTCTCTGTCAATCTCTCCATTTCTCATCCCCCTTTATTTATCCCTCGCACCATCACTCCTCTCACCACCCTCCACTGGGTCCTCTCCTTCTCCTTAATGTGCCTCCCCCCTCATATTTTCTCCTCTCTTCTTGCCCCCTATCCTCACTAATCTCTCTCTCCCCACCCTGTTCCCCCCCTCCATCTCATTCTGCTCTCCTCTCTGCATCTCTTTCCAGCCAGCCCTGTCTCTGCTCTCCCCCTGACAGATAATCAATGCAATACGGTGCCAGGGAGAGGCCCAGCATGTATTTCCAATGTGCTGGCTGGCAGTTGAGGGACTACAGAGCGTGTGTGTGTGTGTGTATGTGTGTGTGTGTGTGTGTGTGTGTGTGTGTGTATGTGTGTGTGTGTGTGTGTGTGTGTGTGTGTGTGTGTGTGTGTGTGTGTGTGTGTGTGTGTGTGTGTGTGTGTGTGTGTGTGTGTGTGTGTGCGTGCGTGCGTGTGCGTGTGCGTGTGCGTGTGTGTGCGTCCGTCCGTGTGTGTGTGTGTGTGTGTGTGCGTGCAACCTTTTACAGTATTTTGGTCAAAGAGGCCAGGGTCAGGACTAATGCCTTCTCTTTGGCCGTAGGAGAGAGAGAGAGAGAGAGAGAGAGGTGGGTGGGTGGGTGGGTTTAGTTGTTTATACCTCCTCAAAGAACAGGTTCATAACATGGCCTTGGAGGATGCAGATGCAAAGTTTGGTCAAAGAATGATGGCACAAACAGCTCATTCTGTTCTGTTACCAAACTTTGCATCTGCACTGTTCTTCAATTAAATGTGTTTTTGTTATTTGTTTTGTGGAAATTGTTAAAAGTAGTCCTTGTGCATAGAGTTGTATGGTTCGTATTTTGTATTGTATTTTTCCCTTCCTCCTACACACATCCCAACATTCACTCTCTTTTACCCCAAGATATGATCAGATCAAGTCAAAATTCCATAAAGGCAACGTAACAAACATTGTATAAAAAACATGAAGAACGTATTATCTCAATAGGACCTCCTTTCAATATTTTTCTCAAGAGTATTGTTTTAATGATATATACACAAACCAATGTAAAGGCTATTAGTAGTTTTGCATAGGTACCAGGAAATCACACTACATATATTTGGAAAAAACATGAATAATTCATTATCTTTTGGTGTATTGATCCAACTCCGGTCTTTTATTGCATGGGTCTTAACCAGGCCCATATTTCACTTAACAGCATATGTACATTTATTGATCTTCTCCTTCCTGTCCTGTGCTGAACTTTCTGGCTGCTGTGGATGAAGTACAATACTTTGTCAAATTAAAATAAACACAAACACACGCATGCGTGCATGCACACGCGCACGCACAAACACACACACACACACACACACTCACTCACCCTCACACACTCTGGGCCAGCAGTAGTCCATTAGTACTCTGAACGCACGGCCGGAGAGGAGAGGAGAGGGGCAGTCAGATCTATAATGTATTGATCCCAGCTCCAAGGTGTTTAACCCTGGAAATACATGAATGACTGGACTCTACTCCCACTGCTGGCATACAGCCATCCCAAACCTCTAACCCCAACCCTTAACCCTGATTTAAATATCATTCCCCAATGTACACACTGTGCACTAGCTAAATTCATATTCCAAATGCTCACACTGTATACGGGTAAAACTACATTCCCCACTCACAGCCATGTGTCTTAGTAAAACAATTATCACAAACCTCTGTTCTGATCAGCCTCTCTCTGTGCTCCCTGCTTATAAACTACCAGCCATGTACCCCAGTAAAACAATATCACAACCCTCTATTCTGATCAGCCTCTCTCTGTGCTCTCTGCATACAAACTACCAGCCATGTACCCCAGTAAAACAATATCACAACCCTCTATTCTGATCAGCCTCTCTCTGTGCTTGCTGCTTACAAACTACCAGCCATGTACCCATCTGCACTTATGGACTGCCTTCTTTGATTCAAACCACATGTTTTCAATGGGTTTCAAGTCTAGAGACTGAGATTGCCATTGCGAAATGTTTATTTTGTGGCCAATTAACCATTCCTTTGTGTGCTTAGGGTTATTGTCTTTCTGGAAGATTCTTGGCTGAAATGTCCTGGTACTGGATAAAGTTCATGATGCCGTTGACCTTAACAAGGGCTCCAGGACCAGTGGAAGCAAAATAGCCCTATAACATCGTGCATCTTGTAGTTTTATATTTTATTTTATGTCCTCAGGGCACCATTGAAAATGAGACTCTGGTCTCAATTGGGCTCCCCTGATTAAATAAAAGTTCATAAATAAAAACAAAGGTCCACCACCATATTTTACAGGAGGTATGGGGTTCTTTTCTGCTTATGCATTCTCATTTTGACTGCAAATCCACCACTGGTGTGCGTGGCCAAAGAGTTCTATTTTCATGTCATCCAACAAATGTAAATGCCTGGAGTTTGCTAACCGGCACTGGCACTTGGTTTGGAACTCGTACTTTGGTCAGAAGACAGGAAAATAGAGCTCTTTGGCCACGCAAACCAGTGGTTGGTTTGGTGTCGAAATAAGAATGCATAATAAGGTTGCCTCTGCCAGGAGGTTGAAACTTCGCCGCAAGTGGATCGATCATCCAAAAAGACAATAACCACAAGCACACATCAAAATCCACAAAGAAATGGTCAATCGGTCACAAAATATACATTTTGTAATGGCCATCTCAGTCTCCAGACTTGAAACCCATTGAAAACCTGGGGTTTCAATTGAAGAGTGCAGTCCATAAATGCAGACAAAGGATATCAAGGCTCTGGAAGGATTCTGCATGGAGGAATGGTCTAAGATCCCTCCCAATGTGTTATCCTTTTTTTTGTACAAATTTATTAATAATTTTTTATACAATACAAAACATACACATACAAACGACAACATCACCACTGCCCAGACCCACCTGCTCACAGCCCAATCTCCAGCGTCGGCATCACTCTCAGCCATATGGCCTCATGTTGCATAATTTTGTTTCTCTACATCGCCAACACACTTTCAACATTTAGATAATAAAGCATTTTACCTTTCCATAGTGGTAATGACGGAGGATTGGTTGATTTCTAGTTTATAACTGTACGTTTTTTCAAGATGATTGACAAGAAAAGTATCGTCCAACCCACCGGGTATCTCACTGCACCCTCATATGCCATGTCTTTAAATATGCTGAGGATTAAAAGTAAATTTACATTGTAATACTTCTGACAGCCAACTTTCTAACTCCGCCCATAACGTTTGGACTTTATAGCATTCCCAGAAGGCATGGATTATTGAGTCATTGTTAGTTTTACACGTAAGACATGACTCTGCCATTGTGCTGTAGAATTTGTGAATTTTGTCTCGTGTAATAAATTCTATACATTAGTTTATACTGGATTAAGTGTACATTTTTGTTAACTCTAATTTCGTTTGTTATGTTCCAACATTCCCTCCATCTTGTGCCAATATCAGTTCTTTTTAAGTCTTGGTTCCAATAGTTTATATTTTTTTCTAAGAGATTGTCAGTTGGATAGGCTCTCTGCAAGGTTTTGTATACCTATAATATAAATATCATTTTCTGACTCAAATAAGATTCCCCCAAGATTTCTCTGATGTCCAAAATATTTCAAATAAAAATGTTTTGATATGAAACTATTAATTTGCATGTATTTGAAAATATCTTCATTGGTCACTCCAAAATTGCTTTTTAATTCTGTCATGGATATAAATGTATTTCCTATTACCAAGTAATTTACTGTTTCTATGCCTTTAGTTTTCCATGTGGACCAATTTATCGGTGAATGCTGAAAAGCTATCCAAGGATTGTTCCATTGGGTTGTGTTTTTAGGGTGTGATATTGGTTCTTATAGAATACGTTAAATGTTCTTCCATATTGTTATAGAGTTCTTAACTATGAAGTTGTTAAATGTTCTTAGCTTTATCCTATGAAAAAACATATGTGAAAAGATTCTGGGGATGAGCATGCATATATTAAATATGTACTCATCACCCTGGGTGGCGAGTTGATACAATTTCAAGTCTGGAAGGTTAAAACCACCATCAGATTTAGGAATATTTTTTACCCATTTTTCGTGATATCCAATTGGTAGTTACAGTCTTGTCCCATCGCTGCAACTCCCGTACGGCTTCGGGAGAGGCGAAGGTCGAGAGTTTAAAGCTTTCATCAAGGCAGAGGGTGGCTATTTGAAGAATCTCAAATATAAAATATATTTAGATTTGTTTAACACTTTTCTGGCTACTACATGATTCCATATGTGTTATTTCATAGTGTTGATGTTTTCACTATTTTTCTACATTGTAGAAAACCCTTGAATGAGTAGGTGTGTCCAAACGTTTGACTGGTACTGTATATCTGGTATCAGCTTTTCTCTATCCTCTATGTCTACATTTATAATGGTAAAGGTTTTCATTTTTTCATTTACGTATTTAATACATTTCAGGTTGCGCTCTGTTCATTCTCCATATACTGTTGCTAACAGAATTTTATTTTGGTGTAATTAAGCATGATCCCAGAGAATTAGCCAATATCAATACGTCATGGAGCATTTTTGGATATAAAAATGTAGTCAATTCTTGAATAGCTTTTCTTACTTTGAGAAAAAAATTGTAGTCTGTTGTAGTTGGGAATAATAATCTCCAGGTGTTATTGAATGTATGATTTAGGTCGTCTGCTAAAATAATTGTTCCTGTCTGGATTTGATCTAATATACTGTAGCTTGAATTATATCTAAAAACACCAGTGTGTTCTCCAACTCATAAAACATTTTAGAAAAAGGCTCAGTGCTGTTATCCTCGCAAGGTGAGGTATTAAAAGGTTTTGAAAACATAGGTTTCAATCATTTGGACCCCTACCTTTTTGAGATAAAAAAATATGACTTGGACCTCTTAAGGATCTAACCCTTTTTTTTCCCGCCTAAAATGACATGCACAAATCTAACTGTCTGTTGCTCAGGACCTGAAGCAAGGACATGCATATTCTTGATAACATTTGAAAGGAAACAATTTGAAGTTTGTGGAAGTGTGAAATTAATGTAGGAGAATATAACATAATAATGTAAGTCCCCTGTAGCTCAGATGGTAGAGCATGGCGCTGGCAACGCCAGGGTTGTGGGTTCATTTCCCACGGGGGGCCAGTATGAAAAATGTATGCACTCACTAACTGTAAGTCGCTCTGGATAAGAGCATCTGCTAAAATGACTAAAAAATAATAATAATAACACATTAGATCTGGTAAAAGATAATACAAACAAAAAAACATGTGTTTTTTGTTTCTGTTCCTTAATCTTTGAAATGCAAGCGAAAGGCCACAATAGAATATTGCAGTTTGGGTGCAATTTAGATTTTGGGCACTAGATGGAAGCAGTGTGTGCGCAAAGTTTCAGATTGATCGAGTGAATCATTGCAATACTGGACTATTTTGTATAAAGTCTGCCCAAATATGTAGAATTGGTCAATTGAAACATTTTCAAGTGCATAACTAAAGAGAACATACAAAAATGATATAGTAACACAAAAGGTAAGTTTACACACTCCAAGGAATGTCATAAGTGATGGATCATTAGCTTATACACTAACTTTCACACTTCTAGATGGCCGGGTGGGGTGGGTGTGGAGCCAGAGACAGCAGGGGTTCAAACTGTAGAACCCAGTTCCTACATTTGAATATAAAAATGGATTTTATTAAACAGAACTATGCTACATTTTATCTCTGGGACCCTTAGGATGACATATCAGAGCAAGATTACTGAATATAAGTACATTATTTACCTTTAGAGGTGAATGTATCAAACCAGTTGCCTTAATAAGTTTTTTGTTGTTGTGCACTCTCCTCAAACAATAGCATGGTATTTTTTTCACTGTAATAGCTACTGTAAATTGGACAGTGCAGTTACATTAACAATAATTTAAGCTTTCTGCCCATATAAGACATGTCTATGTCCTGGAAAGTTTGCTGTTACTTACAACAGTCATGCTAATCACATTAGCGCACGTTATCTCAACCGTCCCGTATACGGGACACCGATCCCGTAGAGGTTAAACAAAATCTCTTTCTCTGAGCAATTGTATTAGTATAAAAAATTAAATTTCCCAATTTTTCTGAGCATATAATACAGCTCAGTATTTGAATTTTTTATTTTTTTGCTAATCTTTAACAAGGTTGTCACACAAACACACACAGAGAGAGAAACACACACACATATAAACACACACATACTAGTCTAGTTTAACTAACCTTGTGGGGAAGCACTATTGATTCCCATTCAAAATCTTATTTTCCCTAACCCCTAACCCTAAATTTAACCCTAACCCTGAACCTAACCCTAACCTTAATACCCCAAACCTAACCCTAATTCAAATTTTAACCCTAACCCCCCCAGTTGGTCGAATTTGTGTTTGTTTACTATTCTTGTGGGAACTTCTAGTCCCCATAAGTATAGTTAAACCTCAGAGTGGCGCTTGTGGAGATAATGACATTGTTTCACACATCCAACTATATCTGTTTTTATTGCAGTAATACATTTATTTTAGATCAAAATGTTTTTCAATGTCTTTTTTTCTGTGCTAGCTGTGCCACTAGAGATCCTGGTTCGAATCCAGGCTCTGTTGTAGCCGGCCGCGACTGGGAGACCCATGGGGCGGCGCACAATTGGCCCAGCGTCGTCCAGGGTAGGGGAGGTAATGGCCGGCAGGGATGTAGCTCAGTTGGTAGAGCATGGCGTTTGCAACGCCCGGGTTATGGGTTTGATTCCCACGGGGGGCCAGTATGAAAAAAAGACAAAAAAATAATGTATGCACTCACTAACTGTAAGTCGCTCTGGATAAGAGCGTCTGCTAAATGACTAAAAAAAACTGTAGAACTTGCGCAACTAACTGCATCAATGGACATAAAGAGTAAGCAGACCAGTGCAGACCAGAATCACAAACACACACACACACACAGTCGGGTGGTTCCCGGGAGGTATGGCTAGGGTGTTAGACTGGAGCTGTAGGCTTGCAGCTTTGAGCTGTGAGCTGACAGCAGAGCAGATAGAGCCAGCCTTAATCCAAAGAGGGAATGGAGCACGTCCCTACACAATTACACTGACAGGGATGGGACCTGAGAGAGAGAGTGAGAAACATTACATGCACGCACACAAGCACACACACACTCTGCAGCTACACACAAGTCCAGAGCTCATCTCCATCTTTCTTGATGTCCTTCTGTTTCTAAACTATGAATCAAAAATGTTCTCCATCAGTTCAACATAACACCCCCAGGCACAACTCACTCACTGTAGGTTCAAGTCAGGTAGAATTATCTGTATTTGTGGGAAGAAACCAAGAACACATTACTTTGAGTCCAACCTAAGTCACCCGCTCACCTCACCTCTTCAACAGGTACACCAACAGGTCCAGAAAGAAGGCTTTCAAAAGAAGTCCGTGCAGAAGACTGTGCTCCTTAGATTATATTAAATATTGATATAATAAACCCAATGGTGTGATAATATTGCTGTTCTGGAGGGGGTTAAATCACTAATTTACAGTCAGTCTGAGTAAAGTAGCATCTATAAAGGAATAGTAGCCACATAATATTCAATATCAAAGGTTGCTCTGGGGCTAGCTCACAGTCCTTATAATGGCTCAGTTGGTAGAGCCGTGTGTCTCAGTTGATAGCTGTGTGGCCTTGCAACGCCAGGGTTGTGGGTTCAATTATGACAGGGGACCAGTACCAAAATGAATCCACTCACTACTTTAAGTCGCTCTGGATAAGAGCATCCGCTAAATGACTGAAATGTAATGTATGTCCTTGGTTCATGTCCCACGGCCATCCCAAGATGTAGGGAAGCTTCAGCTTGATTCAAAAGAGTGGTTGATGAAAAGCATAAATCTGTAGAAAATATTCAGAGAAAAGGAGAGGGTTAATATATGCCAAGCCCAGATTAAAAAAAAATAAAATAAAATTAAATGTATCCCCTAAAGCTGGGCAGAATATTCAGAAACATTAAAGTTGTGGGTCCGGTTTTCGCCACTCCTTAAGCAGCAGTACTTTGATACATTCTCCATTGGAACTGTGTGTCTTTGAACAGACCAGACCTGTTTTAAATAAGCTTCTCTGCTGGGCTGGCTAGGTGGAGGGAGAACCAGCGCCCGCATTCCTGCCACGCTCCATAGACCCACAACCACCAGGCTGCTGTTCACGACACACTGCCAGGCATACAGCTCATATCAAATCAAATCAAATCAAATGTTATTGGCCACATGCGCCGAATACAACAGGTGCAGACATTACAGTGAAATGCTTACTTACAGCCCTTAACCAACAGTGCATTTATTTTTAATACAAAAGTAAAATAAAACAACAACAAAAAAGTGTTTTAAATAAAATAACAGTAGGGAGGCTATATATACAGCGGGGTGCCAGTGCAGAGTCAATGTGCGTGGGCACCGGCTAGTTGAGGTAGTTGAAGTAATATGTACATGTGGGTAGAGTTAAAGTGACTATGCATAAATAATTAACAGAGTAGCAGCAGCGTAAAAAGATGGGGTGGGGGTGGTGGGGGGGGGGGCAGTGCAAATAGTCCGGGTAGCCATGATTAGCTGTTCAGGAGTCTTATGGCTTGGGGGTAGAAGCTGTTGAGAAGTCTTTTGGACCTAGACTTGGCACTCCGGTACCGCTTGCCGTGCGGTAGCAGAGAGAACAGTCTATGACTAGGGTGGCTGGAGTCTTTGACAATTTTGAGGGCCTTCCTCTGACACCGCCTGGTATAGAGGTCCTGGATGGCAGGAAGCTTGGCCCCAGTGATGTACTGGGCAGTACGCACTACCCTCTGTAGTGCCTTGCGGTCGGAGGCCGAACAGTTGCCATCCCAGGCGGTGATGCAACCAGTCAGGATGCTCTCGATGGTGCAGCTGTAGAATTTTTTGAGGATCTGAGGACCCATGCCAAATCTTTTCAGTCTCCTGAGGGGGAATAGGCTTTGTCGTGCCCTCTTCACGACTGTCTTGGTGTGTTTGGACCATGATAGTTCATTGGTGATGTGGACACCAAGGAACTTGAAGCTCTCAACCTGTTCCACTACAGCCCTGTCGATGAGAATGGGGGCGTGCTCAGTCCTCTTTTTTTTCCTGTAGTCCACAATCATCTCCTTTGTCTTTGTCACGTTGAGAGAGAGGTTGTTATCTTGGCACCACACGGCCACGTCTCTGACCTCCTCCCTATAGGCTGTCTCATCGTTGTCGGTGATCAGGCCTACCACTGTTGTGTCGTCGGCAAACTTAATGATGGTGTTGGAGTCGTGCCTGGCCATGCAGTCATGGGTGAACAGGGAGTACAAGAGGGGACTGAGCACGCACCCCTGAGGGGCCCCCGTGTTGAGGATCAGTGTGGCAGATGTGTTGTTACCTACCCTTACCACCTGGGGGCGGCCCGTCAGGAAGTCCAGGTGCTAATGATATGATGGAATAGAGGGGAGAGGGGTTCTGGAGCGAGCACTGCATTCCGGAATCATGCAGATGTTTAGAAATGTACTGTCCTGCTGCTGCGGGTGGGGGCCGGGGGTGGTACTGTTGTGGTGGGGATGGTTCATGGTGATAAACAACATTTTTTGATTCTTTAGGTCATTCAGGTTGAAGATGTACATTTTGAGCTGTATTTGGCCTCCCTGGAGACTCAGAGTGTGGTAATTTAGTTTGGAATGAAGCAGTGTAGGCAGCAGGCAGGGTTTATTGGCAGCATGATTTGGGGTAGTCTGATTAATCATGCTGTAATGCACAATTAACTGGTATATACAGCCTGAAAGTAATGACTGCAAAATCTTTTAAAAGTTCCCTACAAGCCCGAATATTTAATAAAATTACATTTAAACGTACTCTACCGGTTGTCCGTGGTGTTGGTCCTTCAGATGGTCAACATTTTCAGCAAAATATCCAACGGAAAGTATTGTTTACGCAACTTTTTAGAGCGCAAGTACTGAAGTTGACATTTCTATCACCTGGCACGTGTAAAACCATGTGAATATCTGCTGACTTCAGTTAGTGTTCATGCATTGCGTGCTTGTACTTTCATCTTGTGCAAACGTGTGCACGCTATGAATGCACACTAACTGAAGTAAGCAGATATTTACATGGTTTTACACGTGCCAGGTGATAGAAATGTCAACTTCATTACTGGCACTCTAAAAAGTTGGGTAAACAATACTTTCCTGTGCATATCTTGTCTCAAATTCCGATTAGCTAAAGGACAAATTGCACAGACAAACGGTAGGAGAAGTTCAAATGTAATTTTATTCAAGATTCTGGCATGTAAAGAACACTTTTGCTGTCATTATCATGTAAATGTATTGAGACCTCTTGACTTTGTTATGTTACAGCCTTATTCTAAAATTGATTACGTTTTTTTTTTCTTCTCATCAATCTATACACAATACCCCATAATGACGGAGCAAAAACAGGTTTTTTGAAATGTTTGTAAATGTATATTTAAAAAAATAACTGAAATACCACGTTTACACAAGTATTCAGACCCTTTACTCAGTACTTTGTTGAAGTACTTTTGGTAGAGATTACAGCCTCAAGTCTTCTTGGGTATGATGCTGCAAGCTTGGCACACCTGTATTTGGGGAGTTTCTCCCATTCTTCTCTGCAGATCCTCTCAAGCTCTGTCAGGTTGGATGGGGAGTATTGCTGCACAGCTATTTTCAGGTCTCTCCAGAGATGTTAGATCGGATTCAAGTCCGGGCTCTGGCTGGGCCACTCAAGGACATTCAGAGACTTGTCACAAAGCCACTCCTGTGTTGTCTTGACTGTGTGCTTAGGGTTGTTTCCTGTTGGAAGGTGAACCATCACCCCAGTCTGAGGTCCTGAGCGCTCTGGAGCAGGTTTTACTCTACCATAAAACTCCAAGTGGGCTGTCATGTGCCTTTTACTGAGGAGTAGCTTCTGTCTGGTCACTCTACCATAAAGGCCTGATTGGTGGAGTGCTGCAGAGATGGTTGTTCTTCTGGAAGGTTCTCCCATCTCCACAGAGGAACTCTGGAGCTTGGTCAGAGTGACCATTGGATTCTTGGTCACCTCCCTGACCAAGGCCCTTCTCCCCCGATTGCTCCATTTGGCCAGGCGGCCAGCTCTAGGAAGAGTCTTGGTGGTTCCAAAATTCTTCCATTTAAGAATGATGGAGGCCACTGTGTTCTTGGGAACCTTCAATGCTGCTGAATGCTGTTTGTATCCATCCCCAGATCTGTGCCTCGACATAATCCTGTCTCGGAGTTCTACGGATAATTCCTTCGACCTCATGGCTTGGTTTTTGCTCTAAAATGCACTGTCAACTGTGGGACCTTATATAGACAGGTGTGTGCCTTTCCAAATCATGTCCAATCAATTGAATTTACCACAGGGGACTCCAATCAAGTTGTAGAAACATCTCAAGGATGATCAATGGACACAGGATGCACCTGAGCTCAATTTGAGTCTCTTAGCAAAGGGTCTGAATACTTATGTAAATAAGGTAACTGTTTAATCATTTTAGAATAAGGCTGTAACGTAACAAAATGTGGAAATTTTTCAGAATGCACTGTATACCAATTAATTGTGTATTAGAGCCTGATTAATCAATTAAAAGTTTTATTGTCACATGCACAAGTACAGTAAAATACTTAACTTGCAAGCTCTACCAAACAGTGCAGTAATCAATATCAAAATAGTATGCCTAATTAAAATAAATAATAATAATATATATATATATATATATATATATATATATATATATATATATATATATATATATATATATATATATATATATACAGTATATATATACAATAAATTAAACACAATAAATAAGAAATAAGAGAGGAAGCTATATACAGGGTCAGTGCCAATACCAAGGCAGGGATTAGGAGAAAGTGACTGGTACAGTGGCAATTTTAGCTTAGTGGGCAAACTCAACATTTATTTTAGATGCATCCCAGCAAAGCCACAACACAACACAACACAACACTAAACAATACATTAATTGCACTATAACAGTGACAAACGGTGCCCACAAACTGTTAGGACCTACATAAAGCTGTCCCAACAGCAGAGCTTTCTTTTCAGCACCATGGAGTGAATCCTTACCACCGCTACACCTCGCTATCAGAGGAGCTTTGTCTGGCAGCGAAACAGTTCATTCAGCCTCATTTACTGCCTTTAATTTTTTTTTGCTGATATGGCTGACTTGCTTAAACAAATGTGGTTTCTACTGACAATTGAGATATACAAACTATGGCATAAGGGAATGATGAGCCGATAAGAGGCAATCCGTAATTTCGATTAAGACACTAATGAGCGAGCTAAGACGGACGTGGTCAATATAACTATTTGTTCAGCACTTTTGAAATTTACAGCAACAGAATTCAGAACATGGGCCGTTCTTACAGTATTCTCCCTGTACACCAAGTCAGAACCGTAGGATAAATAAAGGGGGCATATACGTAGACAATGAAAGCTCTTACAATATTCGATGATGATGATTTCTCTAAAACAGAATATAGTCAGAGGGGGAAAGGGACCAAATTATAAGGGTGAGGCACATGGGCTACTAACAGCTTACTACACAACATACACTTAGTATTACTTTCTTAGCTACAGTATAAATATCTCCCTGGCATATTACATAATTTATGAAGCAGCATACAATACATTTTTGGACCTTGTTATGCTGTGCTCACTTGAACATGAAGGTGGCTCTGTGGTCCTTTTTGTGGTCAAGTTTTGTCATGCAACTTTGTCATCAAAGTCTGGCATTCTCTGGATATATGGTGCTTTCAAGACAACTGGGACTTGTTAGGCTGTGCTCACTTGAACATGAAGGTGGCTCAGTGGTCCTTTTTGTGGTCAAATTTTGTCATGCAACTTTGTCATCAAAGTCTGGCATTCTCTGGATATATGGGGCTTTCAAGACAACAGGGAACTTGGAAATAAGGTCGAATCATGATTTCAAGGATCTTCAGGTCGGAGCTCTAGAAAGATGCCGGAGTTCACGACTTGGAATGACCGGGGATGAAAATTCAAAACGTATTTTACCAGTCTGGGCTTGTTTTCTTTCTCGAGTTCCCAGTTGTCTTGAGCTCACTGAAGTCTGAGATTTCCCAGTTCTGAGTTTCCAATTGTTTTGAACGCGGCAGAAGTCATGCTGGATTGACAGCATGGCCAATGTATTCAATCTTTTCTGGCCCATGGTGTTGCATGTGAATGTTTATCCTTTTAAGCTTGGAAAAGAGACCCCTTAAACCCAGACTTGGACCACACACCCTCTCCACCGAACAGCAGGCAGGGGAAGCAAAATAGTGATTGCTTTGCAACGCTTGCAGTTAGCCACTGATTCCATACATTCAAGCGCCGTCCACAGGGTATGGCATGGCGTTGCAAAATGGAGTTATAGCCTTCCTTCTTCAAGATCCCTTTTACCCTGTACAAATCTACCCACTTTACCACCACCAAAGCATCCCCAGACCATCACATTGCCTCCACCATGCTTGACAGATGGCGTCAAGCACTCCTCCAGCATCTTTTCATTTGGTCTGCGTCTCACAAATGTTGTCTTTGTGATCCGAACACCTCAAACTTCAATTTGTCTGTCCATAACACTTTTTTCCAATCTTCCTCTGTCCAGTGTCTGTGCTCTTTTGCCCATCTTAATGTTTTATTTTTATTGGCCAGTCTGAGATATGTTTTTTTCTTTGCAACTCTGCCTAGAAGGTCAGCATCCCAGATTTGCCTTTTCACTGTTGACGTTGAGACTGATGTTTTGCGGGTACTATTTAATGAAGCTGCCAGTTGAGGACCTGTGAGGCTTCTGTTTCTCAAACTAGACACTCTAATGTATTTGTCCTCTTGCTCAGTTGTGCACCGGGGCCTCCCACTCCTCTTTCTATTCTGGTTTGAGCCAGTTTGTGCTGCTCTGTGAAGGGAGTAGTACACAGCGTTGTACGAGATCTTCAGTTTCTTGTCAATTTCTCGCATGGAATAGCCTTCATTTCTCAGAACAAGAATAGACTGACGAGTTTCAGAAGAAAGTTATTTGTTTCTGGCCATTTTGAGCCTGTAATCGAACCCACAATTGCTGATGCTCCAGACACTCAACTAGTCTCAAGAAGGCCAGTTTTGTTGCTTCTTTAATCAGCACAACAGTTTTCAGCTGTGCTAACATAATTGCAAAAGGGGTTTCTAATGATCAATTAGACTTTTAAAATGATAAACTTGGATTAGCAAACACAACGTGCCATTGGAACACAGGACTGATGGTTGCTGATAATGGGCCTCTGTATGCCTATGTAGATATTGCATAAAAAATCTGCCATTTCCAGCTACAATAGATTTTTACAACATTAACAATGTCTACACTGTATTTCTGATCAATTTGATGTTATTTTAATGGACAAAAACATTGCTTTTCTTTCGAAAACAAGGACATTTCTAAGTGACCCCAAACTTTTGAATGGTAGTGTACATGTGAACAGGAGTAATAGTGACCAGTATTCATGAACAGCAGTGTAGTGGTAGTAATACATATAATCAATAATAATTTTAGCTGCAGCATAGGTTTGAGTGAGAGCAGTAGTTATTAGCCAATTAACAGTCTTATGGCCAGGGGACAGACACAGTTTAGGAGGCTGTTGGTCTGAGCCTTGATGCGCCGGTACAGTCTGCCGCATGTGATCATGGAGAACAGTACATGTCTCGGGTGGCTGGAATCTTTGGCAATTTCGCGGGCCTTTCTCAGACACTGCCTGGCATGTACGTCTTGGATGGCTGGGAGCTCATCCCCAGTGATGGGCTGGGCCGTCCGCACCACTCTGTTTAGGGCCTTCCGGTTGAGGGTGGTGCAGTTGCCATACCAGACGGTTATACAACAAGTCAGGGTGCTCTCGATGGAGCTGTAAAAGTTTCTAAGGATCTGAGGGGCCATGCGAAATTGTTTTAACATCCTAAAGGAGAATATGCACTGCCGTGCCTTCTTTCAGGACTGTGCTGGTGTGAGAGGACCATGATAAGCCCTCAGTGATGTGGACACTGAGAAGCTTGAATCTCTTGACCCTCTTCACTGCTGCCCTGTTGATGTGGATGTGGATATGCACCAGTCCCTGTTTCCTGGAGTCCATGATCAGCTCCCTGGTATTGCTGACATTGAGGGAGAGGTTGCTGTCCTGGAACCACACTCCCAGGTCTCTGACCTCCTCCCTGTCTGCAGTCTCATCGCAGTTGGTGATCAGGCTGACAACTAAACTGTTTGCAGCAAACTTGATGATGGAGTTGGAGTCATGTGTGAACAGGGAGTACAGGAGGGGGCTAAGCAAACACCCCTGGGGGGGCCCCGTGTTGAGGGTCAGTGTGGCGGAGGTGTTGTCACCTACTCTTACCACCTGGGGTCGGCCCGTCAGGAAGTCAAGGATTCAGTTGCAGAGAGGGGTGTTCAGTCCCAGGGTCCCGAGCTTGGAGATGAGCTTGAAGGGCACTATGGTGTTGAATGCTAAGCTGTAGTCGATGAACAGCATCCTCACATAGGTATTCCTCTTTTATAGGTGGTAGAGGGAAGAGTGGAGTGCAATTAAAATTGCGCCATCTGTGGATCTGTTGGTGCGATATGCAAATTGGAGTGGGTCCAGGGTGTCTGGGATGATGGTGTTGATGTGTGCCATGACCAGCCTTTCAAAACACTTCATTATTACAATGTTTACAGGGCACTCTTTGTTGTGGCAGGATGCCTTAACGTTTTTGGGGACAGGAATGATGGTAGTAAGCATGAAACGTGGGTATTACAGACTGGGACAAGGAGAGGTTGAAAATGTCCATGAAGATGCCTGCCAGCTGGTCTGCGCATGCCCTGAGAACATTGAGTGTTGACCCGTTTAAAAACCTTACTCATGTCAGCCTCAGAGAGAGAGATCCCCCAACTGAGGATGTTGCAGTTACGAGAGTCCCATTGATAGCAAATCCGTGATCTGAGTTCATTGATCTTATTATCCAATAAAATGCAGGGAAGTGGTGGCCGGTTTTCCCTTCGCCTTAGTCTCACCAGGACGCCAGCTATCCTGCCCCTCTTTCGTCTGCGTTTCTTCTTGGGAAGCCCGAGGATTGGATCGGAGGTACACAAAGAGCCCAGGGCAGATGAGTCAAAATTGAAGCCGGAACTGAGGTTATTAACTGCCAATCTGATGTTCAAAAGGTTAACATGTCTTGTAGGCTTCCAGGCAGGCAGGAGGTAAGGGATAAGGTGCAGAAATTGTGAATTTACGAACAAAATTATTATAGAATTGTAGCGGTGGTAGAGGTAAATAAAAATGTCTGCAAAATAGGCAAAAGGACTAACAAAACAAACAAACAATAAACACTAAGGAACTTTGACAAAGAAATCAAAGTCATAATTATCTCAATCCAAAATCAAGTTTAACGTCACATGCACAAGTACAGTGAAATGCCTTTCTTGCAAGCTCTAAACCGTACAATGCAGTAATCAATAACAATGTAATAGTAAAAATAAGGTAGAACAAAAACACACAAGAAATAAAAATAAGAAATAAGAAGAACAAGTGAGTAAGTAGTCATACTATATACAGTGTCAGTCAGTTCCAGTACTATATTTACAATGTGCAGAGATCCTGGAGTGATAAGAGGCAGATGTGTATAGGGGTAAGATGACTAGGCATCAGGATATATGATAAACAGTTATAATTTTAAAAGATAAAGATAGAAAAGTGGTAACTAGAAACAACAATGCAATTAATGACCATTTTAAAAGCTTCTACGACAATGTATATAAATCAGAATGAAAGAACTGTTGGACGGATCCTATAGCCTTCTTAGTCTCAACAACTCTGAAGCAACTATCAGCAGACGAAAAAGAATCAGTAAAAACAGAGATCACCCAATAATAAATATCAGATAAAAACAGTATCTTCCTGCCTCCTCTGAGGAGTCTCCACTGATTAAAACCAGGACAATCTGGACAGTCCCCTGCTGATTATAGACCCATAAGTTTAATAAATTGTACCAATTAAATTATAACAAAGCTCATAAGCAATAGAATGGCAAAAGTCTTACCACACTTGATACATATCAATCAAACAAGGGTTTATTAAAAATAGATACTTACAAACAATTACAATAACATGTTTCAGCTCCTGTAAGTAGCTCTGGATAAGAGTGTCTGTTAAATGACAAAAAAATAAAATAATAATAATAATAATAATACAATAGAAAAAACAAGATATACTTTAATCAATAATGGCTGTTAATGCTGAAAAGGCTTTTGACAGTCTTGAATGGCCTTTTCTATTCAAAACTATGGAAGTGTTAAACTTTCCAGCAGAAATAATACATTTAATAAAAATCTTGTATAAATGTCAAATATAAAATGAACGTGGAAAAAAACGAAATAATGGCAAAAGGAAAAATAAAAATAATAACTCACGATCTACAGAAATCCTTTAAGTGGACCACAAAAAATATGAAATACTTAGGATGCTTAATAAGTGACAACAAACAACAAATATATAAAGATAACTTTATTCCATTACTCAAAAATATGAAAACAGATCTATTTAAATTGAATAACCTTCCCATAAATCTTACAGGTAGAATAAAACTCTTTAGAATGGCAAGGCTGCCAAGGTTTTTGTATTTATTTTCGGTAATACCAATTACCCCACCGAAGACATTCTTTAAAAAAGTATGCTCGGTCATAACATACTTTTTATGGGAAATAAAATCAATGGAACAAAAAGGAAGGTTTTACATCTTCCTAAGTCTAAGGGTGGTTTTAACCTTCCAGACTTGGAATTGTATCAACTCGCTACCCAAGGCTTTTACTTGCGACATATAGTTAAATGCCCTAAAGAGGAACAATTGGTACATATTAAAGATGACTCAATAATCCATGCTTTCTGGGAATGCTATAAAGTCTGGAAGTTGTGGGCGGAGCTAGAAAGTTGGCTGTCAGAAGTATTACAATGTAAACTTACTTTTAATCCATCTGTCTCCATATTACAAGACATGGCATATGGGGGTGTAGTGAGATACCCAATGGGCTGAACGATTCTCTTCTCATCACTGAAAGAACGTATACTAAAAACTTGGAAGTCAATCAATCCACCATAATTTACACAATGGAAAGATCTAATGATTTATTATTGAAATATTGAAATAGCATGGGCAACCGAGAAAAACAAATTGGTATAATTTAAGGCCAAGTGGCAAACAATAATGCAGGCACTAGGGATGGGGGTGTGAGCATGCAGGTCTGGGCAGATTAGATGTAGTCATTGATTGTGTGTGTCTGTAGATTGTTGATTGTATGTATACATTTGTATCTGGAGTGTAAAATTATGAGCAAATGATGGAGTTTGGGTGTGTGTTGGAGTGTCAGTGTGTTTGAGTGTGAGTGGGCATATCATTTTTTGTTGTTGTATTAAATTAAATACAAGGGTCAACTCAGATAATCCATGTAGCCATTTTGTTAGCTATTTTGTTAGCTATTTAGCAGCCTGTTGGTGTCAGATTTAATGCACCGGTACCGCTTGCCGTGCGGAAGCAGAGAGAACAGTCTATGGCTTGGGTGGCTGGAGTCTTTAACCATTTTCCTGGCCTGATATATGATATTTACCGCCTGATATAGAGGTCCTGGATGGCAGGGAGCTCGGCCCCAGTGATGTACTGGGCTGTCCGCATTACCTTCTGTAGCAGATTTGGCCTAAGACAGAGACAAGATACACCCACATCGACACTCTCCCCATAAGAGCTTACAAAACTCTGGCAAAGTCAGGTAGAAATACCTACAGCCACTCACTGGGCAAACCCATTGCTTCAACCAATAGGTGTGCACATAACCAATTAAATGGTTGAAACCTACTTTACAAGCAGGCTATACAAACGTATAGGCGCAGTCTGTCACAGCATCAGATAATGTTAACTGGGCTTTCTCAATCAAAGCGGCATACTGTTCAATAGAAGAGATCTCAATCTCAAACAAAATATAATCCATGGGAATAAGGGGTGCATGCTTCTCGAGCATCAGTGGATGTACACGCACTCGTCCGCAGGCACACCTCGTAGGAAAAAGTATAAACTGGATCCTTGGGACGTCCCAACTCTGATGTCACCCCATTTAAGTTGAAATGTAAAACAATTAAGGTAAGGGTTAAGGTTAGGTAAGGGTTAAGGGTAAGGGTAGGGCTTAAGGTTAGGGTTAATGGTTGTGACGTCCCAAGGATCCCTGTAGCACTAACCCACCTTGTACTTTTGCACAGACGAGCATAGGCGGAGCTCTGAGAAGTGCAACAAACACAAGACAAACACATAGTAAACACTCAAAATTAATGCACAAACTGTTTCATTTCGCAGGAGTTATGAAGACAACTGGGCACTGGCTAGCGATATGGGGTGTATTTCATAGTTATTCACATTTAAAACCAGCAGAAAAGTTGGCATGTCACAATTTACTCAAGAGTGAGGTAGAGAAGGGTTTGATTTTGAGCACAAATATGATGTGCAAATGTGTTGCGCAAAGGCACATGTCGCCATCACACCGACATCCAACAATGTCAAATTCAGATTTCATAATATCGCATAGCATTTATCCTTTTGTAATAAAAGTCCAGCATACTTCAACCAATCTGGACTGATGCACAGAACTCATCTGAGTTAAGAGCAGCATCTAATCTAATAGGATCTCAAATAGGAGAATAAGAGATTGGTTGAATATAAATAAACTTAATTTTAGTGATTAAAGTCCACTATAACTGAAATGTTGATTCGGACATCAGAAGATGAACAATCAGAAGTGGAAATCAAAAGATTTGGTGCGGCAAACTTCCCGCATGTTTGTGGCAAATTTGTTGCAAACTAAATAGTGTGCGACAAAATGGTGCCAGATGTTTGCAAATGTTTGCCCCTAGTGGTAAATCTGCAGAAAACCTTTGGCAACAATAATATTGATTGACTAGCAGCAAACAGTCCGCCAGAGGTTTATTTCTGGAAAACAATTCTCTCAAGATTCTATTTGAATCTGTGGCAATAATAGCTGGGCATCCCCAATCAGCCCCTCTCCATTCCCATGGATGTTAGAGCGCTGGACGGGTGCTCTGTAGGCCCGGGTCACCCACAATAGCACCCCGATCAACCTACGTGTATCAGGGAACCACAGCGAGACGATCCAATTCCAGCTAATTAAGTCTCCTCAGGTTCCCATGGTATTGGGTTTCTCTTGGCTCCAGCAACACAACCCCTTTATTGACTGGTCTACTGGTGCCATCGTGGGCTGGAGCTCGTTCTGCCATGCTCATTGCCTGAAGTCAGCGCAGCCTGCCCCGGGATGTCTTCCTGGGGGCTCGGATGTTGCCTCGGATCTCTCCGCCATTCCCGCGGAGTACCAGGACCTCCGAGAGGTGTTCAGTAAGGCCCGGGCCACTTTGCTTCCGCCGCACCGACCCTATGACTGCGGAATCGATTTTCTCTCAGGCACCACTCTACCCCGGGGACGACTGTACTCGCTGTCGGGGCCGGAGACCGAAGCTATGGAGACATACATTGAGGACTCCCTAGCTGCTGGGTTCATCCGTCTTTCTGCCTCCCCCGCTGGCGCAGGGTTCTTCTTTGTGGAGAAGAAGGACAATCAATCAATCAAATTTTACATCAGCAGATGTCACAAAGTGCTATACAGAAATCCAGCCTAAAACCCCAAACAGCAAGCAATGCAGATGTAGAAGCACAGTGACTAGGAAAAACTCCCTAGAAAGGCAGAAACCTAGCAAGAAACCTAGAGAGGAACCAGGCTCTGAGGGATGGCCAGTCTCCTTCTGGCTGTGCCGGGTGGAGATTATAACAGTACATGGCCATTAAGGCCAGATTTTGCTCCGAGATGTTCAAACGCTCATAGATGAACAGCAGGATCAAATAATCACAGTGGTTGTAGAGGTTGCAACAGGTCCGTACATCAGGAGTAAATGTCACTTAGCTTTTCATAACCGGATGTTTGTTCCTGACGCTGTCGGCTCCTCGGTCCTGGAGTGGGCCCACTCCTTCAGGCTTGCCTGCCACCCGGGCTCCCGTCGGACCCTGGCCTTTGTGCCACAACGCTTTCGGTGGCCTACCATGGTTCCTGACGTCTCCGCGTTCGTCGCTGCCTGCACGATCTGTGTGCAGAACAAGACTCCTCGGCAAGCTCCAAAGCTACCCATTTCATTCCTCTCCCCAAGCTACCCTCCGCCAAAGAGACGGCCCAGATCATGGTGCAGCACATCTTCCGGATCCATGGACTCCCAGTGGACATTGTCTCCGACCGGGGTCCTCAGTTCTCGTCCCGGTTCTGGAAGGCGTTCTGCAAACTCATTGGGTCGTCGGTCAATGGCTAGTCTGAGTGAGCCAACCAAGACCTGGAGATGACTCTGCGCTGGGGGGTGGGGGGGGTACAGTCACACCCTGATCTGTTTCACCTGTCTTTGTGATTGTCTCCACCCCCTCCAGGTGTCGCCCATCTTCCCCATTATCCCGAGTGTATTTATACCTGTGTTCTCTGTTTGTCTGTTGCCAGTTCGTTTTTGTTTGGTCATGCCTACCAGCGTTTTTCCCCTTGCTCCTGTCTTTCTCAAGTTCTTGTTTTCTAGTTTTCCCAGTTTTGACGATTCTGCCTGCCCTGACCCTGAGACTGCCTGCCGTTCTGTACCTTTTGGACTCTGATCTGGATTACTGACCTCTGCCTGCCCTTGACCTGTCGTTTGCCTGCCCCCTGTTTTTGTAATAAACTTTTATTACTTCGACACTGTCTGCATCTGGGTCTTCTCCTGAAACGTGTTAATAACAAATAATAATAATAATGAGAATAATAAGAATAGGCATTTATTTATAATCACATATTTTTTCATTGGCTGTCCCTCAGGTTGTGGACGGAGACAAAACATTTGGCTACTAAAACACAGAATTTAGGTTTTTCACTAAGTATGTTATTAAGTTTCTCTTCATCATTTAGGTTTTTTAATTATTCGTATTGTTTTAACAATTTTGGGAAAGAATGCATTTCTTATGTCAGAATATCTGTCACAAATTGACAGCAAATTGAACCCTGTCTCTACCTCTCCCCGGAGGCAGAGCGAGCACACCCTGTCCTCTCTGGGCATACAGGTTTGCCTGTGACGACCAGTCTCTATGGTCAGGCTGTGCTCACTGTGTCTGTACATAGTCAATGTTCCCTTCAGTTTTCTATCAGTCACAGTGGTCAGATAGTCTGACACAATGTACTGTCTGTTTAGAGCCAAATAGCATTGAAGTTTACTTTCCAATAGGTTAAATATATATATATATATATATATATATATATATATTTATGTTTGCTTTGTGATAATTTGGTTGGGCCAGATTTTCACAGTGCTGTCCTGAGGCTTTGTTGGGTTGGAAATGGTTAGTGAATCGAGCCTCAGAACCAGCTGGCTGAGGGGAACTTCAATGCTGCAGAAATTTTTTGGTACCCTTCCCCAGATCTGTGCCTCGACACAATCCTGTCTCAGCTCTCTACAGACAGTTCCTTCGACCTCATGGCTTGGTTTTTGCTATGATATTCGCTGTCAGCTGTGGTACCTTATATAGACAGGTTTGTGCCTTTCCAAATCATGTCCAATCATTTTGAATTGACCACAGTTGGACTCCAATCAAGTTGTAGAAACATCTCAAGGTTAATCAATTGAAACAGGATGCACCTGAGCTCAATTTCGAGTCTCATAGCTTAGGGTCTGAATACTTATGTAAATAAGTTTTGTTTTTGTTTTAGTTTTTTATAAATTTGCAACAATTTCTAAAAACCTGTTTTCACTTTGTCATTATGGGGTATTGTGTGTAGATTGATGAGGGAAAATGTTTATTTAATCCATTTTAGATTAAGGCTTTAACGTAACAAAATGTGGAAAAAGTGAAGGGGTCTGAATACTTTCCGAATGCACAGTATATAGCGCCATTCATTTGATTTTATTCCTCGTTTGATAGTTACTATTTAATTTTTAATTATAGTTTTTTTAACAATGCATTGTTGGGAAAGGTTCGTAAGCAAGCATTTCACTGTAAAGTCTACACCAGTTGTATTCGGCGCACGTGATACATTTTATTTGAGCCTCTTTGACTGTAGTGTCACTTTGATTGGCCGACAAAAAGGCTACCAGTCTTTTTATGGGACGCATGTCATAAAAACGACATACATACGTTTGTTTCATTAAATCAAGTTAATTTGAAATGTCATGGTATATCCTTGTAAGTAACAGTGTTACATGGATATTTTAATTTAATATAGCCTTTTTATTGGGGCCATCATTTATTTTTATTTTTATGAATACTCACACAAGTAATCGATATTCAAACATTCAAATAACTGTGCCCATCCCTAGCAGACACACACACACACACACACACACACACACACACACACACACACACACACACACACAGGGATGGTGGCCATAGGGCCAAGATCATTGTCAACTACTCGCTGGACAAAATGTAATATTGATGTTTAAAATGACTGAATTATGATAATTGAGATGCATGCTGCATACAAGGACCTGGTGTCTCTCTCGCTTTCTCCCTCTCTTTCTCTCTGTCTCTCCATCTCACGCACGCACGCGTGCATGTACGCACACAAACGTACACATACGCTCACACACAGCGAGTCCTTTGGACCAGTCTAGTTGAAAGCGTGGTCATTTAGCATGCGGCAACAGCAAGCCAATAACAGGCCAGAAACATATAATCCTGTATTTACAGGCCCTTTCTTCCCTCTCTGCATGACACCGGCACTTCAATCATGCTGCCATGCTCAACCGCTCCCACTAATGAGTGTGTGTGGGGGAGTGTGTGTGTGTCTGTGTGTGTGGGCACAAACAGTACAGGGGGGAATGTGAGTATATGTGCAGGAAAATGTGCACATCCAGGGGAGAGTGTGTGTGCATGGGGGGCAGAGTGTAAGGTGTTTGTCTATGCGTGGGTGTCTGCAAGGGAATGTGTGTGTGTGTGTGTGTAAGAGATGCAAGGATACAGTTAAAATGTCCCCATACCACAGGGGTAGGTTACAAAGCGCAATGTGGACACAGATATAGACACCATGGCAACAACAGTATGCACTGTCATTACATAAACCCGATCAATAGCTCAGAGAGAGAAAGACAGAGAGAGACAGAGAGAAAATGATGATTTCCCAGAAAAGGTCCAGATGTCAGGGAAACCAATATCCTTTTTTACTGGGCCCCACTGATATAGAACACACACACACACTTACACATATTTGGGACTAATAATCAGCTCCACTGGGACCTTCAACCTGGCTGTGAATGAACTGAAAGACAAAGCAAGGGATTTCCATGCCATTCAAAAGATCTATCAAATTAGACATACCAATTAGGATAAAAATATTTCAATCAATAATAGAACCAATTGCACTATATGGCAGCAAAGTGTGGGGTCCGCTTACAAAACATGAATTTGACAAATGGAACAAACACCCAATAGAAACCCTGCATGCGGAATTCTGTAAGAGCATCCTCAGAGTACAAAGAAAAATTCAAAACAATGCATGCAGAGCAGAATTAGGCCAATTCCCTCTTCTGATAGTAGCGTCATACCCAAGAAGACTCAAGGCTGTAATCACTGCCAAAGGGGCTTCAACAAAGTACTGAGTAAAGGGTTTGAATACTTATGTAAATGTGATATTTAAATATGCAAACATTTCTACTAACTGTTTTTTGCTTTGTCATTATGGGGTATTGTGTGTAGATTGATGAGAAAAAACTATGTAATCAATTTTAGAATAAGGCTGTAACGTAACAAAATGTGGAAAAAGTAATGGGGTCTGAATACTTTCCATATGCACTGTATAGGGTGTACCAGTACCAGATCAATGTGCAGAGGTACGAGGTACTTGAGGTAGATATGTACATGAAGGCAGTTTCAGTGACTAGGCATCCGGATAGATAATAATAAGAGTAAAATAAAAGAACAGAGTAGCAGAAGCAAATTATGAGTGTAAAAGTGTGTGAGTGTGCGTGTGTGTGTATGTTTGTTTGTGTTGTGTCGTTATGCGTGTGTGCGTAATGTGTGTGTGTGTACATATGTAGTGTTTGAATGTGTGAGGGACTTTTGTGGGAGTGTAGTGTGTGTGAGTGTGTATATGGTGTGTGTAGGGGGTGTGCGTAGGTTCAGTGCAAGATCGAGTTAGTGCAGATAGTTTGGGTACTATTAATTTATTATTTAACAGTCTTATTTAGCTATTTAGCTTATGGCTTGTTGGTCCGAGAGCCGATGCTCTACTATCGTTTGCCGGACGGTAGCAGAGTGAACAAACAGTCTATGGATTGGGTGGCTGCAGTCTTTGGCAATTTTTCGGGCCTTCCTCTGACACAGCCTGATATAGAGGTCCTGCAATTGCTATACCAAGCGGTGATGCAGCCAGTCAAGATGCTCTCAATGGTGCAGCTGTATAACCTTTTGAGGATTTGAGGGCCCATGCCAAATCTTTTAAGCCTCCTGAGAGGGAAGAGGTGCTGCAGTGCCCTCTTCACGACTGTGCGGTTGTGTGTGGACCATGTTAAGTCCTTAGTGATGTGGACACCAAGGAACTTGAAGCTCTCGACCAGCTCCACAACAGCCCCGTCCATGTGGATGGGGGCATGCTCTCCCCTCTTTCTCCTATAGTCCACGATAAGCTCCTCGGTCTTACTGACTTTGAGGGAGAGGTTGTTGTCCTGGCACTACACTGCTAAGTCTCTGACCTTCTCCCTGTAGGCTGACTCATCGCCGTGTGATTGTTAACCTGTTTCAACATTTTGCTCACATCTGCCACGGAGAGCAAGATTACACAGTCATCTGGAAAAGCAGGGGTTTCACGTAAGGCATAGTGTTATATTCCTCGAAGCGAGCATAAAAGGCATTTAGCTCATTTGGGAGTTCTGCGTCGCTGTGCAGCTCATGGCTGGGTTTCCCTTCGTAATCCGTTATTTTCTGCAAGCCCTGCCACATACGACGAGCGTCGTAGCCTGTGTAGAATTCCACCTGCTATATTGTCCTTTTGCGTGTTTGATGTCTCATCGGAGATCATAGCGGGATTTCTTGTATGCGTCCATGTCCCATTCGTTGTAAGAGGTTGCTCTAGCCTTTAGCCCAGCGCGGATGTTAACTGTAATCCATGGTTTTTGGTTGGGATACATTCTTATAGTCACTGTGGGGACGACATCATCTATGCACATATTGATGAAACCCGTGACTGTTGTGGTAAACTCCTCAATGTTATTGGATGAATCCCGGAACATTTCCCAGTCTGTACTAGCAAAACAGTCTTGTATCCTCACGTCTGCTTCGTCCGACCACTTCCGTATTGAGCACATCACTGGTACTTCCTGTTTGAGCTTTTGTTTGTAAACAGGAAGCAGGAGTAATGGAGTCATGGTCAGATTTGCTGAAGGGAGGATGAGGGAGGGCCTCGTATGCATTTCTGTGGGTAGAATAAACATGGTCTAGAGTTTTAGTGCCCCTAATGGCTCAGGAGACGTGTTGGTAGAATTGAGGGAGGACGGTTTTAAGTCTTCCATTGTTAATGTCTCTGCCCACCAGAAACGCTGCCTCTGGGTGAGATGTTTCTTGTTTGTTTATGGCCACATACAGTTCGTTGGAGGCGGCATGCTAGTTGGCTATGGCGTCATAGGATTCGGTGCCCTGAACGGTTTTTCACGGAAGAATACTGTACCAAGTTAGCTAGCTGAATAAACTAAGTTAGAGTCTATTCCTAGAAAACATTGAACCGCTGTAGTTTACAACAAGAATAATTTCTCAAGTGGAAGTTGGGAAAGTTATACAGTGGGGGAAAAAAGTATTTAGTCAGCCACCAATTGTGCAAGTTCTCCCACTTAAAAAGATGAGAGAGGCCTGTAATTTTCATCATAGGTACACGTCAACTATGACAGACAAAATGAGACATTTTTTTCCAGAAAATCACATTGTAGAATTTTTAATGAATTTATTTGCAAATTATGGTGGAAAATAAGTATTTGGTCAATAACAAAAGTTTCTCAATACTTTGTTATATACCCTTTGTTGGCAATGACACAGGTCAAACGTTTTCTGTAAGTCTTCACAAGGTTTTCACACGCTGTTGCTGGTATTTTGGCTCATTCCTCCATGCAGATCTCCTCTAGAGCAGTGATGTTTTGGGGCTGTCGCTGGGCAACACGGACTTTCAACTCCCTCCAAAGATTTTCTATGGGGTTGAGATCTGGAGACTGGCTAGGCCACTCCAGGACCTTGAAATGCTTCTTACGAAGCCACTCCTTCGTTGCCCGGGCGGTGTGTTTGGGATCATTGTCATGCTGAAAGACCCAGCCACGTTTCATCTTCAATGCCCTTGCTGAGGGAAGGAGGTTTTCACTCAAAAGCTCACGATACATGGCCCCATTCATTCTTTCCTTTACACGGATAAGTCGTCCTGGTCCCTTTGCAGAAAAACAGCCCCAAAGCATGATGTTTCCACCCCCCATGCTTCACAGTAGGTATGGTGTTCTTTGGATGCAACTCAGCATTCTTTGTCCTCCAAACACGACGAGTTGAGTTTTTACCAAAAAGTTCTATTTTGGTTTCATCTGACCATATGACATTCTCCCAATCCTCTTCTGGATCATCCAAATGCACTCTAGCAAACTTCAGACGGGCCTGGATATGTACTGGCTTAAGCAGAGGGACACGTCTTGCACTGCAGGATTTGAGTCCCTGGCGGCGTAGTGTGTTACTGATGGTAGGCTTTGTTACTTTGGTCCCAGCTCTCTGCAGGTCATTCACTAGGTCCCCCCGTGTGGTTCTGGGATTTTTGCTCACCGTTCTTGTGATCATTTTGACCCCACGGGGTGAGATCTTGCGTGGAGCCCCAGATCGAGGGAGATTATCAGTGGTCTTGTATGTCTTCCATTTCCTAATAATTGCTCCCACAGTTGATTTCTTCAAACCAAGCTGCTTACCTATTGCAGATTCAGTCTTCCCAGCCTGGTTCAGGTCTACAATTTTGTTTCTGGTGTCCTTTGACAGCTCTTTGGTCTTGGCCATAGTGGAGTTTGGAGTGTGACTGTTTGAGGTTGTGGACAGGTGTCTTTTATACTGATAGCAAGTTCAAACAGGTGCCATTAATACAGGTAACGAGTGGAGGACAGAGGAGCCTCTTAAAGAAGAAGTTACAGGTCTGTGAGAGCCAGAAATCTTGCTTGTTTGTAGGTGACCAAATACTTATTTTCCACCATAATTTGCAAATAAATTCATAAAAAATCCTCAATTTGTCTGTCATAGTTGACGTGTACCTATGATGAAAATTACAGGCCTCTCTCATCTTTTTAAGTGGGAGAACTTGCACAATTGGTGGCTGACTAAATATTTTTTTTCCCCACTGTATTTGAGTGTTTCAGTGAAACGTAAGTGAGGGAGGCCCCGCTCTCTTGCTTTCCCAGATGTTTAGTTCATATCATTCCGATCTCCTTGGCATTATTGTAGCCTTCTGTAGCCTGTCATCTATGTGTCTATCTATCCCTGTTGTCTCCTCTATGCACAGGCCATACAAACGCTTCACACCACGTGGCTGCTGCCACTCTAATCTGGTGGTCCCTGCGCGCACGACCCACGTGGAGTTCCAGGTCTCCGGCAGCCTCTGGAACTGCCGTTCTGCGGCCAACAAGGCAGAGTTCATCTCAGCTTATGCTACCCTCCAGTCCCTCAACTTCCTGGCGCTGACGGAAACATGGATTACCACAAAAAACACTGCTACTCCTACTGCTCTTTCCTCGTCTGATCATGTGTTCTCGCATACCCCGAGAGCATCTGGTAAACGCAGCGGATGCACAGGAATCCTCATCTCTCCCAAGTGGGCATTCTCTCTTTTTATCCTGACCCATCTGGCTATCTCCTCATTTGAATTCCATGCTGTCACAGTCACTAGCCCATTCAAGCTTAACATCCTTGTCATTTATCGCCCTCCAGGTTCCCTTGGAGAGTTCATCAATGAGCTTGACGCCTTGATACGTTCCTTTCCTGAGGATGGCTCCCCCTCACAGTTCTGGGTGACTTTAACCTCCCTACGTCTGCCTTCGACTCATTTCTCTCTGCCTCCTTCTTTCCACTCCTTTCCTCTTTTGACCTCACCCTCTCACCGTCCACCCCTACTCACAAGGCAGGCAATACGCTTGACCTCATCTTTACTAGATGCTGTTCTTCTACTAATCTCACTGCAACTCCCCTCCAAGTCTCCGACCACTACTTTGTATCCTTTTCTCTCTCGCTCTCCTCCAACACTACTCACTCTGCCCCTACTCCGATGGTAATGTGCCGTCACAACCTTCGCCCTCTCTCTCCCGCTACTCTCTCCTCTTTCATCCTATCATCTCTTCCCTCTGCTAAATCCTTTTCCCTCCGATCTCCTGATTCTGTCTCCTCAACCCTCCTCTCCTCCCTTTCTGCATCTTTTGACTCTCTATGTCCCCTATCCTCCCATCCGGCTCGGTCCTCCCCTCCTGCTCCGTGGCTTGACGACTCATTGCGAGCTCACAGAAGAGGGCTCCGGGCAGCCGAGCGGAAATGGAGGAAAACTAGACTCCCTGCGGAACTGTCATCTTTTCACTCCCTCCTCTCTACATTCTCTTCCTCTGTTTCCGCTACTAAAGCCACTTTCTACCACTCTAAATTTCAAGCCTCTGCCTCTAACCCTAGGAAGCTCTTTGCCACCTTCTCTTCCCTGCTGAATCCCCCTCCTCCTCCCCCTCCCTCATCCCTCTCTGTGGACGACTTTGTCAACCATTTTGAAAGAAGGTTGACGACATCCGATCCTCATTCATTAAGTCAAATGACACCGCTGGTCCTGCTCACACTGCCCTACCCTATGCTTTGACTTCTTTCTCCCCTCTCTCTCCAGATGAAATATTGCGACTTGTGACGGCCGGCCCCGCAAAAACCTGCCCGCTTGACCCTATCCCCTCCTCTCTTCTCCAGACCATTTCCGGAGACCTTTTCCCTTACCTCACCTCGCTTATCAACTCATCCTTGAACGCTGGGCATGTCCCTTCCGTCTTCAAGAGAGCGAGAGTTGCACACCTCCTCAAAAAACCTACACTCGATCCCTCCGATGTCAACAACTACAGACCAGTATCCCTTCTTTCTTTTCTCTCCAAAACTCTTGAGCGTGCCGTCTCTAGCCAACTCTCCTGCTATCTCTCTCAGAATGACCTTCTTGATCCAAACCAGTCAGGTTTCAAGACTGGTCATTCAACTGAGACTGCTCTTCTCTGTGTCACGGAGGCTCTCCGCACTGCTAAAGCTAATTCTCTCTCCTCTGCTCTTATCCTTCTAGACCTATCCGCTGCCTTTGATACCATGAACCATCAGATCCTCCTCTCCACCCTCTCCGAGTTGGGCATCTCCGGCGCTGCTCACTCTTGGATTGTGTCCTACCTGACAGGTCGCTCCTACCAGGTGGTGTGGCGAGAATCTGTCTCCGCACCACGTGCTCTCACCACTGGTGTCCCCCAGGGCTCAGTTCTAGGCCCTCTCCTATTCTCGCTATACACCAAGTCACTTGGCTCTGTCATATCCTCACATGGTCTCTCCTATCATTGCTATGCAGACGACACACAATTCATTTTCTCCTTTCCCCCTTCTGATAACCAGGTGGCGAATCGCATCTCTACATGTCTGGCAGACATATCAGTGTAGATGTCGGATCACCACCTCAAGCTGAACCTCGGCAAGACAGAGCTGCTCTTCCTCCCGGGGAAGGACTGCCCGCTCCATGATCTCGCCATCATGGTTGACAACTCCATTGTGTCCTCCTCCCAGAGTGCAAAAAACCTTGGTGTGACCCTGGACAATACCCTGTCGTCTCCGCTAACATCAAAGCGGTGACCCGATCCTGCAGGTTCATGCTCTACAACATTCGCAGAGTACGACCCTACCTTACACAGAAAGCGGCACAGGTCCTAATCCAGGCACTTGTCATCTCCCGTCTGGATTACTGCAACTCGCTGTTGGCTGGGCTCCCTGCCTGTGTCATTAAACCACTTCAACTTATCCAGAACGCTGCAGCCCGTTTGGTGTTCAACCTTCCCAAGTTCTCTCATGTCACCCCACTCCTCCGCACACTCCACTGGCTTCCAGTCGAGGCTCGCATCTACTACAAGACCATGGTGCTTGCCTACGGAGCTGTGAGGGGAACGGCACCTCCTTACCTTCAGGCTCTGATCAGACCCTACACCGAAACGAGAGCACTACGTTCATCCACCTCTGGCCTGCTAGCTCCCCTACCTCTACGGAAGCACAGTTCCCGCTCAGCCCAGTCAAAGCTTTTCGCTGCTCTGGCACCCCAATGGTGGAACAAGCTCCCCCACGACGCCAGGACAGCGGAGTCATTGACCACCTTCCGGAGACACTTGAAACCCTAGCTCTTTAAGGAATTCCTGGAATAGTATAAAAGTAATCCTTCTTCCCCCACCCCCCATAAAAAAATAAAAAATAAAAAATAAAGTGGTTGTCCCACTTGCTATCATAAGATGAATGCACCAATTTGTAAGTCGCTCTGGATAAGAGCGTCTGCTAAATGATGTAAATGTAAATGTCAATGTTGAGTGCCAGAGTGCTGTTGGCCTGTGGATGAATGTAGACAGCCGTGATAATTAAGGATGAAAACTCTCTTGGTAGATAAAAGGGTCTGCAACTTACCATGAGGTATTCTATATCAGGTGAGCTAAAGCTCGATATTTCCTTCACACTTAACGCAGTACACCAGTTGTTATTTATAAAAAAAACTCATACCCCCTTACATTTTCCCTGAAGGAGTCGTCAGATCCTGCCGCTGCATGGAGAATCCACTGAGTACTACCTGCATAGCATCATCATCCTTCCATGTTTCAGTAAGACATATAACATTGCAGCTTTTCAAGACTATATGACACAGTATAAGACTCTCGAACGAGTGACTGGACATTCGCATTTAGTAACCCATGGAACAAACGAATAGGTTCGGGTATGAACAGTGGTAAACAGCTGAGCCGGAGTTGAAATTGAAGTCAAGTTTAGTAACTGTTGATCAGATGTCCAGAAGTGCTTGGTGGTCATACAGTTGAAGTCGAAAGTTTACATACACTTTAGGTTGGAGTCATTAAAACTCTTTTTTCAACCACTCCACTAATTTCTTGTTAACAAACTATAGTTTTGGAAAGTCGGTTAAGACATCTACTTTGTGCATGACACAAGTAATTTTTCCAACAATTGTTTACAGACAGATTATTTCACTTCTAATTCACTGTATCACAATTCCAGTGGGTCAGAAGTTTACATACACTATGTTGACTGTGCCTTTAAACAGCTTGGAAAATTCCAGAAAATGATGTCATGGATTTAGAAGCTTCTGATAGGCTAATTGACATAATTTGAGTCAATTGGAGGTGTACCTGTGGATGTATTTCAAGGCCTTCCTTCTAACTCAGTGCCTCTTTGCTTGACATCATAGGAAAATCAAAAGAAATCAGCCAATACCTCAGAAAAACTATTGTAGACCTCCACAAGTCTGGTTCATCCTTGGGAGCAATTTCCAAATGCCTGAAGGTACCACGTTCATCTGTACAAACAATAGTACGCAAGTATAAACACCATGGGACCACGCAGCTGTCATACCGCTCAGGAAGGAGACGCGCTCTGTCTCCTAGAGATGAATGTACTTTGGTGCGAAAAGTGCAAATCAATCCCAGAACAACAGCAAAGGACCTTGTGAAGATGCTGGAGGAAACAGGTACAAATGTATCTATATCCACAGTAAAATGAGTCCTATATCGACATAACCTGAAAGGCCGCTCAGCAAGAAAGAAGCCACTGCTCCAAAACCGCCACAAAAAAGGCAGACTACAGTTTGCAACTGCACATGGGGACCAAGATCGTAAATTTTTAGACAAATGTCCTCTGGTCTGATGAAACAAAAATAGAACTGTTTGGCCATAATGACCATCATTATGTTTGGAGGAAAAAGTGGGTGCTTGCAAGCAGAAGAACACCATCCCAACCGTGAAACACAGGGTGGCAGCATCATGCTGTGGGGGTGCTTTGCTGCAGGAGGGACTGGTGCACTTCACAAAATAGATGGGTTCATAAGGAATGAAAATTATGTGCCTATACAGTGAGGGAAAAAAGTATTTGATCCCCTGCTGATTTTGTACGTTTGCCCACTGACAAAGAAATATACTTTTAATGGTAGGTTTATTTGAACAGTGAGAGGCAGAATAACAACAACAAAATCCAGAAAAACGCATGTCAAAAATGTTATGAATTGATTTGCATTTTAATTAGGGAAATAAGTATTTGACCCCCTCTCAATCAGAAAGATTTCTGGTTCCCAGGTGTCTTTTATACAGGTAACGAGCTGAGATTAGGAGCACACTCTTAAAGGGAGTGCTCCTAATCTCAGCTTGTTACCTGTATAAAAGACACCTGTCCACCGAAGCAATCAATCAATCAGATTCCAAACTCTCCACCATGGCCAAGACCAAAGAGCTCTCCAAGGATGTCAGGGACAAGATTGTAGACCTACACAAGGCTGGGATGGGCTAGACCATCGCCAAGCAGCTTGGTGAGAAGGTGACAACAGTTGGTGTGATTATTTGCAAATGGAAGAAACACAAAATAACTGTCAATCTCCCTCGGCCTGGAGCTCCATGCAAGGTCAAACCTCGTGGAGTTGCAATGATCATGAGAACGGTGAGGAATCAGCCCAGAACTACACGGGAGGATCTTGTCAATGATCTCAAGGCAGATGGGACCATAGTCACCAAGAAAACAATTGGTAACACACTACGCCGTGAAGGACTGAAATCCTGCAGCGCCCGCAAGGTCCCCCTGCTCAAGAAAGCACATATACATGCCCGTCTAAAGTTTACCAATGAACATCTGAATGATTCAGAGGAGAACTGGGTGAAAGTGTTGTGGTCATACGAGACCAAAATGGAGCTCTTTGGCATCAACTCAACTCGCCGTGTTTGGAGGAGGAGGAATGCTGCCTATGACCCCAAGAACACCATCCCCACCGTCAAACATGGAGGTGGAAACATTATGCTTTGGGGGTGTTTTTCTGCTAAGGGGACAGGACAACTTCACCGCATCAAAGGGACGATGGACGGGGCCATGTACCGTCAAATCTTGGGTGAGAACCTCCTTCCCTCAGCCAGGGCATTGAAAATGGGTCGTGGATGGTTATTCCAGCATGACAATGACCCAAAACACACGGCCAAGGCAACAAAGGAGTGGCTCAAGAAGAAGCGCATTAAGGTGCTGGAGTGGCCTAGCCAGTCTCCAGACCTTAATCCCATAGAAAATCTGTGGAGGGAGCTGACTCGGAGAAGATCTGCAAAGAGGAGTGGGACAAAATCCCTCCTGAGATGTGTGCAAACCTGGTGGCCAACTACAAGAAACGTCTGACCTCTGTGATTGCCAACAAGGGTTTTGCCACCAAGTACTAAGTAATGTTTTGCAGAGGGGTCAAATACTTATTTCCCTCATTAAAAAGCAAATCAATTTATAACATTTTTGACATGCGTTTTTCTGGATTTTTGTTGTTGTTATTCTGTCTATCACTGTTCAAATAAACCTACCATTAAAATTATAGACTGATCATGTCTTTGTCAGTGGGCAAACATACAAAATCAGCAGGGGATCAAATACTTTTTTCCCTCACTGTATTGAAGCAACATATCAAGACATCAGTCAGGAAGTTAAAGCTTGGTTGCAAATGGGTCTTCCAAATGGACAATGACCCCAAGCATACTTCCAAATTTGTGGCAAAATGGCTTAAGGACAACAAAGTCAAGGTATTGGAGTTGCCATCACAAAGCCCTGACCTCAATCCTATAGAAAATTTGCAGGCAGAACTGAAAAAGCGTGTGCTAGCAAGGAGGCCTACAAACCTCAGTTACACCAGCTCTGTCAGGAGGAATGGGCCAAAATTCACCCAACATATTGTGGGAAGCTTGTGGAAGGCTACCCGAAACGTTTGACCCAAGTTAAACAATTTAAAGGCAATGCTACCAAATACTAATTGAGTGTATGTAAACTTCTGACCCACTGGGAATGTGATGAAAGAAATAAAAGCTGAAATAAATAATTCTCTCTACCATTATTCCGACATATCACATTCTTAAAATAAAGTGGTGATCCTAGCTGACCTAAGTCAGGGAATTTTTACTAGGATTAAATGTCAGGAATTGTGAAAAACTGAATTTAAATGTATTTGGCTAAGGTGTATGTGAACTTCCGACTTCAACTGTATGTGATAATAGTATGAACTTTCTGTACCCAAAAAAAGTTAAGATAAACATGATAAAAGTCACTAAATAGCAAAGTTGGGTTGGAGCTTCTCCATCAGCGCCATCTTTTACACAATGTGCTACAATGTGTAGCAGCAAGTGAAGTGAGAGTTAATTAATGAAATGCAAGATGGAATAAAGTAGGCTACAGTGAGCAACCAACAGGTAGGCTGTTGTTTAACATGAATCTGAATTGGGTTGAGGAGAAAGTGCAGCATCCTCAATTACACTACAAGTATGTGGACAACTGCTCATCGAACATCTCATTCGAAAAACCATGGGCATTAATATGGTGTTGGTCCCCCTTTGCTGCTGTAACAGCCTCCACTCTTCTGGGAAGGCTTTCCACTAGATGTTGGAACATTGCTGAGGGGACTTGCTTCCATTCAACCACAAGAGCATTAGTGAGGTTGGGCATTGATGTTGGGCAATTAGGCCAAGCCCGAACCATGAAAAACAGCCTCAGACTGTTATTCCTCCTCCACCAAACTTTACAGTTGGCACTATGCATTGGGGCAAGTAGCGTTCTCCTGGCATCCGCCAAACCCAGATTCATCCATGGATTGCCAGATGGTGAAGAGTGATTAATCACTCCAGAGAACGCGTTTCCACTTAGTCCAATGGTGGCGAGCTCTACACCACTCCAATTGACGCTTGGCATTGCGCATGGTGATCTTAGGCTTGTGTGCGGCTGCTCGGCCATGGAAACCTATTTTATGAAGCTCCCAACGAACAGTTATTGTGCTGACGTTGCTTCCGGAGGCAGTTTGGCACTTGGTAGCTACACACGTCAGAAATCGGCAGTCCCATTCTGTGAGCTTGTGTGGCCTACCACTTCGCGGCTGAGCCGTTGTTGCTCCTACATATTTTCACTTCACAATAACAGCACTTTCAGTTGACTGGGGCAGCTCTAGCAGGGCAGACATTTGATGAACTCACTTGTTGGAAAGGTGGCATCCTATGACGGTGCTACTTTGAAAGTCACTGAGCTCTTCAGTACGGGCATTCTACTGCCAGTGTTTGTCTATGGAGATTGCATGGCTGTGTGCTCGATTTTATACACTGTCAGCAACGGGTGTGACTGAAATAGCTGAATCCACTCATTTGAAGGACTGTCCACATAATATGTAGTGTATCTTAGCTAGCTCCTCTAGGCTACAGCCAAGACATGCACTATTATATGGGATGATAAATAACATTGTGGCTGCTTCAAGTTATCTTGGCTACCCCATCTCTCCTATTCTCCGTCCTGTCCTCTCAGCTCCAATCTCACACACACCAGCCCTTCCCCCGCTGCGGTGAAGTCGGTGGCTTGGGAAGCACTGGCTATTATCAAAGCCAGATTTACCCACAATTAAACCTTGATGAATCCCAAGTTCACCATACAACAGATAGCTCCTATAACCAGAGTGACATAAGCTATTGACAAACAATTTTCACCAAATGTAAATACTAATGTAGCCAAGATACACAAGCGCTAGCCTCTGATGGTGGCATATTTCATATCATCCCAGAAAGATTGCACATTGCTCAACCCAGCTCAGCCATAGACCGATGTAGCATCCATCGTTACAACTGATAGGTGGCACTAAAACACCAATATATGGACACATTTCATTCGAATAATTTGCAGCGCAAACTCCATAGCCTTTCACAATGGATTTACAATTATTCCAATTCGCAGCGAGCGCAAACACACACACACACACACAGACACACACACACACATAATATTATTATGTTAAATATTATTACATACACATATATAATAAATAAGGTTCTAAAGAAATGCCCATATCAACAATCGAAATGACTGAAAAATGCAGTTCAAAATGTCTAAAAAGTGTCTCATCAAAACAAAATTCTAGCTTGATAAATCAAATGCATTCAAAGGGATGTTGTCTGTTCTCATGACTAAACAGAAGCCTAACCTGCAAATTGCTAAGGAAAATGAATTTAGGCCTACCATTACTTGTAAATTAAGTCCATTCGTCTGTCCTTCCCTCTCGGTGACAGCAATATAGAAGTCACAGCAGAACCCCATGTCCATTATTTGATTATGCATGCACACAGCAGGGCAGCCACTCACGCAGCTAGTATGGTTGTAGCGTAGCTAGTCGCATACATCTTGTAGAAGCCAAGGCTCCATCCCGCATTGAGTGGCAGGAGAAGCCCCATTCGCACTCCTTTCACAAAGCAAAAGTTTATTTTATTTTACTAGGCAAGTCAGTTAAGAACAAATTCTTATTTACAATGGCGGCCTACACCGGCCAGACCCGGATGACGCTGGGCCAATTGTGCGCCGCCCTATAAAAAACACCAGAAACATTGAGAAAAAACATTAACATAACTGCTTTTTTTATGAGATTATCACAGGGTAAGCACTGCCTTAATGCCTACCCTGATTGCACATCATTGTGTTGCAGCAACAGAGCGGCAGCATCTCTCCTTTGCGCAGCAGTGTGCAGGTTAAAAACGTATGTTTAAAAAACCACATGTATTTTGAATATCCGGATATCCAGAAAAAAAAAGTAATGATACTATTCGAACATCCCTACTGTCTGTCTGTCTACGTGCGTGTGTGTGTGTGTGTGTATATGAGAGAGAGATACATACACACCCTGGATGTTTGTTCTGTTCTGAGGCAGGGTGGTGTGTGTGTAATACAGGGTTTAAATGTGACTTTCCCTTCGGCTGTACTCTAATCTAGTCTGCTTCCATATACTGTACAGTATCTGCTACAGGGAACACGTCCCTAAGTCAAGGAAACCTTTCTCTATAAAATAGCTATCTAGCCTTGTCACTTTGGTCTAATTTAGGCCTTAGCAGTAAACAAATACAATGCTTTAGCACTGCAATATCCTTGTTACATTTTAGGCATTTAGCAGACGCTCTTATCCAGAGCGACTTACAGTTAGTGAGTGCATACATTTTTTCATACTGGTCCCCCGTGGGGATCGAACCCACAACCCTGGCATTGCAGGCGCCATGCTCTACCAACTGAGCTACACGGGACTAATACAGAAAAGACAGAGTATAGAAAAAATTAAAATGAGAAACATTCTATTTGATCTCTCAAACAGGGTTGACATCACAGTGGTTGGAGTCTTGTAGTATGGGAGTAGATGTTCTGCTTGTGTTACTTGGTTCTGGCTACTACATGAAATCATTTAGAATTGCTGTTGTATGCAGTTTTGATGCACACTAACACTTGACTTTCCATTATCTACAACCCTGCTATGTGAATTAACTAAAAGAAGACTTAAGGAATGTATGTTCCATCTCTCTCTCTCTCTCTCTCTCTCTCTCTCTCTCTCTCTCTCTCTCTCTCTCTCTCTCTCTCTCTCTCTCTCTCTCTCTCTCTCTCTCTCTCTCTCTCTCTCTCTCTCTCTCTCTCTCTCTCTCTCTCTCTCTCTCTCTCTCTCTCTCTCTCTCTCTCTCTCTCTCTCTCTCTCTCTCTCTCTCTCTCTCTCTCTCTCTCTCTCTCTCTCTCTCTCTCTCTCTCTCTCTCTCTCTCTCTCTCTCTCTCTCTCTCTCTCTCTCTCTCTCTCTCTCTCTCATGTAATCATCAGATCTCACATCTGTGGTATACAGAGAGGGTTGTGGGGTCAGTATGTGTTACTGTGTGTGTTCATGCCTGTTTGTCTATTGGGTGTGTTTATGCGTGTGTGTGTCTTTGTGTGTGCATGCGCGCCTGTGTGCCAGTGCGTGTGTGTGTGCGTGTGTGTGTGACAGCCTTGAGTCATTAGCCAGTGTCACCCTCCCATGAGTGATGGATGAGTGTGGAGGTCCAATCTGATCCTGCTCTCAGGCAAGGAACTCAGCGTAACATCAACACCCATCGCCACCGCTGGCCCAAGTCTGATTAATAGAGGACTGTCACTTTACCTGTCACCTCGCTGCACTTGGCTGGACCTGGGGCAGGAGCTGGATCTGGAACTGGGTCTGGGGCTGGGTCTGGAGCTGGGTCTGGGGCTGGGTCTGGAGCTGGGTCTGGGGCTGGGGCTGGGTCTGGGGCTGGAGCTGGAGCTGGGGCTGGGGCTGGAGCTGGGTCTGGGGCTGGGGCTGGAGCTGGGGCTGGGGCTGGGTCTGGAGCTGGGTCTGGAGCTGGGGATGGGTCTGGAGCTGGAGCTGGGGCTGGGGCTGGGGCTGGGGCTGGGGCTGGGGCTGGGGCTGGAGCTGGAGCTGGGTGTTGGTCTGGAGTTAGAGCTGGGGCTGGGGCTGGGGCTGGGGCTGGGGCTGGAGCTGGAGCTGGGGCTGGGGCTGGGGCTGGAGCTGGGGCTGGGGCTGGGGCTGGGGCTGGAGCTGGGTCTGGGGCTGGAGCTGGAGCTGGGGCTGGAGCTGGAGCTGGAGCTGGGGCTGGGGCTGGGTCTGGAGCTGGAGCTGGGGCTGGAGCTGGAGCTGGAGCTGGAGCTGGGGCTGGGTCTGGAGCTGGAGCTGGAGCTGGAGCTGGGTGTGGGTCTGGAGCTAGAGCTGGGGCTGGGGCTGGAGCTGGAGCTGGAGCTGGGGCTGGAGCTGGGTCTGGGGCTGGTACTGGGGCTGAGGCTAGGTCAGACTAGTTATGCTGGGCTCCCATCAAGGCAGCATCTGGCTCTGCTCTGATCTGATTGTGGTCCTCTGTAGCTCAGCTGGTAGAGCACGGCGCTTGTAACGCCAAGGTAGTGGGTTCGATCCCCGGGACCACCCATACACAAAAATGTATGCACGCACGACTGTAAGTCGCTTTGGATAAAAGCGTCTGCTAAATGGCATATTATTATAATCTCCTCCACTCTTTTCTACTACTCTTCTCCTCTTTTCCCATATCCATTCCTCCTCCCCCCTCCAGTCCACTTAAGGGAGCACACACACCTCACTGAATGTCAATCTGCCGTTCATCTGCCGTTGGTTTGCCGTTGGTTTGGCGCTGTGTGTTTTAGGGACCACCCGCCGGTGGGCATCTGACTGCTGACATTTTCGCACGATTTTACATGTAGAATCGGTTAGAAAATTACAGCTGACACTGTTCAGATGTGCTAAGTACTCTCGGCCAGCAAACGCTACTGTGCCTTAAGAGCCAACCTGCTAGCTGTGTGCAGCTAGGTGTGCAGACAGGCAGGCAGAACTCTCAGACCAGTAAAAGCCTGGTGGGGAGATGGGCAACAGCCTGCAGCCTATTGGCTCAGTAAGGCAGGAAGTCAATGTCAGTGACCTGGATGGACATTGTCTAAGACCTGGGAGAAGGGAAAAGTCTAAACGGGTTTCTTGGGACGTCCAGCTCTGACGTCAGCCCATTGAAGTTTACATTTAAAATGTTTAAGGTAAGGGTTAAGGTTAGGGTTAGGTTTTAGGGTAGGGACGTCCCAGGGATACTGGATAGCACTAAGTGGTAGGACGGAAAGGTGGAAGGGGTTTTAGGATGTTGTAGAAAGTTGGTCCCGCTTTAAATGATGTTCAGCTTATAAAGGCTTCATAAAGGCTTCATAATGCCTTCATAGGCACTACATAAATGTGTTACAAAGCATCTATAACCGTATGTCATGCTTAATAAAGGGTTCATAAATGTGGTATAACTGTGAGACATAATCACCAATGTAAAATGTGACATAACCCACTATGTTGAATATGATATAAACTTGTACATTATAAAGGGTGACATGTTGGGCCCCGTGTAGCTCAGTTGGTAGAGCATGGCGCCTGCCATGCCAGGGTTGTGGGTTCGATTCCCACGGGGGACCAGTATGAATATGTATGCACTAACTAACTGTAAGTCGCTCTGGATAAGAGCGTCTGCTAAAAGACTAAAATGTAAAAAAATCTCAGGCGAGCAAAACCTTGAGACTTCCTTAATATTAGATTTCGTGCACCAGCTGTTGTTTACAAATATACACAGACCGCCACCCCTTGTCTTACCAATGGCCGTTGTTCTATCTTGGCAATGCAGCGTAAACCCCGCCAGCTGTATGTTATCCATGTCGTCGTTCAGCCACGACTCAGTGAAACATAAGATATTACCGTTTTTAGTGTCCCGTTGATAGGATATTTGTGATCGTAGCTCGTCAATTTTGTTATCCAATGATTGTACGTTGGCTAATAGGACTGATGGAAGAGGCAGATTACACACTCGGCGTCGGATCCTTACAAGGCACCCCGACCTACGTCCCTGATATCTCTGTCTCTTTCTCCTGCGAATGACAGGGCCTTGTCGGGTGTCTGAAGTAAATTCTTCGCGTCCGACTCGTTGAAGAAAAAATCTTCGTCCATTACGAGGTGAGTAATCACTGTCTTGATATCCAGAAGCTCTTTTCGGTTGTAAGAGACGGTGGCAGAAACATTATATACAAAATAAGTTACAAATAACATGAAAAAACCCACATTATGGCACAATTGGTTAGGAGCCCGTAAAAAACGGCAGCCATCTCCTCCGGCGCCTTTATGTCACCTTCATTGGGATGCATTTCTAACGTTTTTTGTCAATGAGCAGCACATAGTTATTACTGCATCACAATCTTTGTTATGGTGTGTTATAGCATACTTGTAATCTATAAAGTCATCTTTGATTGCTTTAGGTATGCATTATGCATATAGACTTCATAGAAAGTGTTACCAAGAAATGTACTTACTATGACTGTGATATGTTGTTGTCTCACCTAGCTCTTTAGATGAATGTGCTAACTGTAAGTCGCTCTGGATAACAGTGTCTATTAAATTACTACAATGTAAATAGAAGAGAGTGCTCGAACGCAGAAGAGAGGAAGCAACTGTTTGCAATGAAATTCAGTCTTAGTCCTGGGAATGGCCTGTGTCTACAAGTTTACTGTACCCTGACCTGTTAAATCAGAGACCAGGCTACAGTCACAGTGTGTGATGGAGTGTGAACTAAGGTCTGGTAGATATGAGGCAGTGAGGGCGGATCGTGGCATGGCGTAGGAGGTGGTGATGGGATCTCAGGGCCCGTGCTACATGTATGAATAGCCGTGTGCGTCGGGGCGCAATCCTGTTAGTCACGCATGTAAGCTCACATACATGATCTACAGATGTTACTGTTGTAACGTGTGTGTGAGTGTGTGTGTGTGTGTGTGTGTGTGCGCATGTTTGTGTTCCACACAAAACAATACAAATAATTAATCACTCAGAAAGACAATTAGGTAACATATATTCAAGCGGATTTGCATAACATTTACTGGAGTGGAACCTGAGCATGTGTGAAGCTATGAGCTGTCACTGTGATGGGGGATGGGGACGCCTAAGTGTGTGTTTAGTATGACAGCAGTTGATAACACACATGTTCTAATTTGCCCCTCACATGTTGGATTTTGGTGGCGTGTGTCAGTGGGGGGACTTGATGCATGAATAACAGAGGAGACAGTCTCTCTGTGTGCCTACACACACACACACACACACACACACACACACACACACACACACACACACATACACACACACACACACATGCACACATACACACTGGTGCCAGTGACAGATGCTGATTACCATACAAAGGAGCTGAGGTCCTTTGTGTTAACTCATTGTGCTAGATGTGATGAAGTTGTGGCTGAGATAGATTACCACTGCAGATTGACTCACTGGGAGACTCACTGGGATGCATGTTAATGACTGTACAGATATGGTCTAAAATGACTCTGCGTAAATGGTGTTTTATGTACAGTATACTCTGTGTTGGTGTGTGGGATGTATAGCTAGCTATACCATACAGGATTTAAACTGTGTGGGTTGCATGTGGATGCATGTATACCCATGTGGGATGTACTGTATGTCTTGATGTCTTCAAGAGGTCTCTATCACTCTCTCACCTCTACTGCAATGTTTGTGTGTGAAATCAAATCAATTCAAATTGTATTTGTCACATGCGCCGAATACAACAGGTGTAGACCTTACATTGAAATGCAGACTTACAAGCCCTTAACCAATAATGCAGTTTTAAGAAAAATAAGTGTTAAGTATAAAATAGATAACAAAAAAATTAAAATTAAAAATTAAGAGCAGCAGTAAAATAATAGTAGCAAGGCTATATACAGGGAGTACTGATACAGAGGCAATGTGCAGGGGCACAGGTTAGTCGCGGTAATTAAGGTAATATGTACATGAAGAAAGAGTTAAAGTGATAGATACAGTGGGGGAAAAAGTATTTAGTCAGCCACCAATTGTGCAAGTTCTCCCTCTTAAAAAGATGAGAGAGGCCTGTAATTTTCATCATAGGTACACGTCAACTATGACAAACAAAATGAGATTTTTCTTCCAGAAAATCACATTGTAGGATTTTTTATGAATTTATTTGCAAATTATGGTGGAAAATAAGTATTTGGTCAATAACAAAAGTTTCTCAACACTTTGTTATATACCCTTTGTTGGCAATGACACAGGTCAAATGTTTTCTGTAAGTCTTCACAAGGTTTTCACACACTGTTGCTGGTATTTTGGCCCATTCCTCCATGCAGATCTCCTCTAGAGCAGTGATGTTTTGGGGCTGTCGCTGGGCAACGCAGACTTTCAACTCCCTCCAAAGATTTTCTATGGGGTTGAGATCTGGAGACTGGCTAGGCCACTCCAGGACCTTGAAATGCTTCTTACGAAGCCACTCCTTCGTTGCCCGGGTGGTGTGTTTGGGATCATTGTCATGCTGAAAGACCCAGCCACGTTTCATCTTCAATGCCCTTGCTGATGGAAGGAGGTTTTCACTCAAAATCTCACGATACATGGCCCCATTCATTCTTTCCTTTACACGGATCAGTCGTCCTGGTCCCGTTGCAGAAAAACCGCCCCAAAGCATGATGTTTCCACCCCCATGCTTCACAGTAGGTATGGTGTTCTTTGGATGCAACTCAGCATTCTTTGTCCTCCAAACACGACGAGTTGAGTTTTTACCAAAAAGTTCTATTTTGGTTTAATCTGACCATATGACATTCTCCCAATCCTCTTCTGGATCATCCAAATGCACTCTAGCAAACTTCAGACGGGCCTGGACATGTACTGGCTTAAGCAGGGGGACACGTCTGGCACTGCAGGATTTGAGTCCCTGGTGGTGTAGTGTGTTACTGATGGTAGGCTTTGTTACTTTGGTCCCAGCTCTCTGCAGGTCATTCACTAGGTCCCCCCGTGTGGTTCTGGGATTTTTGCTCACCGTTCTTGTGATCATTTTGACCCCACGGGGTGAGATCTTGCGTGGAGCCCCAGATCGAGGGAGATTATCAGTGGTCTTGTATGTCTTCCATTTCCTAATAATTGCTCCCACAGTTGATTTCTTCAAACCAACCTGCTTACCTATTGCAGATTCAGTCTTCCCAGCCTGGTGCAGGTCTACAAATTTGTTTCTGGTGTCCTTTGACAGCTCTTTGGTCTTGGCCATAGTGGAGTTTGGAGTGTGACTGTTTGAGGTTGTGGACAGGTGTCTTTTATACTGATAACAAGTTCAAACAGGTGCCATTAATACAGGTAACGAGTGGAGGACAGAGGAGCCTCTTAAAGAAGAAGTTACAGGTCTGTGAGAGCCAGAAATCTTGCTTGTTTGTAGGTGACCAAATACTTATTTTCCACCATAATTTGCAAATAAATTCATTAAAAATCCTACAATGTGATTTTCTGGAGAAAAAAAATCTAAATTTGTCTGTCATAGTTGACGTGTACCTATGATGAAAATGACAGGCCTCTCTCATCTTTTTAAGTGGGAGAACTTGCACAATTGGTGGCTGACTAAATACTTTTTTCCCCCACTGTAATAAACAGAGAGTAGCAGCAGCGTAAAAGAAGGGATGGGGGGGGGGGAGGGGATGACAATGCAAATAGTCCGGGTAGCCATTTTATTAGCTGTTCAAGAGTCTTATGGCTTGGGGGTAGAAGATGTTAAGAAGCATTTTGGACCTAGACTTGGCCCTCCGGTACCGCTTGCCGTGCGGTAGCAGAGAGAACAGTCTATGACTAGGGTGGCTGGAGTCTTTGACAATTTTTAGGGCCTTCCTCTGACACCGCCTGGTATAGAGGTCCTGGATGGCAGGAAGCTTGGCCCTAGTGATGAACTGGGCCGTACGCACTACCCTCTGTAGTCTTGTGGTCGGAGGCCGAGCAGTTGCAATACCAGGCAGTGATGAAACCAGTCAGAATGCTCTCGATGGTCCAGCTGTATAACTTCTTAAGGATCTGAGGACCCCATGCCAAATATTTTCAGTCTCCTGAGGGGGAATTGGCTTTGTCGTGCCCTCTTCACGACTGTCTTGGTGTGTTTGGACCATGATAGTTTGTTGGTGATGTGGACACCAAGGAACGGGAAGCTCTCAACCTGCTCCACTACAGCCCTGTCGATGAGAATGGGGGTGTGCTCGGTACTCTTTTTCCTGTTGTCCACAATCATCTTCTTTGTCTTGATCACGTTGAGGGAGAGGTTGTTATCCTGGCACCACACGGCCAGGACTCTGACCTCCTCCCTATAGGCTGTCTCATCGTTGTCGGTGATCAGGCCTACCACTGTTGTGTAGTCGGCAAACTTAATGATGGTGTTGGAGTCATGCCTGGTCATGCAGTCATGGGTGAACAGGGAGTACAAGAGGGGACTGAGCACGCACCCCTGAGGGGCCCCCGTGTTGAGGATCAGCGTGGCAGATGTGTTGTTACCTAGCCTTACCACCTGGGGGCGGCCCGTCTGGAAGTCCAGGATCCAGTTGCAGAGGTAGGTGTTTAGTACCAGGGTCCTTAGCTTAGTGATGAGCTTTGAGGGCACGATGGTGTTGAACGCTGAGCTGTAGTCAATGAATAGCATTCTCACATAGGTGTTCCTTTTGTCCAGGTGGGAAAGGGCAGTGTGGAGTGCAATAGAGATTGCATCATCTGTGGATCTGTTGGGGCGGTGTGCCATTTGGAGTGGGTCTAGGGTTTCTGGGATAATGGTGTTGATGTGAGCCATGACCAGCCTTTCAAAGCACTTCATGGCTACAGACGTGAGTGCTACCGGTCTGTAGTCGTTTAGGCAGGTTATCTTAGTGTCCTTGGGCACGGGGACTATGGTGGTCTGCTTGAAACATGTTGGTATTACAGACTCAGTCAGGGACATGTTGAAAATGTCAGTGAAGACACTTGCCAGTTGGTCAGCGCATGCTTGGAGTACAGGTCCTGGTAATCCGTCTGGCCCTGCTGCCTTGTGAATGTTGACCTGTTTAAAGATCGTACTCACATCTGCTACGGAGAACGTGATCACAAAGTAATCCGGAACAGCTGATGCTCTCATGCATGCTTCAGTGTTGCTTGCCTCAAAGCGAGCATATCATTAATTTAGCTCATCTGGTAGGCTCGTGTCACTGGGCAGCTCGTGGCTGTGCTTCCCTTTGTAGTCTGTAATAGTTTGCAAGCCCTGCCACTTCCGGCGAGCATCGGAGCCGGTGTAGTACGATTCAATCTTAGTCCTGTTTTGACGCTTTGCCTGTTTGATGGTTTGTCAGAGGGCATAGCGGGATTTCTTATAAGCATCCAGGTTAGATTCCCACTTCTTAGCTTAGTGCAGACGTTGCCTGTAATCCATGGCTTCTGGTTGGGGTATGTACGTACAATCACTGTGGGGACGATGTCATCGATGCATTTATTGATGAAGCCAGTGACTGATGTGGTGTACTCCTCAATGCCATTGGAAGAATCCCGGAACATATTCCAGTCTGTCTTGTAACTTAGCATCTGCATCATCTGACCACTTCTTTATTGACGAGTCACTGGTGCTTCCTGCTTTAGTTTTAGCTTTTAAGCAGGAATCAGGAGGATAGTTATTATGATTTGCCAAATGGAGGGCGAGGAAGAGCTTTGTACGCGTGTTCTGTGTGTGGAGTAAAGATGGTCTAGAGTTGTTTTTCCTATGGTTGCACATTTATGTTGGTAGAAATTAGGTAAAACTGAATTAAGTTTCCCTGCATTAAAGTCCGCTGCCACCTGGAGTGCCGCCTCTGGATGAGCGTTTTCCTGTTTGGTTATGGCCTTATACAGCTCATTGAGTGCGTTCTTAGTGCCAGCATCGGTTTGTGGTGGTAAATAGACAGCTACTAAAAAATATAGATTAAAACTCTCTTGGTAAATAGTGTGGCCTACAGCTTATCATGAGATACTCTACCTCAGGCGAGCAAAACCTTGAGACTTACTTAATATTAGATTTCGTGCACCAGCTGTTGTTTACAAATATACACAGACCGCAACCCCTTGTCTTACCGGAAGCAGCTGTTCTATCTTGCCTATGCAGCGTATATCCCGCCAGCTGTATGTTATCAGAGTGTGTGTGTGTTTGTGTGCTGTATATGCTGGTGTGTGTTTATTTTTACATAGCCTACTGTGAGTTGTGATTGTGAATGTGTTAGCTGGATGTACGCTTTGAGCAGGGATGGTGTGAGTTACCATTTTCTATTGGCAGTGAGCTTGGTGCATCAGCTGTGATTAGTGAGCATGCAGCGAGCGGTGCATTTTGCAGGGGTTGTGTAACTGTTTGAAGTGAGCGATGGGGCACAGAGGCACAGCTGTGGTTGGAATGCTAATTTTGTGGCTATGCTAGCTGGTTGAACGTGGGAGAGGAGGGGAAAAGGCCAGATTCTGCCCACGCTAGACCTTGTACTCCAGAGACGTTGCTCAGCCAATCACAGCCCACCATACCTTACACTGATTTACATGTTGTAACAAAACAAGCTGTTGATTTATGCAGAGAGAGCTGAGGTTAAAGGGAAACTGCACCCGCTGATTTGGCCATATTTTTTGGCTTGCTCCTCAAGGAATGGTGATGGCCATGACAGAAGACAAGCGTGAGTTGGGTTGGGGGTGTGGTTTGATGTGGGTGTTTCTTGGGTGTGTCTTTGCCACCACCAAGACACAGCCATCTGTCAGAACCTTGCCTGCAGCTGTCTCCTCCCACTCAATCACAACAAACAAACCTCCTGCAGGTTGAGTTCAATAACTACAAGCAGATGATGGTGAGTTGCCGGAGGAAGCTTTGAATAGGTCAGTAGCCTACAGAGTAATAGGAGAAGAATGCAATTGTTGAATTTATGTAGATATTCTAAACTAAGTATTTTGATAACTTTCCATGTAGAATAAATAACCCTTTACATAATAGAAGCAGTGTTCTGCTAATGCAGCATAACAATGTGCACCTTTCACCTTTCATTGTCATTCCCATCCGATACAGATACTGTGCCTATCTGTATTTTGTCTGGTGGTAATGGGGCTACCTTGGCAAACATGTCAGAGTGAGGCTGGAGATAAGGTCTTTGCCAGCGCCCCATTGATGGGCATAGGAGTGTAGAACAGCTCCTGGCCCCTCATCAAAGACACTGGTCGGTCACAAACAAACACACACACACAGAGCACTGATTACATTATCAATGGTGGTTATGATTCAGTGGAGGCTCCTCAGAGGAGGAAGGGGAGGACCATCCTCCTCAGTGAATTTCATAAATATTTTAATTGTAAAACATTAAAAAAGTTATAATTTTTAGATAAAACTATACTAAATATAATCACGTCACCAAGCAATTGATTAAAACACACTATTTTGCAAAGGTCTACAGTAGCCTCTACAGCACTCTGTAGGGTAGCACCATGTTGTAGCCGGAGGACAGCTAGCTTCCGTCCCCCTCTGGGTAAATTGACTTCAATACAAAACCTAGGAGGCTCATGGTTCTCACCCCCTTCCATAGACATACACAGTAATTATGACAACTTCCGGAGGACGTCCTCCAACTTATCAGAGCTCTTGCAGCATGAACTGACATGTTGTCCACCCAATCAAAGGATCAGAGAATGAATCTAGTACTGAAAGCATAAGCTACAGCTAGCTAGCACTGCAGTGTATAAAATGTGGTGAGTAGTTGACTCAAAGAGAGAGAAAGACAATAGTTGAACAGTTTTTAACAAATTACTTTCTTCCAAAATGAAGGAGAAGCAAGAGAGAAATAGAGAGAGAGAGATTTTTTTCATTTTATTTCACTTTCAGTTTCACTTACTTAGCTAGCAAATGCAGCTAGCTAGTTTAGCCTACTGAAACACCCTGCTCAAACAGAGGGATGCTATGTTAGCTAGCTGGCTATGACTATCCAACACAACACTGGAACTCTTCCAAGTCAAGGTAAGCTTTTGGTTTTACTAATTTATTGCCACCGGTGTAACTGCTTACTGACTGTACACTAACATTACTGCATGATTGTAGCGGGTTTACTAACGCATTAGTTCTATTAGCTATGCTGACTATGACTTTACTTTAGCTAAAATGCTGACAACGGTGTAGGCTGTGTGTAGCGGTTTGGCTTGGTTTTTTCACCTGGTCACATACATTGATGTGTTGTGCATTGAAGTCCACAAGCGAAGGGACAAGGTGAGAGGAGGAGAGCGCATAGAAGGAATACAACGTGGCTGCTTTGAGAGTGAACTGTGTTTAAGCGTGATCAGGGGTGTATTCATTCCGCTGATTCTGTTGAAAAACTTTTCTTAAACGGAAGCAAACAGAACAAAACAGGGATAAACATATCTGAATTTATCCAACAGAAACTCTTGTTTGCAACTGTTGGACTAATGATTACACCTTATTTCAGCTATATGCAGGCAAGAGTGTACAAGGCAGGGCACCGGTCTATGGCCCTTGACTTGAACGGGAAAAAGCGGCGAGGGAGGAGCGCCCTTCTCAAATCTGTGCCTCTCGGTCATGTTGTCAACAAGGCAGCATGGTTCATCGCCCAGAAACATACAACATCTCTTTTCCATAAAATGTATCTTTGAATTTTTGGAAACTTGTTTTCATTGGGAAGGCAGATAAATCATTTTTATCAAAAGCAATCACTTTTGCATGTGAAAACACAGAATCGAGCCGACTTCGCTGTGGGCTTTGAACAGGGAACCTTGCTCACGTTTTGCTGCAAGCAAAACACGCCTACCCGGGCGCCAGGGCCAGATTAATCGAGTCCCCTCAATGAAGGGAAGGGAAGCGAAGTGGGAGGAGGGGTGAATTTGCATGTGGAGCTTGGCGAAGGGGGTATGATTTATTGACATAATTGTAATCCAAACCCAACCTTCATTTACTCATTGTGACGCAGTGAAGTTCCAGACTCTGTTATAGATGAGACTGACTTTATAACCAAAATTATCCTATTTACACTTTGTAGTCCATTTTGACACTAGAATATATGTTTATGACTCATATTGACACCACATAGGCCATTTTCAAAGGGATTGGTTGCTTTTTAGGGGCTTGGTGAGTTGGTGTTTGGCTGGAAATGAAGACTGTGTGTGTTGGGATGGGAGGTGAGGTGAGGGAAGTTGGGATGGTACTGTATCGGCATTTGTCGATAATGGGGGCACACTTTTAGTTTGTTATTATATCGATTTTTTAAACTGGTATGTAATACTGTTTGTATTTGCCTAGTATTTATCAAGACATTATGTGTATGTCCTGTCTTTCTATCCAGCAACGTTGGTGTAGAGGATAGGAACAGGAGGGTCCTAATCAAAAACATGGATTTTATCACCCCAAGGAAAACAAACACACACACACACACACACAAATGAGTCACTGTCGTCTGAAACAAACCAAACAACGAACACACAAACACACATAAGCAAACACATTGCAATAATTGACCCCTTGACAACACAAACACACATGCACACTTACTTCAATCTTATGACCATTATACACACACATACCCAATACTTCCTGCTGTTCAGACTGGCGCTAGTCCATAATCAAATCAAAATGCAATACCGGAATGGTAGTGTGTGTGTGTGTGTGTGTGTGTGAGGGTGCGTGTGTGTGCGTTGCGTGTGCATGCGTGTGGTTGTGTGTGTCGGCGTGCGTGCGTGTCCCTTATCTAATAACTTGTTGATACCCATCTGAAGGATAAAAGAAATGCATTGTCCATGTCATTTATGCCCTTTTATCTTCCATAGATAAATATAGAGACTGAGCCTCATGTGTACACTACATGACCAAAAGTATGTGGACACCTGCTTGTTGAACATCTCATTTCAAAATCATGGGCATTAATATGGAGTTGGTCCCACCTTTGCTGCTATAACAGCCTCCACTCTTCTGGGAAGGCTTTCCACTAGATGTTGGAACATTGCTGTGGGGACTTGCTTCCATTCAGCCACAAGAGCGTTAGTGAGGTCGGGTACTGATGTTGGGCGATTAGGCCTGGCTTGCAGACGGCGTTCCAATTCATCCCAAAGGTGTTCGATGGGGTTGAGGTCAGGGCTCTGTGCAGGCCAGTCAAGTTCTTCCACACCGATCTCGACAAACCATTTCTGTATGGACCTCGCTTTGTGCACGGGGGCATTGTCATGCTGAAACAGGAAAGGGCCTTCCCCAAACTGTTGCCACAAAGTTGGAAGCACAGAATCGTCTAGAATGTCATTGTATGCTTTAGCGTGAAGATTTCCCTTCACTGGAACTAAGAGACCTAGCTCGAATCATGAAAAACAGCCCCAGACCATTATTCCTCATCCACCAAACTTTACAGTTGGCACTATGCATTGGGGCAGGTAGCGTTCTCCTGGCATCCGCCAAACCCAGATTCATCCGTCGGACTGCCAGATGTTAAAGTGTGATTCATTCCTAACTCAGTTGCTGGAGAGGAAGGAAACCGCTTGGGGATTTCACCAGAGTTTAATGGCTGTGATAGGAGAAAACTGAGGAAGGATCAACAACATTGTAGTTACTCCACAATACTAACCTAAATGAAAGAGTGAAAAGAAGAAAGCCTGTACAGAATAAGGCACTAAAGTAAAACTGCAAAAAATGTGGCAAAGAAACTTTATGTCCTGAATACAAAGCGTTATGTTTGGGACAAATCCAACACAACACATCACTGAGAACCACTCTTCATTTGAATGTTCCTGAGTGGCCTAGTTACAGTTTTGACTTAAATCGGCTTCAAAATCTATGGCAAGACTTGAAAATGGCTGTCTAGTGAAGATCAACAACCAACAAACAACTAATTTTTTTAATAACAATGTGCAAATATTGTACAATCCAGGTGTGCAAAGCTCTTAGAGACTTACCCAGAAACACTCACAGCTGTAATCACTGCCAAAGGTGATTCTAACATGTATTGACTCAGGGGTGAGAGTACTTATGTAAATTAAATATTTCTGTATTTCATTTTCATTAAATATGCACCCAAAAAAATAACATGTTTTCACTTTGTCATTATGGGCTAATATGCGTAGATTGGCGAAAATAATAATAATATTTAATCAAATTCAGGCTGTAATAGAACAAAATGTGGAATAAGTCAAGGGGTATGAATACTTTCTGAAGGCACTGTATGTGTGTAATGTTGATTTCATGACAGGACTATGTGTGAATGCCCTTTTGTCTATTGACCGATTAATGCTTATCCTATGGAATGGCATTGACAGTGTTGAACTGTATGGGTACGTTCTTCATATTGAAAAATGATTATAGTGAGAGTGTGTGTGTGGGATTCCTTTCATCTAAGTTAAATGTCATGGTTCACTCTCTGTTGAAGGAGGGGGGATGGGTTATCTTATCTCGGGTTTGAAGATGACATCTGAGTCCATTCAGTGCGAAGGCCACACCTTACCAAACCCTCCCCCTAGCCACCCTGGGCAGTGGTAATTACATGGACTAGCTCCATGACAGGGACCGCCCAGGAGCTCCAGCCAGGGAGGCAAGGCTCCTCTCCCTACCCAGGAGTGTTTTTTCCATCCCTCTATCTCATCTATCTATCCGTCCAGGGAGGGAGGGAGGGAGAGAGAGAGAGAGAGAGAGAGAGAGAGACAGAGAGAGGGAGGGAGGGAGGGAGGGAGGCAGGGAGCAGGTGTCAGGCAAGCAGGTCTCACATGTGTTAACGAAGCAGGCCAGGGCACCTCAGAGAGATGGTGGAAAGATTTACAAGTGGTTAGCCAACCTGATCCCTGCCTCCCTCCTGAGGTACACACACACACACACACACACACACACAGGCGGAAACACACACACATGCAGGTGCACACATACAAGCCCTAAGGGGAGATCTCACCTGTCGAGTTTGACAGCTTGAGCTTCCGCACACACAGAACGCTCTCTCTCGCTCTAACACACACACACAGTCATGGGGGAGTGATGCAGGAGCTCTTCATCAGGTGTGAGTGGTAGGGCGTTGGGTCTAGCTGACAGATTGAACAGGAGTGTTTAGAAAGACAGAGCTGTGGAACTGAGCTCCATCAGCCCTGGCCTCTACTGCAGCTACTGTAGCTATAGTAACACTGGAGCGGGTTAGATGTTTTTCAGACATATGATTGTTGACATCTTCCTGTGTACTTCCTAGTAGTCCTTCTTCCTGGAAGCCACTAAGAGCATCTGCTGGGTGACTAAGTGTTAACATGACAGAGAGAACAGGAAAACAGGACAGAAGAGGCTAAACCGTAGGGCTATGTCCCAAATAGTGCACTATATTGGCGACAGGGTGCCATTTGGGATGCAACCTCTCTCTTCAGCTTTCCAGAGGTAATCTCAGATGTCATTATGTAGTATGTGTCCCCAAGCTAAGGCACAAAAGGACGTACTGTGCTCCACAGATGCCATTTTAATTCATCACTAACCCTATAGCAGTCCTTTTTAGCCAACTCCAGGCCTTGGGGTCAGTAGCACTGTATGTTTTCATTCTACCCCTCTAATCAGGGAGAGATCAGTAGATATTGACATGGGGATGATAAAATATCCTCAGGCAACATCTTCATAACATCAAATACAAACACGACTGCTTGTGTCTTCCTCAACTATAGAATGGCATATTACATAATTGGTCTTTAAATTGGATTATATCATCCTCCATCCTCTAGCTTAGAGACAGATGCATGGCCCCTGCAGGGTGGCTGTAGACTGCTCCTTCATACACTCTGGCTGCATCCCTGTCATGCACCTGCCCACTGGCTCCTCTCTGTTCCTCCTGTTTGCGCTCTGCCCTGGATTACTATGGTTTCCCTCTCCCTGTTTTTTAAAGACCAAATACTACTCCTCCCTTGATCTTCGCCACCTGAATAATAACTATCAGCTCTCCTCTGATGTACTTATCCCTGCCCCGCTCATCATGCATCCTACGTAGATGCCGTTACCTGCATCGTGGCTCACGTCGCAACTGGTCTGTTAACTATACTACTGGTAGCAACATTAACTCTCTCTGGTTGGACTCGCTCCCTGCCTCCAATCCATCATCTCGTACTGTAAACCATGACTGCCTACGCCCCCTTCAGCCTACCACTATCCATAAACTCAACTCCAGTGGTGTAAAGTACTTAAGTAAAAATACTTTTAAGTACTTCTTAAGTAGTTTTTTGGGATATCTTTACTATACTTTACTATTTATATTTTGGACAACTTTTACTTTTACTCCACTACATTCCTAAAGAAAATAATGTACTTTTTACTCCATACATTTTCCCTGACACCTAAAAGCACTCGTTACATTTAGAATGCTCAAGCAGGACAGAATTATGGCACCTATCAATATAACGCTTTCTCATCCCTACAGCCTCTGATCTGGAGGACTCACAAAACACAAATACTGTGTTTGTGAATGATATCTGAGTGTTGGAGTGTGCCCCTGTCTGTCCGTAATTAAAAGTAATACGAAAATCGTGCCGTCTGGTTTGCTTAATATAAGGAATTTGATGTATAGCTTTTACTTTGTACTTTTACTAAAGTATGACAATTTAGTACTTTTCTGCTACTGTACTTAAGTACATTTAAAACCAGATACTTTTAGTCTTTTACTCAAGTAGTATTTTACTGGGTAACTTTCACTTTTACTTGAGCCATTTTCTGTTAAGGTATCTTTACTTTTACTCAAGTATGACAATTGAGTACTTTTTCCACCACTGCTCAACTCTCAAGTCTCACAATACTAACTTTGCTCTCCTCGACACTCGATCATTGAACAACAAAGCCCCCTTGCTCCATTAACTTATATCTGACAATAAGCTACACTTCCTCCTCCTCACTGAAATGTAGCAACAATCTTGTGATTTATTTTCTCTTAACCAAGCTACTCCAGCTGGTTCTGGCTGCCTGTGTCACCCCTGCTCCACTGGCTGTGGTGGTGGCCTAGCTCTACTGTACAACTCCAAAATCTAAATAACTGAACACTCTCTCCCTACTGTCTCCTCATTTGAAAACATTGCTTACAAATCATCTTGCTACATGACCACTATACTTGTGTACTGTCCTCCTAAAGCTAATGAATCGTTCCTGTCTGAACCATCTGAACTACTCACCATTGCTGTCCCACTCTCCCCCCGCTTACTCCACCCTCTCATTTGACCACCACATAAGACAGACTGTCAAATCCTCATTCTTCCACCTCCGCAACATTGCCAAAGTCAGGTCCTCCCTCTCCCGTCCTACCGCTGAAACCTTCATACATGCATTCATCTCCTCCGTCTTGACAACTGCAACTCACTACTCTCCGGCATCAACTCAAGCTCCCTCCATAAGTTCCAAATGGTTCAAAACTCTGCAGCCCGACTCACCCACACCAAGTCCTGGCAGCACATCACCCCTGTCCTCCGTAAACTCCACTGGCTCCTTGTCTCCCAACGCATTGATTACAAGATCCTCCTTCTGACCTACAAAGCCCTTCACCACCTTGCCCCCCACCATTACCTCTTAGACCATTGTCTCCACCACCAACCCACATGCGCACTCTGTTCCGCCACAGCGGGCCATCCCCAGGTCCAAGCTCCAGAAATTCGGCGACAGGGCCTTCTCCAGGGTTGGTCCTAGGCTCTGGAACTCCCTCCCTCCAGCTATCCGTGAATCGGAGTCCATGACTATATTTCAGTCCCTCCTAAAGCCCCACCTATTTGACAAGGCCTACCCTTAAGCCCCCCCCCACACACACACACACAAGCAAGGAAATACACCACTAACACACTCCTCTCTTCACCATACTGAGCAGCATCTAACCCTTACCCTCCCCCCTACCCTAAATCGGGTTCATATCCAAATCCCAACCCTCCTCTCCCCATACACTGATACATCACACTCTTTCCCTTCTTTGAGGCCACCCCTCTCTTTATTCATGTCTTGTTTAGTCTGATGTTTTATTTTAACTCCTGTTTTGTTGCTTTTCTTTTTCATTTCTATAATTGTAAAGCATCTTTGGGTCCTTGAAAAGCGCTATTAAAGTTGGTTACCAACTGCTATACAAAATCCACAGAAGAAGAAAGATGAACGAGGAGAGATTAATCAAAGAAACTACTTTTTTTTTATCTGTGGATTAATTGTCGGAGTAGAGAACACACGATTTTCTATGAAAAAAAAACTCTGGAAAAACAATATCAATACACAGATTAGCAACAGGGGGCTCTGGGTGAGTCGGGTGCCTACTCACCTGAGACGGTCGACCAGTGCTCTGCCTGCTGCCTCGACCTCCTGAGGACCCTCCCCAGCACCGACCAGCAGTGTGTCCTCTGCGGCCACAGACGGTCCCTCTCCCCTTCTCCCTAACCGCAGCACCTCCGAGCTCCATGGGGGTAGGCTTGGAGGTGCTGGGGGATGGAATGGACGGCCCCCGATCAGAACGTCCGCGGGCTGCCAACAGGTTATCCAACCTGATGGACATGTCCACCAGTTGGTCCAGGTTGAGATCGGTGTCCCTGCAGGCCAGTTCCCGACGGACGTCCTCCCTTAAACTGCAATGATAATGGTCGATCAGGGCCCTCTCATTCCATCCCGCGCTGGCTGCTAAATTTCTAAACTCCAGCGCAAACTCCTGCGCGCTCCTCATCTCCTGTCATAGGTGGAACAGACGTTCACCCGCCGCTCTCCCCTCTGGTGGATGATCGAATACCGCCCGGAAGCGGCGGGTGAAATCCTCATAGCGGACAGTTCTCGAGTCTATTCCTCCCCACTCGGCGTTGGCCCATTCAAGCGCCTTCCCCGATAGACAGGAGATGAGGGCGGACACGCTCTCATATCCCGAGGGCGCCGGGTGAATGGTGGCCAGGTAGAGCTCTACCTAGAGGAGAAATCCCTGGCACCCGGCAGGTGTACCGTCATATGCCCTCGGGAGAGAGAGCCGAATCCCACTGGACCCAGATGGCGGAGTGGTGACCAGTGTTGTAGGTGGTTGAGTGGTTGGAGATGGTGATGGGATACCACCTCTCTCCCATCGTTCCATCGTCTGGAACACTCGTTCCATGGTGACACCGAGAGTCTGAATCATCATCTCTTGTCGTTGGACTCGTTCCTCCATCGTCTCGGTTAATCCGGCTGTTCCTGCTGACTCCATATTGGTGCGTGTTTCTGTCATGAATGTTTGTGGAATGCGGTAGGCCAGAGTCAAGCACAGGACACAGAATGAAATGAAAATCTACTTTACTGTATAGTAAAGAAACAAGCAAAACCTCCAACACAGGGAGGAGCAACCCACTCACAAACGACACTCGTAACAAGTAACAAACACGCACAAAACACAGTGGGAGCGAACAGGTTAAATAGGGAAGGACATAATACATAATGGGAAACAGGTGTGCAACACTAGACAACAACCAGATGAACATAGAAACATAAAACATAGATCGGCAGCAGCTAGTACTCCGGTGACGACGAACGCCGAAGCCTGCCCGAGCCAGAAGGAAGGGCAGTCTCGGCAGAATCCGTGACATACCTAGCAACAGCAAGTTAGCTAAATGTTAATGTCATGAACGCGTCTGGTGGGGATAGACAAAATCGACAATCGACGACGGCGCACGCAGAGCCGGTTTGGTCAGCATGTTAGGTTGTTCTTCATGAGTTTTAGCTTAGAAAACGATTTCTCCGCAGAAGCAACAGTTGCAGGGATGGTAAAGACAGCTTGATTGCTGTAGCAATATCAGAGAAACTGGGCAGAAGAGAGTGGTGCTTAAAAATTCAGCAGTTCTGCAACATGTTTAATTGAGCCTCTCACTATCCTTAATTGCCTGCCTCAACACATTAAGGAAAGGGATTAACTGTATAGGAAGCTCTGGGGACAGGTCATCTGGATACTGGACAGACAATAAATTGGCAGATGGAAACAGATTATTATCTTTAGAGGACAACAGTTCTTGAGGGCTTGAACAAAAAAAGCGTTTTAAAATGTTGTTCATACTGGTGAACTGGAGTTTGAATTGTGTGGTTGCAATATCAACAGTCCCTTATCTCTGGTATATACTGGCATGCATCATTCAAGACTAAGTTTAAATTGTGTGCAGGGCAATGGACATATAATGCACATGTGTCAGGAAAGACTGTCTGGGTTGGCAATACTCAGTATAGAGAACAGTCGGGCCTGCAACCTGGACCTACAGGTCGCGGTGAAAACATTTGCACACAAAAAAGGAGAGCTTAAGGAGACCAGGGGAGTCTTTCAAGTTGGATTTAATTTGATTTAATAGAATTTACCTTGAATATTGCAGCCCATTTGTGTAGGCTATTAGCCAGAAAAAACCTGCTGAGTTCAACAATAAATAGTGGCTGAGTTCATCCTCAAGCCGACTACTTTTTTCCTCACTAGCTAGGTTTCCATTCAATTGGCGCATTTTGACTTGTTGCAGATTAAAGGCTGTGTGTGATGACGTAGTGCATCTAAAAATAAATTTGGCTCCATGTACGAATAAAAAATACAAGTTAAATAATTTCCATTGCATTTTCAACTCTACTGATGGTTTTCTCAAAAAATGTTTTGCTTTATATAGTGAGTATTGGTATTGGCAAGTGAGCTCTAGCCAACAGCACTATATGCACACTGTTGGTTAGAGCGCACATATAGCCTATATGATGAGATTATATGGACAAACGGCAGCCAAGCATCGATGATCATGTCATCAGAATAAGACCCTAGATAATTATTGGAAAGGAGCATCAAGCTCATTACCTTGCACTTTCACCACCCTGTGAAGTTCATCATAATTTATTTAATCTGTAGCTTAATAAACTGCATGCTTTCCCGACAAGTCGTAGTGGGAGGACCACACAACATGTCATCGCGTGACTCCAAGTTTACTTCGATATGATGGACATTATGTCAATATTTGCACATAAAATAATTTCCACTAGCTTATTTTGTTTTGTCGACATTTGGAACGTTTACGGACAAATTTTGTGTCATGAAATGTTTTGAAATTTCATTAAATGTACTTTACTCACATAAAAAGGTTGGATGAAAACCTGGTTACTGTTAGGCTATTTTATGTGTAATTTTTATAAAAAGTTTATAAATAGCAGCTAAATACACTTTACAGTGCATTCGGAAAGTATTCAGACCCCTTGACTGTTTCTACATGTTGTTACGTTACAGCCTTATTCTAAAATGGATTTTAAAAAATCTTCATCATCATCAATCTACACACAATACCCCATAATGACAAATTCATGAAACAGAAATACCTTATTTACATAAGTATTCAGACCCTTTGCTATGAGACTCGAAATTGAGCTCAGGTGCATCCTGTTTCCATTGATCATCCTTGAGATGTTTCTACAACTTGATTGGAGTCCAACTGTGTTAAATTCCATTGATTGGACATGATTTGGAAAGGCACACACCTGTCTATATAAGGTCCCACAGTTGACAGTGCATGTCAGAGAAAAAACCAAGCCATGAGGTTGAAGGAATTGTCCGTAGAGCGTCGAGACAGGATTGTATCGAGGCACAGATCTGGGGAAGGGTACCAAAAACTTTCTGCAGCATTGAAGGTCCCCAAGAACACAGTGGCCTCCATCATTCTTAAATGGAAGAAGTTTGGAACCACCAAGAGTCTTCCTAGAGCTGGCCGCCCGGCCAAACTGAGCAATCGAGGGAGAAGGGCCTTGGTAAGGGAGGTGACCTAGAACCCTATGGTCACTCTGACAGAGCTCTAGAGTTCCTCTGTGGAGATGGGAGAACCTTCCAGAAGGACAACCATCTCTGCAGCACTCCACCAATCAGGCCTTTATGGTAGAGTGGCAGACGGAAGCCACTTCTCAGTAAAAGGCACATGACAGCCCGCTTGGAGTTGGCCAAAAGGCACCTAAAGGACTCTCAGACCATGAGAAACAATATTCTCTGGTCTGATGAAACCAAGATTGAACTCTTTGGCCTGAATGCCAAGTTTCACATCTGGAGGAAACCTGGCACCATCATGCTGTGGGGATGTTTTTCAGCGGCAGGGACTGGGAGACTAGTCAGGGGAAAGATGAACAGAGCAAAGTACAGAGAGATCCTTGATGAAAACCTGCTCCATGGCGCTCAGGACCTCAGACTGAGGCGAAGGTTCACCTTCCAACAAGACAACGACCCTAAGCACACAGCCAAGACAACACAGGCGTGGCTTCGGGACAAGTCTCTGAATGTCCTTGAGTGGCCCAGCCAGAGTCCGGACTTGAACACAATCTACCATCTCTGGAGAGACCTGAAAATCGCCTTACAGCGACGCTCCCCATCCAACCTAACAGAGCTTGAGAGGATCTGCAGAGAAGAATGGGAGAAACTCCCCAAATACAGGTGTGCCAAGCTTGTAGCATCATACCCAAGAAGACTCGAGGCTGTAATCGCTGCCAAAGGTGCTTCAACAAAGTACTGAGTAAAGTGTATGAATACTTATGAAAATGTGATATTTCATTTTTATTTTCTTTATAAATTTGCAAATATTTATAAAAAGCTGTTTTTGCTTTGTCATTATGGGGTAGATTGATGAGGGAAAAAATCAATTTAATCACTTTTAGAATAAGGCTGTAACGTAACAAAATGTAGAAAAAGTCAAGGGGTCGGAATACTATAGATAGTACACTGCATAATGAAACAATCCCTAGTAAGCTAGTGTTTTGTAAGTGGACTGACTGTATTATTTGGCATTAATAGACTGGATTTACACGCAATAACTTTTTATCCAAGCTGGGAGAGAGCGCGAGGACATCTCATGTCATGCAGGTTCAGGTAGCCTATCCAGGACAGTTGTATATTTTTAAAAAATGAAATTGGTAGCTGATTAATATGCTATTGCATTGAAAATGTATTTTTCGATCTGCAATGTTTTAATTTTCAACTTTTTTACTTCCAGCCAGCAGTCTAAAAATGGCAGCATTGCGACACTATGTATAGCTTCGTGAAATGTTAGGCTTCACATGAGAAAATTACGACCAAATAGGCCTACCAATAAACATTTATCCATTAGCTAAAGCAAAGCTATACATTCCCTGGCATCATAGAAAGCCTATCATTGATTCGATAGGCATGCAGCCGCATAGACATGTCGCAATTTCAGCTCCATGGCCATCCGAGGGGGGGTCCTTAGAAACTGTGTTACGCCAGTGGTGACTACATTTTATTTTAAGGGAGAATATTTTAAAAAATCTATACTAGAAAGGAAACCTTTAAAGGGAATGTGAAATACCACCAGGGCTGCATTGTGTTCTAATTTTTTTGTCTCCCTCTCACTGACTCCAGGTAACTATGGTTACTGTACTTTACATTCAGTTGGCTCTGAGGGATGTTCTGTTTCAGTATTTTCTCTTAGCAAATAAATGTTTAACGCTCAGATTGATGACTGTGTTGTTATACTTGAAGTATACAAAGTATGTTCATGGTAAGCCTAGGCCCCTAGGGGAACCCTTTCAAAAAGCTACAACAGCTCTTCAGTAGGTCAGGGTGATTCTCCTTCCACCTAATATAATTGTGATCATTATATCTCTATCTCTCCTTCTTGTTACTCACTATTTAGGAAACAATGATTTCTAGGTGAGGAAGTGAAAATGAGTGAGTGAGTGAGTGAGTGAGTGTGTGTGTGTGTGTGTGTGTGTGTGTGTGTGTGTGTGTGTGTGTGTGTGTGTGTGTGTGTGTGTGTGTGTGTGTGTGTGTGTGTGTGTGTGTGTGTGTGTGTGTGTGTGTGTGTGTGTCAGACCTGGGTTCAAATACTATTTAGGGTATGTCAATTACTTTTAAAGATGTAGTTGAATATTGGAATGTACAGTATTTGGAATTACACTTGGAAAGTATTTGAAAATACTCAAATACACTGACTCAAATACACCCCCATGCAATTCTATGTGAAATAAATATTTGAAAATACTTTCAAAGGGTAAGCTATTTATAGGATTTGTTTTTTAAATACTTTCAAATACTTCCAATAGAACACAGATACACAGGTAGAACAGGAGAGAGAGATAGAAAAGGAGAGAGAGTGAGAGGGAAGAAAGAGAGCGAGGGAGAGAGAGGGAGGGAGAGGGAGAGAGAGCGAGCGCAATATAGGTTTGAAGCAAGGGACACTTTTATACCTGAACATAAAATGTCTGCTAGAATCTATAAGGGTCCCCAAACCTGAGAACACACTATTACACACCAAAAGCTCTTGACGTTTTCTGACACATTGAGTCAACAAAACCAATGTCTAACACAAGCCAAAAGAAATCCCACAATGAGCTACAGCTGATTGAGCGCTCCTTCACTAGCAGGAGTTATCCCTGTTACTGTGTCCTCCCTCCCATCAGATCCTCCTCTACTCTCTTCTCCCTGCCAGCGCTGTATTGACATTAGATACACAAGGCTGTTATGGCAACAAGAACAGAACAAGGGGATACAGGACAGTGCTACCAGCAACAGCCAATCAGATGTCACCGTTACATATCACATCCCTTCTCTGGAGTGTAGACGGGCAGGGAAAGGAAAGGGTGTGTGTGTGTGCGTCTCTGTATGTGTGTGTGTATGTGAGAGAGAGAGAGAGAGAGAGAGACGGGCGGAATAAAGAAAGAGATAGAGGTGAAGGAGAGACAGTGACAGAAGGAGTGAGAGCACGAGAGCTCAAATGCATTTTCTCCATTACCCAACCTGAGTGGATGGTAACAGTTGGTGATACGGCTGGTGATACGGTTGGTAATACGCGTGTCTATCCTGTGATCAAGGCTCCAGGTGAGGAGATGAAGAGATTAGTTGTGTACAGTGCTGTAGATGTACTGGTTGCTTGGCAGTCTGTGTGTTTGTCCAGCTCCGCAAAGCTCAGCCCACAGAGGTTTTGTCTTACACCACACAGAGAAGAAGACAGTAAATAGATGGGGCAGGGAGTGAGAGAGAAAGGGGAATAGAAACAGAGGGGAAACATTTTCAATGTTTTTGGGGAGGGGGGGAGTCAAAGAGCTTGGGAAGAGAGGGAATGAGAGACGGCCTAAAAAAGAGGGATAGAGAGAGATGAACGCGAGAGAAGAAAACGGGAAGAGATGGGGGAAATAGAAAAGAGTAAGAAGGAGAAGACAGAGAGGAGATAGGGAGGGAATGGGGATGATAAAGAGGAGATAGGGAGGGAATGGGGATGATAGATAAATGGAGGGGAATAGAAATAGAGGAAACATTCAAAAACTTATGGGAGGAAGAGGAGGAGGAGGAGGAGGGTTGATACCTGCTCTGTCTCTAATGCTGCAGTGAAGGGACCTGTCAGAGGGTGAATTAACATCTGCACATGCACGCACGCGCGCACACACACACACACCAAGGTTATTATAGTAAACTAAAACTGGAACTAAAACGAATCATGAAAAAACGACTTAGTAAAATGAAATAAAATAATTAACAAACCTGTTTGAAAAACTAAAACTATACTGGAACTATAATCTTTGACTCCAAAACTAACTAACTAAAAATAAAAAATAAAGACATCATGAATTATGTTCAGTTGTCATTTTTGGTGGGTAAAAATCCAGTTTGGTTGTCATCAAGCCTCTGAATCTGGCGGGTCACATTGAGATTGACTTTATAATTTAAAGGTAGACTCAGCGAGATTACGTTGCCATGAGCATCACCGCAGATATTGGGCTTGTTTGAGTGGATAAAGCAACCGAAAGTTGAGGAGTGAAGTCGGGGGAGGTGCATCTGCGACAGCCGAAAGTCAGACACTAATGTGGTTTTCCGACAGCAAGGCTCAGATCAACATGGCAGTGTTGCCAGAAACTCGACATGTATGTGCAAGTCGGAAAACATTTCCCCACAGAATGCAACACACTTTGAAAGGCAGTGACCATCAACTTGACAAAAGTGATCCGCTCAAACGAGCCCATTGAGATGAGCACGATGCAAGACTTTGCTCTTACAAAGTCACACAGAGTATCTGTGCATGTGCACGGGTGCGCTTCATTCAGCTACATGGTAGCTACGGGACCAAAACAGCAGAGAATTTTAGCCTTGCGCTTGAACACTCCTGGTTGTTGCGGAAATTGACCCACTACTAATGTTTCCTTCGTGCATCCATGTCATCTTGCCGAGTCTACCTTTAAACCTAACCTATGACCTGACCCATCACCGTATGTATTACTGTCCCCCAGTGGCAAGAAGGGACATCCCATAAAACACAAACTATACAACACATAAATGGCTCCTAGCCTCCCAGGCATATGTTACTTTCTGTCCCTGACACTAAAACTAAAACTGAAACTAAATAATATAAAAACGAAATGGCTTTTTACTGAAACAGGGCCTGGGATAATGCTTTATTGTTTCAACTGCTGATTGCCGCTTTAAGATTTGGTATTGAACTACCCCTTCAAGATTATGGTCATGTTCCCCTGCTCAAATGTTGCATCCATCAACCAATGGTTGCGTGCCACATCATCGACTGTGCTGTTGGGCAGCAGATTGCTATAACGTATGATGTGGTTAACTGATACGTAAAATACCTATCCAGGCATTGTAAGATCAGCAACGTCTGCGAGGGAACACGACCTTGGTGTTGAACTACCACCTAAGATTTGGTGTTGTACTATCCCTTTAAGATTTGGTGTTGACCTATCCCTTAAATATTTGGTGTTGACCATAGAGACAGATAGACGACTCATATAACCTGTTTTAGCATGGACATTGCCATTGAGGGCTTCCACCATTTTAAAGTAGTCAACTGGTTGGGGATTCCTATGGGCTGGGAGTGATCAGCCAATGATCAGAGCATTGTCTTCTTCTTCAAATTGTGTTGTCTATGGTTTGTCAATGGCTTTAAGCTATATCGCTGACATCTAGTGGCTACAATAAATAAATGACACAAGTTTAGATTCAGGACTACAGCACTGCATGTGGCAGTAAATCAGCAATATTAGCTTTACGCTTTTTTCAAACACAGAAGATGAATAAAAATTGCTACTTCAAAATTGAGATATTGTGCTCTATGGTGTTGACCTGTTCGCTTTAAGATTTGGTGTTGACCTGTTCGCTTAAGATTTGGTGTTGACCTGTCCCTTTAAGATTTGGTTTTGACCTGTCCCTTTAAGATTTGGTATTGAACTGTCCCTTTTATATTTGTTGTTGAACTTTCCCTCTAATATTTGGTGTTGAACCACCCCCTAAAGATTTGGTGGTGACCTCTCCATTTTATATTTGTTGTTGAACTATCCCTTTAATATTTGGTGTTGAACTACCCCTTTAATATTTGGTGTTGAACTACCCCTTCAAGATTTGGTGTTGACTATCCCTTTAAGTGCGGAGGGAGGGTGTCAGTCACAGAAGCGCTTATATGTTGACTGGCACCTCTCAGCCTGTAACACCTACATGTAGAACAGGTGCTCATGAATATCAGGTGCAGTGTTTTCATGCGTTGGCGTCTCGTATAGGCCTTGGGCAGATATCCTCGCCTCTGTATTCTATCAGATCTTATATGTAGATGTAGTAGAGATGGTTTACTGACTGAACTATGTTCAAACTGTCAGAAACTTGAAGACTCATGTTAGCTCCCCTAACTAATGCCTAGGCTTTAGCTCAGAGGAATAACTCAGGCACAAAGGTATGACAATATCGATTTGTGACTTCCTCATTTGTGTCTCTGTTTGTGACCATAACCACAAACTAGGAATCAAACCAAAAATCAAACCCTAACCCTAAGACCATGATAGCGCACAGAGCTATTAGTAAAAAAAATCTTCGGGCAAGATTGCTCATTACGCGAGCGTCGTTTACTGAACCGCCTCTGCTACACAACTTTACGTCTTATATAAACACATTTTGAACTCATTTACATTTTAAATAATTATACTGTATGTTAGAGTTGAGACCGTTCTCTCTCTCTTTCTTGCTCACTCTTTTTATCCAAGCTAATCACACGTTTGTGTACCTAGAACACTCTGTTCTTCTACATATAGTTGTTACTATTTTAGCACGTTAGCAACCCATCTCCCTGCCTGAAAAGGTGCCACATCTGTTTCAACCAGACTGCATTTCTTTTTCTACCTTTAACCTCTTTTTGCTCAGTGTTTATAAATACTAATACATGGAACGTTTGAGTCAAATATGACCTTTCATAAATTATATTCATTAATCAAATAATTGATATTTGTCTTTGATTGGGTATAGAGGGAAGATAGAAATGCATGTAAATCTCTCCATATGTGCTGACGACTATGACGGTCGTATCCATGGCTACCCGTGCACATAATGTGTATTTTAACCCCCTAGAGTCGATGTCCGTTCCCCTGCTGAAATCTAATTAGCATAATACAAAAATCCCCATCAAAATCCGTACATTGAAACTAGAGATATCTGGTGGCAGAGCCGATGTCGCACTTCTGCATCTGCAGTGAAAGGTGGCAGAGCTAGAGCAGTGTTTGTCAGACCATGAGACATCCTAAAAATCGGTCTTCTCACGGAAAAGTCTGTAGTGTCCAGGTATGAACATCTTAAAATAATTCCATATGTTAGCTTAATAGAACCCCCCCACCCTCCTAAGGAGGCCCAGCGCAGTCAAAAACTTGATTTACTGTGTATATTACCACACTATGAGGTTGGAATAATACTGTGAAATTGTGAAAATTATGATAAAGTCCTTTTAGTGTAAGAGCTGTTTGAAAAGACCGCCTGAAATTTCAGCCTGTTTTGGTGGGATGGAGTTTTGGCCTTCCATGGTGACATCACTATACAGTACATTTGTTAATTAATAGACCAATAAGAAACAGAGTTCCAAACCTCTCTGCCAATAACTCCTACTTTTCAGTTTACCTCTCTCCTCTCAGGATACTCCCAGACAGTCCTAGCAAAATTCTTGCTTGAGAAATTGCCCTTTGCTAAGAAGGTACTTAAATTGCTGCCTTGGAAACAACCACTGCATTCATAAACCATGTATCATCAGTAGTCTATACAATCTGCTGTATCTGGGCTATATACAAATCCCTACGTATTTATTTGGACAGAGAAGCTAAAACTTTAAATTTGGCTCTATACTCTAGCATTTTGGATTTGAGATCAAATGTTTTATATGAGGCGAAAGTACAAAATGTCACCTTTTATTTGAGGGTATTTTCATACATATCTGTTTTAGCATTTAGAAATGAATGCACTTTATGTATATAGTCCCCCCATTTGAAGGTGTCATAAGTATTTGGACAAATTCACTTAAATGTAGTAAAAATGTAGTATTTGGTCCCAAAAATTGCTGGATGCATTTGCAGTTTGTTTTGGTTGTGTTTTGGATTATGTTGTGAAAATAGTTTCATCATCACCTCTGTGACTTTCTCACTCATTATTCACCATTAATTCATGATTATCTATAATTATGGTAGCACCCAGATTGTGCTCAGAAACATTGTAAATAAGAATATAATAAAAGTGACACCAAGTGACTCATTTCTATTGGGCACAACATAATCCAAAACACTATTTAGGCATATAGGTACATTCTTATTCTACTAAACTTTAGGCTACTTGTGGAGTCAGTTATATTCTGGTAAATTAGCTAAATTACTGGTAATCAAACATTTCTTCCTGTATTTTGGACATATAGCCAGGCCTTAATTTAACCATTTCATGAATCACACCGTGGAGGGCAGAGCAGAAAAGCTACATGGCAGACATTGGGGGAAAATATGATAATGAGATGGTTTTCCTCATGGCATTACAGCAATATTCAGGTGATCATCGATAAAATTGTTCAGGAGAGACGATCATGTTTTCTCAAAGATCCACTTTAAATGGGTAATCCCGATTTCGTCCCTCCCTCTTCCTCTTCCTCATTCTCCCTCCGCCTCCCCCTCTCGCTCCGTGGCGGCGCTCGCTCGCTCCAGACGCTGTATATCTCTTTCGTTATTCCAGCCACGGAAATCGGTGAACCGATCGGTGCTCTGATCTTTCCATAGTCCAGAGATAGATCGCGTTTATCTGTACTTTTACCGCGGATGGACGTGAACCCACTCACTTTTTAGCCTAGAAAAAACAAGAACTTGCGGAGTGAATCTTTTGGGTCTGCTGCTGTGCATTCGGACCACGAAGTGGATCCTTCCTCTGCGCGATATGTTCCTCCTATTTGGAGAGGAAGGGTGTTAGTTTTCGAAGTGAAATCTCAACAGTTGATTTACTTTTGGGCCTCATAACGCGTTGGTCTAGTTTATCACGCACTTCACGTCGAGTTACTGATATCTAAAACAAAAGAAAAAGCTATAAAGTGCCACCATCAAGCCCGTCTCTGTGCAATGCCACAGTTGTCACATTGGAGCCCAGATGAGGAATAACCAAACCGGTAGGCTATAGCTTGCACTTCTACTAGTGGCAATCCCCATCTCAAAGGCACAATATCAATATAGACACTGATTTGTGTGTGTTGTTTTTCTGTGTCAAACTGTACGCCTACTCACTGAAAGACCGTTTGCACTACCCAGCTCTGACAGAAGCGGAAGAAGACTGAGATACGGGATAGTGGATTTCCCCGCTAGTGTAGTGTAGTGTGATTGTGTGTGTTGGTGAGCTGAGGAGACGAGCGCTCACTGAGACAATCTCCTGCCGTCTGGCTGTCATGTAGGCTACCTAACCGCCTGACTGCCCTCAGCATCCGGGTAAGGACTGCTGCCTCTACCCTTCTCTTCCAGATCTCATGTTATTTTCCACAGGTGTGTGAGTAGAATGAATGAATGAATGAATGGTTTCGTGCGATGCGTGTGTTTTGCATTGGCATTACCAATGCAACCATCCGCCTGTTGTCTGCAGATAGCGTCTACTATTCAGACAGGGAGTCTGTGTCCTTCACCAATGAGTGTTTTGTCGCAACAGTTTGTCTCAAGTAGAAAATGAATTGTTGTGCATGTCTGAGGAGGAATTTTATGCGCTCCTGGGTTCATCCTATCGTTTTATTTGGAGACTCCGCATAAAAGTCACTGACGGCAATGCGCATCTGTCATCGGGGGTCGTGCTTGATCTTGCTCACGTGTGCGTGTATTTATCTGTGCGTGTCTTTGTGTCTGTATTATTGGATATGCCGGTTTAGCATGATCCATTAGTTCTTCCTAGTTCAGATTCTACACGTCAAGTGTAGTGAATGGTTGTGCTTTTTGACTCAAACAGAATATGATGTTTAAGAGAAGAGACAACCTTGTTTAATTAACAAGCCTTCGCTCGTTGCGAAAAGTAAATCCTTCTTACATAATTTCCAAGGGATGGGCATCAGCCCCCCCCTTTCATTTTTCTCCTCTCCTCCTTCGCTCCATTCTCTTACTCTTTCCTTTTTTTCTGGGTGTGTCCTCGCGCTATTGCGTTTATACATAGGGAGACCCCGCAAAATCTGCTCGTGACGATTTTTCAGATTGTGTGACCTCCAAAGGAAGGCATCGCCGCTGTTATTTTCCTCCGGCAGTGGAGTGTCAAGGTCCACGGCTATTATTACAATCTTATTATATTCAGAGCATTCAGGTTGACCTTTAAAGGCGGCCTTTATCCCCTTATACACACTCACATTCACTCTAGACTAGTGTGACTGCTGCAGTAAACTGAAAATATATAATCATACTGTAGGCTACACCTTCACCCTTCTGCTTATGGGGAACAGCCTCAGAAAAATATTACATATTTAACTTATTGACTACTATTTGTTTTATTTAATGCTGTAACATATATGTATAGCATAGTCTGTGCAGGTATCATTATTATTATAATAGTGTGTCTCATTCATCTCTTTGACTGAGGGAAAGTTCTGTGTCTGTTAACTTGATCAATACGACTCATAACCTGATCAATAAGACTATCACATATAGTAAATGACACTGCATGCATGCATGCATAGTGCTGTGTGTCTCTGTTGTCTGTGTATGGTGATTTGCTGGGTATTTATTATCTTGGACGACTGTCCGAGAAAAAGGCAGCTAACGTCTCTCTAAGTGTGTTTCGTCCCTCTGCTAAAGGGTATTGACCTTTATGGCAGAAAGTAATTGCAGGTTTGCTGGTTCAAGACGCACTCTGAACTCGTACTCCATACATTACATTTACATTTTAGTCATTTAGCAGACGTTCTTATCCAGAGCGACTTACAGTTAGTGAATACATTATTTTATCGAACCCACAACCCTGGCGTTGCAAACGCCATGCTCTACCAACTGAGCTATATCCCCTGCCGGCCATTCCCTCCCCTACCCTGGACGACGCTGGGCCAATTGTGCGCGCCGCCCCATGGGTCTCCCGGTCGCGGACGGCTGCGACAGAGCCTGGATTCGAACCAGGATCTCTAGTGGCACAGCTAGCACTGCGATGCAGTGCCTTAGACCACTGCGCCACTTGGGAGTAACTGGTGACGTCAGCTTTTCAGTGTGACATCATCATATAGGTTGCGTTCCCCTGCTCAGACGTTGCATGGATCAACCAATGGTTGCATGCCACGTCATCGACTGACAGATTGCTATAATATATGATGTGGTTAGCTGATATGTAAAATACCTAGCCAGGCGTTGTAAGATCTGTCAGGCGTCAGGAATGCCTGGGCAGAGGAATGTGTCCTCTGTCCTTGTCCCAAGATCCTGTGGGACCTCCTTTTCTGCCTCATTAATCCACTAATCACATGCATGAATGACTGCCCCTGTGTCTCCACCATGCCACTCTCTGGAAGTCACCCTCAGAGTTTTGTCAGCAACATGTGACAACGGAGGGCCCTCAAAGCGAGTTAGTAAGGGCAAGGGGGTGGGTAGGGATTCACCAAAATTAGTCCCATCATAAAGTCATCATGGCTACCTACCTAATCATCCCCAGCTTCCTATTGGTCCATCTCTTCTACCTAATCATCCCCAGCTTCCTATTGGTCCATCTCTCCTACCTAATCATCTTATTGGTCTGTCTCTTCTACCTAATCATCCTATTGGTCCATCTCTTCTACCTAATCATCTTATTGGTCTGTCTCTTCTACCTAATCATCCTATTGGTCCGTCTCTTCTACCTAATCATCGTCAGCTACCTTCTGGCTCATCCATCCTTCAAATCTCCACTGTGCCCGAGGGGACCTGTCTGCCAAGGGTGATGGGGAGAATGCCCCTTTAAACTAATATATACCCTTGGGACAGTATGCTACTCTTCGGTCTTGGTCCCAGGGGCCCACAGGGATAATAATATATGCCACTTAGAAGACACTTTCATCCAAAGCGACTGACAGCACAGGGAGTGCAATCAATAATTCCCTATGGGAATTGAACCCAAAACCTTTGTGGTGGTAGCATCAACTGAGGACCACACGGAGGCACATTCGTATAGACAAATTGTACTTTGTCTAAACTGTGTTATTGTGAATGTGTGTTTTGTGTCTTGCACATGTTGGTACAGGGTTGAGGGGCTCTGTGTTACCTTTGTGTTTTGTTGGTGCGTATTGTGGTAGTTGTTGAGTTAGTTAGTGTGTATTCTTTTAGTTGGTGTGTATTGCGGACTCTGTTTCTGTGTATTGTGCTAGTTAATTGGTGTATATTGTGCCGTGATCGTTCCATATATGTCAATACCATAATAAATATTATAGTATTCACTATGCTGTATCTTCCCAACTAATTGTACATATTATATATTTTGCCTTATGCTCTGGGTGGGCTTGGGAGGCCTGCCAGAACTGTGACACTCTAGGAAACTTCATCAGTAGCTATCTGAATAGAATGAAATGACCTAGCAACATATTTCCATTGCACTCACTTCTCGTTACGTTTGTTTTTTAATGTAACCAACACCGCTAACCCATTATTGAAGGTTTTTCTGCAGGAGTGTTCGTTGTGGGCGGTGATGTTTCAATTCCCAAAAGAGAAACAGACTGGGAGAGAAGAAAACGAGAGGACATCCTCCAAAAAGGATTGGGCTCATGCAGAGCCTGACTGGCTTATTTTCCCTCTTTCAAATCCCCCTCTACTCACCTCTCTTCTTATTCCACTCCTCTCTTCAAACCTCTTTCTCCCACCTCCTTTCCTCTCCTCTCATCTCATCCTCTCCCCCCGCCCCACTCCTCCTCATGTTCAGGATTGAGTGAACTAAGAGTTGAGTTAGTCTCAGTCACGATTCATAGCAGAGGTTAAGCCCCCAAACCAAGAGCCCTTTTAGCACCCTATCCACGGCTTCCTCCTCTCTGAAAGGGCCCCACGTACACACACAAAAAATACACGCATGCACACAGAGTATTAAGCCTGCATGGCTGGGTGAGTTTGCACTAAGTCCTGTCCCAGTTGGAAAGGAGAGGGGAGATAGATCTAGGCCTGTGGTGTTATGGTCCTGCTACACTACATGACCAAAAGTATGTGGACACCCTGCTCGTCGAACATCTCATTCCAAAATCATAGGCATTAATATGGAGTTGGTCCCGACGAACAGTTCTTGTGCTGACGTTGCTTCCAGAGGCAGTTTGGAACTCGGTAATGAGTGTTGCAACCGAGGACAGATGAGTTTTACACGCTACGCGCTTCAGCACTCGGCGGTCCCCTTCTGTGAGCTTGTGTGGCCTACCACTTCGCGGCTAAGCTGTTGTTGCATAGACGCTTCCACTTCACAATAACAGCACTTACAGTTGACCGGGGCAGCTCTGGCAGGGCAGAAATGTGATAGACTGACTTGTTGGAAAGGTGGCGTCCTATGGCGGTGCCACGTTGAAAGTCACTGAGCTCTTCAGTAAGGCCATTCTACTGCCAGTGTTTGTCTATGGAGATTGCATGTCTGTGTGCTCGATTTTATGCACCTGTCAGCAACGGGTGTGGCTATAATAGCCGAATCCACTAATTTGAAGTTGTGTCCACATACTTTTGGCCATGTAGTGTAACGGCCAGGCACGCAGAGATGCGTGTCGCCACCTGGGTGTATATAACATATTTATTTATGTATAGATTTAGTCTATATATCATGTTTTTATGTATAGATTTAGTCTATGTATGACATGTCCACATACTTTTGTATATATAGTGTATGTCCCAGTCACTCCTACAGTAAGCTTTGAAATCAGCAATATTTTTGCGTTATCACGACAAGGTACTAGAGTAGTGAATTGATGTTAGCTTCAGCTGTAAGCTAGCAAGGAAAGTTAGTCTACAAAGCTGGAAGCTACCAGTATCTTCTTGCATTGTGAAGTGTTCTAGCCTGTAATGGACATTGTTTTGCAAACAGTAATGCCATGTTGCATTATTCAAAGGCACTTAACCCTAATTGTTCCTGTAAGTCGCTCTAGATAAGAGCGTCTGCTAAATTACAAAAATGTCAATGTTAACTTCTGTGCAGAATAAGTGGTGATGCAGCCCAGACTCCCAGTGAGTGCAGAGGTTCAGGCTAGAGCTAGCAATGAGTAAGTGGAGCAGGCAAGGTGCGCTCGCGCTATACAGGGACATTGGCTGCGCTGATTGACAGACCTGATCATCTCTCAATCAGTAGACGACCTGAGACACACTTGATAGAAGTACCGAAGGAAACAAATATTCTAGTACCGAACCGTTTTTCATGTTCTAGTATCGAAAAAGTACAGAAGTTTCGGTATACCATGCAACACTAATCTCTGCATTCTCTTCTATCTGCTCTTCTCTCTTTGTTCGTCATCGTGGCGAATTGTTTTCGTGCTGTTTGTGTGTGTCTTGTGTGTTTAGTCATGATGAACTTCTCGTTAAGGTGTTGCAGACTGCTGCTGAGAATGAGATGAGCTGTAGCAGGCTGACGGCTCCGTCAGTGGCCTGTGTGTGTAGCTGAGTGCGTGTGTGAGTCAGTGGGAAGTGACAGCTCAGCACACACACACACACACAGCTACTAGATGTGTTGTGAGTTGTATTAATAGAGCGTGGAAGGGAAGTGTCCCCTGAGAGTCCTGTGGTGCATTGTGGGATTGTGGAGTGTTGACAGGATCCGACGGCGTCGGCACAGAGTAGAGGTGTGTGTGTTTTTGTGGGTGTGGGTGTGGGTGTGGGGGGGCATCATTATCATGCTGCTTCAGTTCATTATCACAAACATCACTGGCGTAGTTATTAAGACAAACACACACGCACCAGTTTCTGAACACATGAGGTTGTCATTGTTGAGTTCATCCATGGTGCCAAACAGTAACGTGACTCTTTATCCCTGCTGCAAGGATGCGTTACATACATGCATTACTGTGTGTGTGTGTGTGTGTGTGTGTGTGTGTTCCATTTTGAAAGTACATATGAGGAGACAGGCAAAAATGTGGACCACTGACGAAGGTTGGGTTTATTAAAAAATATGCAAATGAAGGAGAGAGAGGGATGGAGAGAACAGGGATGAGTAAGAGAGGGATTGTTAGAAAGGGGGGAGGTGGTATTGTTAGAGAGAGGGGAGAGCGGGATAGTGAGAGAGAGTTAGAGGTAAGAGGATTATATAGATACAGTGAAAGGGCCATTAACATATGCTGTCAGGGATGAAACAAGTGTGACTCTAATGCCCAACCAAGATGGTTATTTACATTGAGAGCACACCTACGTACGTTCCATACACATATAGTGAAGCAAGGGACTCTTAGATAATAGGCCACTAAGGTATTTCCTGCATTCTATTATAATACTTAGCAGCGTGATTAATGCATGACTATATTGTAATTATTTGTTCATTTTGGTTTTATCTATCAGAGCAACTTGTTGATAATACATAGTAAGCCACTAAGATATTTCCTACATTTTATTATTATACTCTGCAGCATGGTGATTGCATGATCACATTGTATCTACATCTTTATTTTGTTCACATATTCAAAGCAAAAATGCTTTTTTAGATCATCACATTAGTATTATTAAATGTCCTGTCTCTAATCACTATAACTATTATTGTTACCATAATTGTTATTGTTGTTTTTAGTATCATAAACTGTCTCACTTTGCTTTAGCAACAGTGGCCTTGCCATTCATGGTATAATAAAGCTGATCTCAATCGGAATTTGAGACGGGCAGAGAGGAAGAGTGGTGAGGTTAGGATGAAGTTTAGTCATTTACTGGAACCAATGGAATGGATTTGAGGAAGAGAGCGAGCGAAAGAAAAAGATGCACTGCGCTGGTTCCAGAACTCACTATGACTCCAGAGAAAGAGAAGGAGAGCGACGCATTGCACTTGTTTACTGAACTCACTATGTATGGTAACAGTACAGCAGTTAAACTCACAGAGGAGAGGTGGTAGAGGGGACAGGAGAGGGGGTGGGACGAGAGGGTCAGAGGTGGAGTGTTGTAGGCGCAGAGGAAGTGGAAATCTGGATGGTTTCCTCATGTTCTGTGTTCTATGTGCATATTTTCTCCTCGCCATCTCACTTGCTGATATTTTAACGACACTGGGCTGAGGCCTCTCTCACTCTCTCTCTGTCCCTCTTTTCCATCTGTGTGTGTTTATGTAGCCAGCTTGTGTGTAGGTGTGTAGTTAGGTGAGTGTTTCTGTAGGCAGTCTGTTGTATGTAGTTCTTTAGTTGTGTATGTGTTTATGTAGCCAGTGTGTGTAGTTCTAGTTCTGTCTGTGTGTGTGTGTTTATGTAGTTGTGTGTGTTTATGTAGTTGTGTGTGTAGTTCTAGTTCTGTAGTTATTTGTATGTTTTGGAAGTCTGGCAGTAACAGTAACACACGTCAGATGTAGCTGCCGGGCCCAATGCCAAGAGGGAACTCTCTGGCTCCCTCCCTCCCTCCCTCCATCCCCTTGTTCTCTCCCTCCCTCTCCCTCTCTCTGCTGCCTGTCCTTCCTACCACACCCCCCTTCATTCTTCCTCGTTTTCCGTGTCTCCTTATTTCCTCCATGTCTATCTCTCCCTTCATTCATCATTCCCCCTTCTTTCTCTCTCTGGGATAGGGGAGTTGGTGTGTGTGTCGGATCTGTCCATCCAGACAGACAAGTGTTTATAGCAGTCACCACCTTAACCTCACGTGCACACACACATAGATATACACACACACATAGATACACACATACACACACACACACATAGATATACACACACACATAGATACACACATACACACACACACACATAGATATACACATACACACACATCCTCACAGAGATGAACTGCTTGGATATTTATGAGCTACAATAAGCTAGTTTACAAAGCACAAATAATGCTATTAAAACAGGGTTTTGTATAAAAAGTGCTTGTGCATCGTTAGCTGCTGGTTATGAAATGAGGTGTCGGTGTGCGTGCGTGCCACCTGTGTCTGGAGCAGTGAATGGAGGTGGAATGCTGAATGCTGTATTTGGGTTCAGAAACGGGGTGTGGTGCTGTTTGGACATTATTACTGAACACAATGAGGCTGCACTGCTCTCTCCTACTGTGGCTGTTTACTGAAGACACACACTGAACTTCATTCAGTTAACTGGCCCAACGTCAAATACAAAATGGAAGAAGGAAATGGGAATATCATACTGAAATTAAATGTGCAGGTTGGGTGGAAAACCTGAAACAGCCTGACACAGACGTATTTGGAAACCTTACCTAACTCTTCCACTAACAGAACAGAACGTAAGTTATTCCACACTTATACAGCATAAACCAACCAATTTCTACATGTCTGTTCATTCCCCTGATGGAGGTAGAAAACATTAGTCAGCTGATATATTTTCAGTGGTGTTTTTGGATTCATCTGGCTAGTCTGCGTGCATCAGAGTTCCTGGTGATTTGATTCAAGGTTTAGGACAAACTTTTCCATGTGTCAAGCAATCAAAGGGGACGTTGTCCTTGACCTAAATAGCTCTGCATTATGATCATATGAATGCTGTAAATAATGTTTTTCTTCTGCTGCCTTGTGCTAGTCCCCATAAACAAGAGGCCTTACAGAGGGAGAGGGGGAAAGAAGGAGAGAGAGAGAGTGGGTGCGGAGACGGAAAAGCACATGAGTGCTTTCATACAGATACTGAATGTATTGTGTAGATCCTACACACCTCTGTATGGAATAAAACATCTGATCAGCTCTATACATCACGTGTCTAGCTGCTGAATAAGCTGATTGTGTCGAGACAAGGAGAGTGGATTCCAGAAGAGCGAATGTGTACGCAGCCATATAGATTGGGAGGACTGTGAGATAGGATTGTGAGATACGCCCTGCTAAACCTACAAGTATCAATGACTTTCTGTGTTTGATTCACTCCGTCTCAAGCAAACCTGGTTAGCACAAATTCCATTAGCATGACTCCATTTAAAACAAGCAGTGGCAAACTTGTTGTGACTCAACATCTGGGACCATCTTGTGACTGCAGTAGAGGAACAACCTTGCAAAACAGTCACCTGAGGCTGACAAACTAATTTTCCTAAAGAACTAGCACTTCTCTCTCTGTGTGTGCGTGCGTGTGTGCTATTACACAATGTTTGTGTGTTTCCACGGTCTTGAGGGTTGAATGAGTCTCGTCCAGTCAAAACAGTTCACGCTTTAGTAAATAACTGCTATTACACAATCTGACCTTGCTGCATATGCCAAGTGTTATTTGTGACATTTACTAGTAGTGTGTCAATGTTGGCCAACATTGGATCCCCCCTGCCGTGTCAATAAATGGAAAAGGGGATACAACTGAATGCATTCAACTGAAATGTGTCTTCCGCATTTAACACAACACCTCTGAATCGCTCCTTTTAAATGTAAATTGTAATCCAGAGACCTGTCACTTGACAGCATGCCTCTGAGTGATTGGTTAGAAGACTGTCTCAGTCTCATTGGCTGACATGGGGTGTTCTGCCCTAGAATTCAACACAACACAAGGTGTGTAGCTAAGCAAGCATATAACCTACATTTAATGGAATTAGAAGTTGAACCCAGATAGTCATTATGAATGAAACAATGGCATGATCAAAGTTAGTAGTAACATGGCATCCAACCAAGTGGACCAAACTCCCTCTGTAGTATGATTCTGCTTTCTACTGTTCACTCCTGATAAGGGTCATTCTCTTCAAATGCACTGCAGTTCACTATTCCCCATTCCAATACATTGTTTGTACTTGCTTCAGTTTAGTGCTTGCATTCATTACAGTCTTAAGTCATTGAATATATCAGGGGTTGGCTGTAGGCCTATGTAACTCAACCATTGTATCACAAACAAGACAACCGTGATTCTGATTCAATCTAAATCGGAATCAATCTGAATCAATTTATTGACCACTTTAACAGCGTTTTCCTCCCTCTGTGAAACACAGTTGGCTTCATATTGACAGAATGTACTTAATCCACTGTAAGGTACTTTACTCAAAAATTGAATGCTGCCGGTAGCAATTGCATCCTGTGCATCACATATTTACTGTAAAATATCTCCCCTTAAAAGCTCTAGTCCTGGAGTGCCAGTTTAGAAGCAGTGTATGAATGGGGAGGCAGGTATGTGAACAGGCGTTGTCACAACTAATCCAGATATGTGTTGCCTCTCTTGTCCTTATGTGCTGGTATGCTTACTCTCTCTGTCAATTGATGCAGTTACATTTATCTCTCTCTCTGTGTGTGTGTGTGTGAGAGAGAGAGAGAAAGGGAGAAGGAGGGAGAGAGTGATGATATGACTGCCTTTTATCTGAGGGACCTTCTGTGCTATCTAATAATCACTGCTGTACCCGTCCCAGACACACACACACACACACACTCTCTCTCCTTCCCCTCAGCCACCCATCTTCTCTCTATCCCCCAATCTCCTTGAGGTATTGTGTGTGTGAAACTTGGTGTGAGAGAGGGAAGGAGAGAAATGCTTTGAGAGAGGGGGGTAAGGATGGAGGGAGAAAAAGGCGTTGGTGGCTAAAGGGTCGTCTCTATTTCTCTCTCAGATAGCGGAGCGCTAGGGAAATGGGAGCTTCAACTTTGGTTTTTGCAATATCATGTCAGATGTTTACCTAGCAGCCTTCACTCTGTGTAAGTAGCATAATTACACCCTGTCATCTAATCACCTGTTGGTTTTATTTTTCCATTGTCAGTCTCTGTAGCCAGAGAGCCAGAGCCTAGACCTACCAGCTCATGGTCTCACTTCAGAATTAATGTTCATCCATGTTTCTCAAACGTCACATTTTAAAGTTGTTCCAAACGTCGAATTTGGAAGTGTTTAAGGTTAAGTTTAGGCATTAACTCCAAATTCTTGAGGTTAGGCATTAACTCCTACGGGTTAAGGTTTGGGATAGGCTTAAAACTCAAATATAAAAAACTAATTTTTATCACTGTTCGAACTTGCAACCTTTGGAATCGGAGGCAGACGCTTATGCCCATCAGCCATCCCCGTCCACAACCGAAACCTACTTGAAGGTAACAGCGCTCACTGTTGCCCCTAGTGGTCAGTTTACACATCTCCTGACGTCCTCAGACATGGATGGATGTCGAATACTCAAATCAAATAGTCCGGGTAGCCATGATTAGCTGTTCAGGAGTCTTATGGCTTGGGGTAGAAGCTGTTAAGAAGCCTTTTGGCCTAGACTTGGCGCTCCGGTACCGTTTGCCGTGCGGTAGCAGAGAGAACATTCTATGACTAGGGTGGCTGGAGTCTTTGACAATTTCTAGGGCCTTCCTCTGACACCGCCTGGTATAGAGGTCCTGGATGGCAGCGGTCCTTAGTTCAGCGGTCGGAGGCCGAGCAGTTGCCATACTAGGCAGTGATGCAACCAATCAGGATGCTCTTGATGGTGCAGCTGGACTTGTATCACGGGTGACCTGGCTGGCCTAGACAGCAGGAGATGGATGGGGGAGAGAGAAAGGGGATTCAAAGGGAAAACAGGGGCACAGAGAGGACGAGAGATGAGAGATGGTGGTGTTGAAGGGGGGAGAATGGGAGTAAGGGGGGCAAGAGGGAGAGTGGTAGGCTGTTGAAAGCTCTTCTGAGCGATTCTAATTAAGAGATTAGCATATCCTCAGAGCCTGCTAGCGTAACCACGGCCTGCTAGCACTAACGGCCAAGACATGTCGCAATTAGGAGAACAAGGAGCCGCTGGTGCTAAAGCAGACCTTTCTGAGCTTGGTCCACACACACATAAAAACAAACACACACACACACACACACACACACACACACACACACACACACACACACACAGAACAAGCAGTCAGCGGCGCTTCGTCCGATCTCTCAGAGCATGTTTAAGACCTGTCCTGCCTGCTGTTTGTCCTACAGCTCCAAGGACAGACTACTGCAGAGCTACAGGCTTACATGGACTTTTTCAATATTCACATGTTCACCATAAAGGGCTTCCCTTTAAACAGCGTAGGTTTAGAGGCCCCGTTTTATCTGTACACAGGTGTTCAGGCCAACACAAGCTCATCTGTACCTGGGGATACCTCCACATCTGATCAGGCGCTTATCTGAACCAGGTAAAACTAAGCCAGTAAAGGCTCCAACAGGTGAAAGTATCTCTTCATCCAGCCTGGATGTAGGCTTAGCCCAGGGGTGGTCAGCTGGCAGCTACCTCATCCGAGGCCTCCCTACCTGGTCTAAATCAAAGCTGTTTTTCCCCTCCCTGTGAGCCCTCTGGTTCTCATTAGCCACGGGCGCTGATTGAGAAGGCTTTATAGAGCACATATGTTTATACGCACTTCAAAGGAGTCCCCTTCAACGTCCCCTACAGGTAAGAGTGCTGAGAGGGGAATAGAAAAAGCTGAGAACAGGAATGACTTGGTTTATTCATGGAGGTGTTAATATTCATTGATACAGATGTAGGATCTTAATTTGGGCCAGTTTGCTATAGCAGGAAAATAATCCTGCAGCAACAGGAAATTAATTATTATGTGAATTATAATGAATGGGCATTTTTTGTAGGGGTTATTACATTTTTCATTAGGGAAAATCAAGACTGACATTTTTAAAGTGGAAATTACAAACTTTAGAACCCTTTTCAAACCTCGAATATACTACAAGTTTGCATTTCCTGCAGTGCAGGAAAAATTGTCAGCAACAAAAGTGGTGCAATTAACATCCTACATCTGCAGGTGTTGCAATAGCCTAGACATCCCCAGCTGTAAGGGATATTGGTCAAGTTATTACTATACAAGACAAATTAATATATGTTATAAATCGGGGAACCAGTCCGTTATTGGACAAAAATTGTACAAGAAGACCTGGCTTATGAGTTATCTTAACAATAACACCTTATAAAACAAAAATATAAATATTATTAATAATATATTATTAATAATATAGGTTGTTTCCAGCAAATTGTTAGAGGATAATATTCTCAATTTGGATAGAGCAACATTTACAGACTCAAAACTATACTTAACAGGTCACATGGGTGCATACTGCGAAAGAGAGTGGCCTATATCTTTGTGAATGGAGGGAGCAACTTAAAAGGGCAAGTAGTGGTTCAGTTCTAATGTTAAAGTTATGCAGTTACAATCAACAGTTCTACATCCATTTTTGGACTTATAAATTAATGATATGTACCCATAGATTCTTGAGGATTGTAATTTATAAATGCCTCATGAGCTTAGTTCAGCTGTTGTACCCCATCAGACCCCAAAATATAAGCTTGTTTTACTCCAACGTTTGTAAACAGACACTATATAGCCTCAAAACATGGTTAAAACTATAATTTTGATATCATGGATGGTCAGTCCTTGCATCCGTAGCTCTGTCTATGAATTTGAGAGTGGCTGCATTTCTCCAGCCCCATCCCTCAGCTTTTTACCGAACCAGGGGCGGGGAGTCCCTTTGTTATTGTTTCTACTGATTTATAGCCGCTTTAACGTTAACCTGAAGAGCTACACATTACACCTCATGCCAATGCTGGGGAGAGAAAGGGTAATTAGTTGTATAGTTAATTTAATATTTAATTTAATATTTAATATGCCATTTAGCAGACGCTTTTATCCAAAGCGACTTACAGTCATGCGTGCATACATTTTTTTTTTGTGTATGGGTGGTCCCGGGGATCGAACCCACTACCTTGGCGTTACAAGCGCCGTGCTCTACCAGCTGGAGGTCTTCGGTCAGATGATAGTGTGGCCGCACTTCTGACGGTGAGTCGGCTTCATCGATGCGTGCTGATGCCGGGTAGTCCTGGGCTGTGCCAGGCAGAACAGGGTCCAACGTAGAGGTTTAGTGAGGAATGCTAGCGTTGGCCTTCTGAGATCTTGACAGGATCAGTCAGCTGCAAGCTGGTAATCTGGAATCCTTAGCTCGGCTTCAATGGAAAAAGGACAACTCGCAAGAGTAAGTCCTTGGGTTGTTCATCCAGAAGTCGTCTGACAGCCAAAACATTCACTGGAACAGAAGTGTGACACATTCCTCAGTTCTTTTATTCCTCCATTTGAGGGGAGTGTTCAACATGTCCCACCAAACCATCTGACCCTGCTGATTGGTTCAAGCTCGAAAAGGGGGAGAAAGTCATCCAATCCTACCCTGACCTCTCCTAGGGTTGGCATGTTTGTGCCAATTTGAAAAATTAGGAATTGGTCCATAAGTGTCCATAGCATGTTCTTCATGTACCATACACTCACAGAAACAGTCCAATAGTGAATGAAATGAAGGTTGCTGTCCATAGACACCAACCAGGCCTTGGTTAGGTTACACATTGCATGGTTACATGTAATAAGCATATTATACCTTGCAATAACATAGAAAAAACTCAGTATCACACAATGTACTTTACACTAACCCCAAAATGTTATGAGTCCTTCATGTTTGATGTGCTGTTAGGAAAGGTGTTTTAGATGACATCTTGGTCCATTGTTGAATGAGTAGGCCTATTTTCTTTGAAAAAGGCTTGTCACTTTCCATGGTCAAGAGGAAGTAGGCCTCTCTGGATCAGGACTTTATTGCCCTGTCATAATGGAGCGAAAAGCATTCCAGCTTGGACTCTTCTGCTTTGTTTAGAATACGTTCTATAGGCCTGGATCAAGACAGCAGGCTGATTGGGGCCATATCCTGGTCAAGCCTGGCACTTAAAAAAGGGACTTCTTCTGGCCAGTGGGGTCAACAAGGGTTCCTGGTCTGAAGGGGGTTTATAGGCCCCTGTCCAGTAAAAGGGGTTTGTGCTGATGTGACGTGAGGGTCCACTCCTACACAGCTATGTCTATGCTACTACAAAACAGTTTCCGTTGAAGCGTGTGTGTGTTATTTGCACACAAGAAAATATAAATCAATAAGATGAGAGATTAATAGGCAAACGAAACGAGTGCAGGAGAGGTACAAACCCTGAAAGGCTTGTAAGTCACCTCCCCCTTTTCAAGTGTTTATAAAACAAAACCATACATCTTAAGGCAGATAAACAAATAAATGGAGATTTACACAAAGAAAAAAGAAAACATGATGAATTACGGGGTAAAAAAAATCAAGTAAAATTCATAATCAAAATAAAGTGGCTAATAGTGGCTGACATGGTTGGTGTGTGTTGTAGTACCCTGTTCGCCTGCGCTCATCTCTGAATGTCAAACTCGTGTTGATTGGCCGGCTGTAATGAAAGCCTAGGTCATCTGTCAGTGCAGTCAATTTCCACTAACAAGTACACACACACACACTGATCACACACACACAGCGTAGAGCTGCCATGAGAAAGGACTTTAATTCAATGACAGCAGTCAACAATGATCAGCGGCAACACTCCCATTAGAGATGGAACACACACTTGCGCGCACACACACACATACATACACACACATTCAACCATATACACAATTATCATATGTGCGTATTGGTGTCAACTCCAACCACAACAAGACAACCCAAGTAGAGTTAACAACTGGTCCTTCAAGTTCTCTTTAAATGCATTTTACCTGAATTTGCTTAAATGCCTTTTGCAGGAATTAGCTTTTTTCTTGAGCTTTGACAAACTCAGAGAGAGATGTTTGGATGTTGTTTTTAGTGCTTGGTTTGGTTGCTCTGTGAGTTGTGGTTTTAACAACCCCTCTTTATGGGACAGAGGGACCAGATTCACATTATAAAGAGTTGAAGATGATCCTGGGTCAAAACCAACAGGATCAGCTAGAGATGAGATTTAGCTACTAGTACAAGGGACTGGCTTTTGGCATTTGTCCACGGACTCACAATCACTATGGCTACATGTAACATATCCACCTTTTCTTCACATTGCTTTCTTTCATGTGCACTGCTGTTTGTTTCCCCCCCAGACGTTTCTCTGGTTAGTTTTGTTTCTTTGTATTTTGGTCTCTTTGCATGATTCAGTTTTCTCTCTTTCTGCCCTCTTCAGCTCCTTCTCTCCTCTTGTCTCTTTCCATGTGTTTCATTCTTACTCACCATGTCCCTCGCACTTCATCTTCCCTCTCGCTCTTTCTCGCTCTCTCTTCCCCTCTCTCTCTTCTGTTATTCTTCTTCCCTCAAACATTTTGAGCTCAGTCTCTCCTCTCAGTTCCTCACTCTACTCTCTACCTCGGTCTCTCTCTCCTCCCTCCCTCCCTCCCTCTACTCCTTCTCCCTCCCTCCCTCCTTCCTTCTATTCCCCTCCCTCCCTTCCTCCCTCTGTCTCGTTCCCTCTTCTCTGAGCGGCCCTCTCATTTAGTAGCTGACAGCATGGAATAATTTCTAAATGGAACCAGAGCCCACGCACCCCTGGGAGTGGCTCAGAGTGCTCGGGCACACACAAGCACGCACACAGGCGCACACACACAGATACACACAGAGTGCACAGGGCACACATACAGCTCATTGTTCTATTCAGTGAAAGAGAAGAAGGGAAAGAGGAGGGGGAACGACAGAAGGGAGGGAGGGAACGACAGAATAAGGAACCGAAAAGGTAGGAAGAGGGAAAGATGGAAGGAGAAGCCTTCGAGAGGGAGGAGAGAGTATGCTTTAGCAAAATGTTTCCTCAATAATCTATTTTACAAGCTTTTAGAAAACGCACTGTGAGTAGTTTACATTCAGACTGAGGAATGTGATTCCTCCGTCCACCCAGAGTAAATCAGCAAGAGGGAGGAATGGAGTACGAGACAGGAATGCCAAGAATGAGCTTTATGCATGAAACTATAGTGTGTGCGTGGATCTTTTATGGAATTACATGAGTGCTTGTGTGCGAGCCTTTGCGTACTTCCAAGCCTGTATGTTTGTATGAGTGTGCATGTGCATGCATGCCTGTGAGAATGCTTGTGTGTGCATGTGCATGCATGCCTGTGTGTGTTGGGGAGAAAGAGGAAGCCAGGGGTGTGATCATGTCTCTGCTCTATACCCACCCTCCCAGATCAGTGTGGTGACATTCCAGACCAGGACACACACACGCACAGAGAGAGAGACAGATCATTTCCTCGTAAAAGGACCCAAGAGCACCAACACATGACGTTTATACAGTGAGGGAAAAAAGTATTTGATCCCCTGCTGATTTTGTACGTTTGCCCACTGACAAAGAAATGATCAGTCTATAATTGTAATGGTAGGTTTATTTGAACAGTGAGAGACAGAATAACAACAAAAAAATCCAGAAAATCGCATGTCAAAAATGTTATAAATTGATTTGCATTTTAATGAGGGAAATAAGTATTTGACCCCCTCTCAATCAGAAAGATTTCTGGCTCCCAGGTGTCTTTTATACAGGTAACGAGCTGAGATTAGGAGCACACTCTTAAAGGGAGTGCTCCTAATCTCAGCTTGTTACCTGTATAAAAGACACCTGTCCACAGAAGCAATCAATCAATCAGATTCCAAACTCTCCACCTTGGCCAAGACCAAAGAGCTCTCCAAGGATGTCAGGGACAAGATTGTAGACCTACACAAGGCTGGAATGGGCTACAAGACCATCGCCAACAGCTTGGTGAGAAGGTGACAACAGTTGGTGCGATTATTCGCAAATGGAAGAAACACAAAATAACTGTCAATCTCCCTCGGCCTGGGGCTCCATGCAAGATCTCACCTCGTGGAGTTGCAATGATCATGAGAACGGTGAGGAATCAGCCCAGAACTACACGGGAGGATCTCAAGGCAGCTGGGACCATAGTCACCAAGAAAACAATTGGTAACACACTATGCCGTGAAGGACTGAAATCCTGCAGTGCCCGCAAGGTCCCCCTGCTCAAGAAAGCACATATACAGGGCCGTCTGAAGTTTGCCAATGAACATCTGAATGATTCAGAGGAGAACTGGGTGAAAGTGTTGTGGTCAGATGAGACCAAATCGAGCTCTTTGGCATCAACTCAACTCGCCGTTTTTTTGGAGGAGGAGGAATGCTGCCTATGACCCCAAGAACACCATCTCCACCGTCAAACATGGAGGTGGAAACATTATGCTTTGGGGGTGTTTTTCTGCTAAGGGGACAGGACAACTTCACCGCATCAAAGGGACGATGGACGGGGCCATGAACCGTCAAATCTTGAGTGAGAACCTCCTTCCCTCAGCCAGGGCATTGAAAATGGGTCGTGGATGGGTATTCCAGCATGACAATGACCCAAAACACATGGCCAAGGAAACAAAGGAGTGGCTCAAGAAGAAGCACATTAAGGTCCTGGAGTGGCCTAGCCAGTCTCCAGACCTTAATCCCATAGAGAATCTGTGGAGGGAGCTGAAGGTTCGAGTTGCCAAACGTCAGCCTCGAAACCTTAATGACTTGGAGAAGATCTGCAAAGAGGAGTGGAACAAAATCCCTCCTGAGATGTGTGCAAACCTGGTGGCCAACTACAAGAAACGTCTGACCTCTGTGATTGCCAACAAGGGTTTTGCCACCAAGTACTAAGTCATGTTTTGCAGAGGGGTCAAATACTTATTTCCCTCATTAAAATGCAAATCAATTTATAACATTTTTGACATGCGTTTTTCTGGATTTTATTGTTGTTATTCTGTCATCTCACTGTTCAAATAAACCTACCATTAAAATTATAGACCGATCATGTCTTTGTCAATGGGCAAACATACAAAATCAGCAGGGGATCAAATACTTTTTTCCCTCACCGTAGGAGCATATCAAATTTGGTGTCAAATAAATGCTGAGTCTGTATTTTTAGGAAATGAAGGCATGGATACGTTTTCCAACCATTTTCCATCTTAAAAAGGAATACACAAAGGCTTTAATTTCTGGTCACACAGATGGAGAAAGTCTTAAACGGTATTATAACTACATCAAATCACAATCGTGTTGAAGAAATGGCTCCTGACAACTAATATCAACATTTACATCTAGTTTTGCAGAAATTATTTGCCTTCTGTAAGTTGAACAAATATTGCCTAGTGTCATGTCATTTTATTACCAAAAACCTCCATATCTTTAAGATATTTTCCTACCAATTAGTTATAGTGTTTTTATGGATAACAATTTTGTTTAGGAATTATTAAGTGACTAAAACATGTCACTCTGTTACCAAATCGGTAACAGAGTGACCAGAAAATCAGTAACAGAATGACTGCAGTTGAATTGGCCATAATGGGAAATCATAGTAGTCCCCAACCACAGTGGCATTAGAGTAAAGTACAGTAGAGTAAAGAAAAGGAGAGTATAGTAGAGCACACATGTAATATACATTACTGTACTGAAAATTAAGCGACTTTTCTTTACTGTACTGAACTGTACTCTACTCTACTCTGCTGTGCTGTGCTGTACTCGGCTCTACTTTGCTGTACCTTGATGCCCAAACATGTGAAACATAGACATCTATGATTGGTACAGATTTGGTCAGGTTTTGGCCAACCAAATTTGGTCTTGTTTGGGGATGGAGCTCATTAAAATAATAGCCAGTGTGTAGAATAATACCCAAACATGCAAAGGAAGATATTACATTTTTCTACCTTTTGTGTACCTATTCAGGATACATCACCATGAAGAAAATGACATTCATAACTATGCATTTCTGTGTAGTACAGATCAGGGACCCATGATGTAATTATGTTACCATCATTCTGTTACCAAGTGTTGATCCACTTTACTTACTGTAGTTCAATAACCAAAATAGATTTAGTCAAAGTCAAGTTTTTATATCATAGCGGACACCCCATTGTTTCGGCAGACATCTTTAAATCTTAATTCAGAGTAGATATTTAACATTGTTTTTGGAAAACGTGGTCGCATAGAAAACCGAGGGAGGTTTTGTTACCACACTTTGCATCTGCACTCCTAAGGTATATGTGTTTTAGTAAAATGTTCAGTGGCGATTCTTAAAAGTAGACTTCTGCATATAAGTTTATGATTTGTTTTGCTTGGCATACAATTGAATGTGAAAAAGTGAGTCTCAGCATCACTCTGTTACAGTGGAATCGCCCAGTACTCCTCCAACACTACAGCTAAGTGCACTCCGATGGCTGAATGGTTGTCATAACAAAGTGTATGTGTGTACTACTGTCTGTATGAAGTAGCACACATACTGTACACTATACTCTACTACACATGCAATGACACTGATTTAATTCAGTCTCATGACCGTTGAGCTGAGTCTTTGTTTGTCTGTCTGTCTATGAGCCCTAGGCCTGCAGCAGTCACTAGCAGTGAGGACGGCTGGTGGTAGAAACAGTAAAGCGTCAAGTGCTGAAGTGCAGGTCACATGCATCTCTGTGGGGTTCCTCTCTGCTCCACTGTTCTGTACTGTATGGGAGAGGGGGACAGTGTCAGGTTGGAAACTATTAATTCCTCTAAATTAATTAATATTTGCTGAGGTTGAAAGATGGAGAGGCTGTAAAGAAAGTGTGTTTGTGTCCACTGTCTATACCTGACTGTATATGTGCTTGTGAGACCCATATGTAATCCCAGCAGCAGGAAGACCCTGAAGTAGGAGATAATGAGTGGTAAGGGTTAAGCCCTGGTCTTGGGTCAGTGTGTGTGTGTGTGTTCTTGGCTCTTCGTCAATGAGGGTTGGCATGGAGATGTTGTGACCCTGGCTCTGACCAGGGTTAGGGTTAGAGATCCCTGGGCCTCACACACACACACAGACAGAGAAAGGCTCCAGATCACCAGAAATGGTCCAGTGCTTATTTTTTTACTGTGAAATAACTTGCGCTGTACTTGTTTTTCTAATGCCACTTGCACATTCATATCATAGTCATTCTAGTTCTGTGGGCACCCTGGCATGTCGTTGTGTTTGTCTGTGTGCCAATATGCCTTCCAGAGCCCGTCCCAGATCGAGCCTCAGTGTTCTGTTCTGTTCCACTCCGTCTGTCCTCCAGTGACTCAGGTGGTAGTGTCTCCAGCTATTTATTTAGTGTTCTATATCTCAGATACACTCCGAGAGGAGGAAAATCATAAAAACCTTCTGGCATTGAAGGGCTGTACAGGGGGAAGTTATATAGAGCTGTGTGGGGTTGGGTAGGTTACTTTCTAAATGTTAGTTACTGGTTACCTGTCCAAAATTGTAATCAGTAACACAACGTTTGGATTACCAGACTCAGTAATGTAATCAGATTATTTTTGGTTACTTTTGGATTACTTTCCCCTTCAGAGGCATTAGAAGACAAAAAGGATCCATCAAATGTATTTGGTGTGTCATCATAGTGGTCTCTGTTTGTTCCACCTCGCTCAGGTGGAACAAACTTAAACTTGTGCCTTTTTTCAATGCTGAATTGAATGTCATTGATAAAACAGAAAGGTGTCATCATTAATCTTTTCAAAGCACCCTTTCTGAATTTAAAAGTAATCCAAGAAGTAATCATCTACTTTTTCAAAACGATCTAATCTGATTTATAATATTTTTGCTGGTAACGTAACTGATTACAGTTACAGGGTAACGTAACGGATTCGTTCGTTTTTTTGTAATCAGATTACATGTGTGAACTCAGGGGTGCATGTGTTTTTAATAGCAGATTTTTTTTGGAAGGTTTTATTTGCAATGACTGATATGTGGTTGTCTTACCTGCCTTAGTTGAATGAACTGACTGTCAGTTGCTGTGGGAAAGCATCTGCGAATGGATCAACATGTAAAATGTGTTTGCATGTTATTGTGATTTCCATTTCAGATTGTAGTCGGCTCCTTAAATGGACCTGTGTGTGTTCAGTTTCTTATTGTAGTTGAGTCCTTATATAGAGCAGTGTGCCTGTGTGTGTGTGTGTTTAGTTTGCTATTGTAGTTGAGTCCTTATATAGTCTGGGGTGTTGGGGTACCGTCTTCGCTGCTGTTATGTCTTGTTCATACCTTAGGGCCAGACGCCTACCAGACACGAGAGGGAGGGAGGGAGGGAGAGAGGGAGAGAGAGAGATCCCTTCATGTTTTCCCCTTCCCATTCTTTGCCTCTTATTCCCTGTCCGACTTCACTAGTTCTTTCTCTCTCCTTACATGGTTCATATTTTTTCACTCTTTCTATACTCTTCAAATCCCATCCGACTGTTTCTGTCTTTCTCAGTTTCTTCCCCTCCACTCTCTCTACCTCTTCCTCTCTCTCTCACACTCTCTACGTCTCTCTCTCTTGCTCTCTCTGCAGTAAGGGATTTCCTCCTCCAGGCAGGTCATGTGACTGCAGATAGGGTGTGGTCTCCTTCATTCCTGGCTTATCCTTCTGCCACTGCAACAGTGAAACAAGGGAGGGAGGGAGGGAGGGAGGGAGGGAGGGAGGGAGGGAGGGAGGGAAAGAGAGATGCTGGTGTGTGTACTCTGCCCTGTTGCTGCTGTTTACCAATGAACGGCTACAACTGGTCAGCTCTTTAGAACGGAGTCAGCACAGCACTGCATATACAAACACAACCAAAATCTTAAAATCATGTTTGTTTAGCTGGGATTTACTGGATATTATCATCTAGGTTTTTATATTGACTCATATCTAAAAATAGGGGAGTGGAGAGTGTATTTGAATGCAAAACATTAGCTTATTGAATAACACACTTCAAGGATTCTCTCTCTCTTTACTCTGTATTCTGAGTTGCAGTGAGAGTAAGCACAGTTGAAATTAAACTGGTTCTTTGAGAAGGGGCTGATTTCCCTATGGAGCATATGGAGTGTTGCCAAATGTGTAATATGTTAACTGTTTATTATGTGAATCCATCTCTGAAGTCAAGTAGGATTTACATGTGTGTACACACCATACTGCATATGTGTGGAGCAAGTGTTGATATTGTGTGTATGTGTGCTTACACTTTAGCTCACATGGGAGGCACTAGTCATTAGTAGGCAGTAGGGCTGTAAGCGATCAGCCAGCTATAGCATGTGGTGCTGGAACTGTAAGGCTGATTGATCTGTTGCTGGGTGTGACTGGGCAAGTTCCCCACTGTCTAGGGTGTGGCCACAGCCGGTTTGCTTAGTGGCGGGGGGTGGGGGGGGTGGTTTGGTGCAGTGTGTGTCTGTGTGAATGGGGGGTTGCGTGTCTGTAGGGAGGGAGGGAGAGAGAGACGCAGTCTGTGCTTTAGTATGCAAGGCAGGTGTGTCTGCAGAGGCGGCAAGGAGGGATGAGATGGGGAAAGGGCAGGGAGGAGAGGGGTGAGGAGGGAGAAGTTGAGAGGGGGAAGAGAATGATACAGTGAAGAGGTGAGGATTTCTGCCTCCTAGCAACTGAACCTTATTCTCCCCTCTCATTCTCTTTCCCCCTCTCTTCTCTTCATCTATGTGCTCCTCTTTCTACTTCATTAGAATATAAACCCAGCTCTTCCACTTTCACCTGTGTCACTAACCTCCCCTTCCCGCGATATGCAACTTTTCAGGGAAGTCAGGAACCAATATACACAATCAGTTAGGAAAGCAAAGGCTACCTTTTTCAAACAGAAATTTGCATCCTGTAGCACTAACTCCAAAAAGTTTTGGGACACTGTAAAGTCCATGGAGAATAAGAGCATCTCCTCCCAGCTACCCACTGCACTGAGGCTAGGAAACACTGTCACCACCGATAAATCTACGATAATCGAGAATTTCAATAAGCATTTTTGCTACGGCTGGCCATGCTTTCCACCTGGCTAGCCCTACCCCGGCCACCGGCTCTGCACCCTCCGCTGCAACTTGCCCATGCCCCCCCGCTTCTCCTTCACCCAAATTCAGATAGCTGATGTCCTGAAAGAGCTGCTAAATCTGGACCCCTACAAATCAGCTGGGCTAGACAATCTGGACCCTTTCTTTCTAAAATTAGCTGCCGAAATTGTCGCAACCCTTATTACTAGCCTGTTCAACCTCTCTTTCGTATCGTCTGAGATCCCCAGAGATTGGAAAGCTGCCGCGGTCATCCCCCTCTTCAAAGGGGGTGACACTCTAGATCCAAACTGTTAGAGACCTATATCCATCCTGCCCTGCCTTTCGAAAGTATTTGAAACCCAAGTTAACAAACAGATCACGAACCATTTTGAATCCCACCGTACCTTCTCCGCTATGCAATCTGGTTTCCGAGCTGATCATGGGTGCACCTCAGCCACGCTCAAGGTCCTAAACGATATTGTAACCGCGATCGATAATAGACAGTACTGTGCAGCCGTCTTCATCGACCTGGCCAAGGCTTTTGACTCTGTCAATCACCGCATTCTTATTGGCAGACTAAATAGCCTTGGTTTCTCAAATGACTGCCTCGCCTGGTTCACCAACTACTTCTCAGATAGAGTTCAATGTGTCAAATCGGAGGGCCTGTTGTGTGGACCTCTGGCAGTCTCTATGGGGGTGCCACAGGGTTCAATTCTCGGGCCGACTCTATTCTCTGTGTATATCAATGATGTCGCTCTTGCTGCTGGTGACTCTCTCAGATCCACCTCTACGCGGACAACACCATTTTGTATACATCTGGGCCCTTCATTGGACACTGTGTTAACAAACCTCCAAACGAGCTTCAATGCCATACAACACTCCTTCCATGGCCTCCAACTGCTCTTAAACGCTAGTAAAACTAAATGCATGCTCTTCAATTGAACGCTGCTTGCACCCGCCCACCCGACTAGAATCACTACTCTCAACGGGTCTGACCTAGAATATGTGGACAACTACAAATACCTAGGTGTCTGGTTAGACCGTAAACTCTCCTTCCAGACTCACATTAATAATCTCCAATCCAAAGTTAAATCTAGAATCGGCTTCCTATTTCGCAACAAAGCCTCCTTCACTCATGCTGCTAAACATGCCCTCGTAAAACTGACTATCCTACCGATCCTTGACTTCGGCGATGTCATTTACAAAATAGCTTCCAACACTCTACTCAGTAAATTGGATGTAGTCTATCACAGTGCCATCCGTTTTGTCATCAAAGCCCCATATACAACCCACCATTGTGACCTGTACGCTCTCGTTGGCTGGCCCTCACTACATATTCGTCGCCAAACCCACTGGCTCCAGGTCATCTATAAATCACTTCTAGGCAAATCCCCGCCTTATCTTAGATCATTGGTCACCATAGCAACACCCACCTGTAGTATGTGTTCCAGCAGGTATATCTCACTGGTCATCCCCAAAGCCAACACCTCCTTTGGCCGCCATTCCTTCCAGTTCTCTGCTGCAAATGACTGGAACGAACTGCAAAAATCTCTGAAGCTGGAGACACTAATCTCCCTCACTAACTTTAAGCATAATTTGTCAGAGCAGCTTACCGATCACTGCACCTGTACACAGCCCATCTGTAATTAGCCCACCCAACTACCTCATCCCCATATTGTTATTTACATTGTTATTTATTTTGCTAATTTGCACCACAGGATCTCTATTTGTACATAATCTTCTGCACATCTATCACTCCAGTGTTAATACTAAATTCTAATTATTTTGCACTATGGCCTATTTATTGCCTTACCTCCATAACTACATTTGCACACACTGTATATAGATTTTCTATTGTGTTAGTGACTGTATGTTTTGTTTATTCCATATGTAACTCTGTGTTGTTGTTGTTTTTATCGCACTGCTTTGCTTTATCTTGGCCAGGTCGCAGTTGTAAATGAGAACTTGTTCTCAACTGGCTTACCTGGTTAAATAAAAAAATTAAAATTCCCTCTTTCCTCCCCTCATTTGTTTTATCAGTGTTTGTCATCTGTTTTGCCACCAGCCAATCTGTTTTTCCATCCCCACCTGTTGAATACGCTGACTGCTGATGGATGAGCAGAGTGTATTGGGATGGGCATGAATAATCGAGTACTCGAACGGACGTCAACTTGATCTTTAACCAGAGATAAACAACAACAAATACTGTAAAACTATTTGGTGGAATGTGCTTTATGGCTGCCTGAACAGGCAAGTTACATGTTGTCTTGAAGACAACGTTAATTTGATTTGACATGTTAATTTGTGGGGCACAACAGAAAAGAATCCATGCCAAACATCACACAGTTCTTCTCCCTAAATTCCCTCCATGTCTCACTCAATTGCGTTCCGACCGTGAGTGCGCACACAAGCTCCCGTTAGGCCTACAGAAAGAAATGCCTATAAAAACTGATGGGATACACAAGCTACATTCCTTGCCAACAGTTTTAGCAACAATTCAAAATGGACTGGTTGATTGTTCCAACAACCAGCTGCAGTTTTGGAATAATTGTGGCCCGTCTATTTTCCACTTAAGATACTTTGCAAACTGTTAGTGCCATTTAGAATTCGTTAGCTAAGGCAGCAGGTAGCCTAGCGGTTAAGAATGTTGGGCCAGTAACTGAAAGGTTGCTAGTTCGAATCTCTGAGCCGACTAGGTGAAAAATCTGTCTGTGTCCTTGAGCAAGGTACTTAACCTTAATTGCTCCTGTAAGTCGCTCTGGATAAGAACTTCTGCTAAATGACGAAAATGTAAAAAATAAATAAACATAGACAGGTTCCACACCCGAAAGTATATATATTTTTTTACTGTTTGGAATGGCGGCCCGAAAAAACACTTTTCTATACAGAAAAAACCCTGGCTTTTAACAATTCTAACCCTCTCTACATCCCCAACACGGCAACTGTTGCTAACCCCATGTTACTCCTGAGAGCTGCTCACAGGTTGCTGGTGTTGCTGCACTCCTCTTTTCTCTCTTATTCGTTTTCTGTCTGTCTGTTTTCTGTTCTAGATTCAAGCAAGGATAGAGTCTGCTCTTATCTGTAATTTGATGCCAGTTCATAACAGTATATTTATGTTTTCTTCTACTAATCATGGTAAACTGATTTGAAAACTCTACATTTGATCCTGCACTTTTTAAATCCTGCTAGACCTTTTAACAGTTATGTATGAATGAGATGTAGAGCTTTTTTCTTCCAGACATTTTCTATCTCTACTTGTTCGGAGTATATAACGCCTGAAATAATGTGTTACGATTAGAGCCAGGCAGCTATGTCCTGTCAATGTCCTCTGTTGTCAAGTGAAGGGCTAGAATGGAAGGTCAGTGTTAGAATGGATTTACTATGTTCATTTATTCACTGGTAAATGCTGCTGCCACTTGGCTCACTGCCAAGAAAACTCCACAGTACATTGTATTGAAGTGGGCTAATATCAGAGGAAGAGAAGTGAGAGAATAGTGGAATGGGAGTAGCAGTGTGTAAGGGCAGTCACTGGGCAGTCACTGACCGTACATGCACTTGACATTCACTTACCACACACTGCAAATTCTAATTTATTTATATCTACAGTACTGTAGTAATATAGTAATACTGCGTGTATACTTTGGATATCTAGTAGCTGTTTGCTCTAATAGCCGTAAGCCAATTTGTTCCTGGTTTGGGGTTTCAGTTATATTTCTGCGCACTCACACACACACACACACACACTGATCTAGCCTGAGGCACAGTGGCCACTAATTTCATCAGCTGGCCGATAGTAAGCAGATAAACAGTAGAGTGCTCTGTCCAGAATGACAAAGCTCAAATGGAGTCATTGGGTGCGTCCCAAATGGCACCTATGCCCTATATATAGTGTACTACTAATGACCAGTGCCCACTACATAGGGCATATGGTGCCATTTGGGTCACTCTCCAGAGAGAGGGAGTGGGATTGCGGGAGAGGTAACGAGAGAGAGGGAGAGCGGTGTAATGGGAGAAAAAGAGGTAAAGGGTAAGGGAGAGAGGAAGAGAGAACGCGAGAGGGCAGATTGTGTTCCTAGCATAAGCTGTCATGTAGCCTCATGGTCTATCATGGTCGTTGAGCCAGTAGAGCAGCATTTCCCAAACTAGGCATAGCGACCCCATGTGGGGCCGCCTGATTTGAAAATGGGGTCGCGAAAGAAACTCTGAAATAAAATCAAGCGTCCTGGTTCATAGAACCGGGGTTACATCAGTAACCTCCAGGAGCCGCTAGATGCGGTTGTAATAAACAGAGCGGTTTCAGTTTTCTTCCTACAAATGTGGCTCTATCTTTTGAATCGTTTAAGCTACAAACATCTGCTGCCCTCCCTCTATTTAACATGTCATCTACTTTACCGATTTACTTGATTTCTCTCTTTTCTTTTTACTCTACCTGAATTTTAATTCAAAAAGATTTATTGGCATGAAAAGTGTTAAACACATACATTGCCAAAGCAAACAGACATTTATCAAATAAATGATGACACCGATAGATAAGAGGAAAAAACAATACTCAATGGTCCATTGTTAATAGAGATTTAGCAGGACAACACAGTAATGAGGACGGTCATTAAATAATGATAAAGACACATGTAGCAATGTTATTGCTCTGGTGGGTTATCCCTCTGGGTGTGGTAGGAAGTTACATATTTCTCTCTTTCTACTCTACCCCTCTTTCTACTCTACCTCGCTCCCTTTTGTTCTAGCTTCCTTTCTACTTACTATATGTGCCTCTTGTTTTACTGCTCTCTTTTTCATCTAGCTCATCTCCCTTTCTATATGCATCTCATTCCTCCTCCACCCCCTCTTTTTATATCCTTATTTCTCTCTCTCTCTCTCTCTCTCTCTCTCTCCATTATTCCATGCCAGTTGAGTTGACAAAGTGGGGCTCTTCAGTAGCCTGGCGGTGTATTCTGAATAGTATGTAGTGATAATTACACTGTAAGTGGTGTGTTACTGGACAACAGGCCCCGGTAGCAGAGCAGGGAGGAGAGGTATGTGGAGTTAATCAAACACTCAGCCATGCTGTCAAAACAGAACCTCCCTGTGCTCTGCTGTGTGTTTGTATGAATAAGGAATTAGAGTTAGTTGGCCACCTGCCTTGTATTTGTGCCGCTCTCACTTCCTTCACTCAGAGGGAATCCCTCAGCCTTTTCTCTGGCTATTCGCTACTCTGCTCGCGCTTTCCTTTTTATCATCTACTTCTCTAAGGTATGATTCTCTCTCCCTCTCTCTCTCCTCTTTTCTCTACCTTCTCTCTCCCATCGCTGTGCCATAGGCTACAGTTTGGATGTATAATCAGGTCATGTTACTAGAATAATGAGGGTACGCCCTCTATCATTTCGGCATTCAAGTGAATTATTCGATAATTCTCCTTGTCCTGGTTTTTCGCATTCTTTCATTCCTCATCTCTCCATCTCTCATTCCCTCTCTCCCTAATTGTATCATCACAATAGCTATAATTACTGCATTCCTTGTTAAAGACATCACCGCACTGTTTTGCATAATGAGCGAACAAGCAGAGGTATCTGCGTTATTTTCTTGGTGTAGAAGATGCTCCAGCGCTTAGGCTAATTTCACTAATGAAATGACTATTGGTAAAATTAGCATGCCAGTTGATTAGCTTGTCTTAATGAGTAGCTAGCTCCTCATCCATCGACACTAATGAACATCTCTTCTCCTCATAGAGACGTGTCACCGATCTGTGTTGTTGTTGTTGTTTTTGGTGGTGGTGCTCGTTCTCTCTGGTGATGGATCAAGGATAGTTAATGTGGTTTATAGCAAAGTGACAGTGGGAAACAAGAGGAAGTCGATAAAAGTCATGCTTACGGCTGTCTTTAAGTAGAGAGGAAGAGAGAGATGGAGAGGAAGAGAGATGTACAGAGGAGGGTGAGAGCAATACACAGAGAGAGAGAAAGGGGGATGGAGAGAGAGATGGGGAGAGGCTGGTGACTAGCGGACATACACTACATTACCAAAAGTATGTGGACACCTGCTCGTCGAACATCTCATTCCAAAATCATGGGCATTAATATGGAGTTGGTCCCCCCTTTTGCTGCTATAACAGCCTCCACTCTTCTGGGAAGGCTTTCCACTAGATGTTGGAACATTGCTGCGAGGAGTTGCTTCCATTCAGCCACAAAAGCATTAGTGAGGTCGGGCACTGATGTTGGGCGATCAGGCCTGGCTCGCAGTCGGCGTTCCAATTCATCCCAAAGGTGTTCAATGGGGTTGAGGTCAGGGCTCTGTGCAAGCCAGTCAAGTTCTTCCACACCGATCTTGACAAACCATTTCTGTATGGACCTCGCTTTGTGCACCGGGGCATTGTCATGTTGAAACAGGAAAGGGCCTTCCCCAAACTGTTGCTACAAAGTTGGAAGCGCAGAATCATCTAGAATGTAATTGTATGCTGTAGCGTTAAGATTTCCCTTCACTGGAACTAAGGGCCTAGGCCGAAATCATGAAAAACAGCCCGACTATTTTAACTCTTCCACCAAACTTTATAGTTGGCGCTATGCATTTGGGCAGGTAGCGTTCTCCTGGCATCCGCCAAATCCAGATCTGCCAGATGGTGAAGCGTGATTCATCACTCATCACTCCAGAGAACGCGTTTCCACTGCTCCAGAGTCCAATGGCGGCGAGCTTTACACCACTCTAGCCGACGCTTGGCATTGCGCAAGGTGATCTTAGGCTTGTGTGCGGCTGCTCGGCCATGGAAACCCATTTCATGAAGCTCCCAACGAACTGTTCTTGTGCTTAAATTGCTTCCAGAGGCAGTTTGGAACTCTGTAGTATTGCAACCGAGGACAGACTATTTTTAGGCGCTACATGCTTCAGCATTCCTGTTCTGTGAGCTTGTGTGGCCTACCATTTCACGGCTGAGCCGTTGTTGCTCCTAGACTTTTCCACTTCACAATAACAGCACTTACAGTTGACCGGGGCAGCTCTAGCAGGGCAGAAATTTGATTAACTGACTTGTTGGACAGGTGGCATCCTATGACGGTGCCACATTGAAAGTCACTGAGCTCTTCAGTAAGGCCATTCTACTGCCAATGTTTGTCTGTGGATATTGCATGGCTGTGTGCTCGATTTTGTACAGCAGTCAGCAACGGGTGTGGCTGAAATAGCTGAATCCACTAATTTGACGGGCTGTCCACATACTTTTGTGTATATATAGTGTATTGCAGTGTACTGTATGTTGTCTAAAAGCTCAAACACTGTTTGGGCCCCTAATTTAGGGAGCCATTTAGTGGCCCTTCAGTGGCCCCCAGGTGACTGCTGACATTTCCCAAAATCAATTGATTTTGTTTGGAAACAGTGCAGAGCTCATGTGGCATTTACACATGCACACTGGTTACATCAGGCTAATGCATTTGTAGACTCAATCAGCGTCTACCCACGTTTTGGTCAGAAGCATTGCTGAAAATGCCACCATTGAAACTCTAGAGGCCAGGTCACGTCCCCTCTGTGGAAAGTAACACACACACCATACACAGAGGAACACACACTTTTTTGGAGAGCAGTATAGATGGCCATTCACTTTGAATTGTAAGCCGTATATAGATGGGGGTTGGGGAGCAGTATATGGCCATGATGGTTGTTTTGTCTGACTAACTGGTTCAGTGAAAGGCCTGAGGAGACCGTCCATCTCCTGGATCAGCTAGTCATGGTGTCTTGGCTATGCTGGCTCAGTCGTTGTCAGGAAGAGGTTAAATCAGTGATAGGTGCTCAATGTTTTGTATTCAAATCAAATTCCAGGGAAGATGTTGGAGTATAGAGAAGAGGATATTAACCCAATCTAGGTTAAAGCCTTCCCGCAGGCTCTCACAAGCAAACCACCTCGCATACACCACTCGCCTAATATAAAAATAGCCGCTCCTAGGCTCATTATATTGTAGTACAGTGTGCGTGTGTTTGCGTCTGAGTGTGTGTGTGTGTGCGTGCGTGCGTGCGTGTGTGTGTGTGTGTGTGGAGAAGGGTTTTTTGTTAGGAAAATTTGGCACCGGACAAGTCACCGGGAATATTTACATTGATCTGACATTTCAGAAATGTACCGGTCATCCGTATGCATTGGGTGCATAACCCATTAGGGTGTCCACCCAAGCAGCCAGCGCCATCAATAAACGAGGGATGTTGGCCAAATGAGCCACATTTATGTGTCCTTAAAAACAACCTATAACAAATTACTAAAACACTATTCCTTGTGTTTCGATGCGTAGCCAATGCAAAACCTTCTAGTCTATTGTTTTATTGGTTTTTACTTTCCTAAAACAATAATTGTTCAGCTGTCGGAGATTTGAGCACTAAACGCATCAGGGCATTGCATGCATAGGCCTATAGGCTTAGGCGTCCACTGTATGATATTAATATTTTACAAATAATTATAAAGGAAGAAAGGTTAGGTCTAGAGAAGCCGGGTGGAATGCGGCAACGACATGTATTTCAGATAGGCTACTGCGTCTGCTATGATATAGGCGTACATAAGGAGACTAATTAGTTCATTTTCTATCATAATATTTTGTATAAAGATAAGCATTATATTGTTAAATTATAGTAGGCCTAAAACATTCTACCTCACCTCAAGTTCAACAGTCAGTCAGTTGGAGCGCCGGTGTGCACTGCCACACCACACCAAACCTTCAAAAAAGTTTCTAAACTTTATTAGGGTAATATCAAAAGTAAGTCAAGCTATTGTTTATAGGGAAAATACGAGCAGGATATTATATTTCGGCAAACACAACATTACAGTTGGAACTTAATTGGGCCAAAGAAAATGACCCAACAGAATTAAATAAAACACTTGTGAACTGGTTTAAATCTTTACAAAAGTTTTGAACAGGCTAAATTGCAGCAATTACCAACAAAGTCTACTGCCTACCGTATCCAACAAATGACAGCAATAGGCAGGTCTATTTATAACCTATCTTAAACTAAATACGGAGCACACAATTAAAAAGACATTGGGGAACATCCTGAGCACACTCGTCGCGTTTATTTCTATGGGCACAAGCACTGTTCATGACACAAACTGTTCACACCCCTCTTGTTGGTGGAGAGAATTTTGCAGGTTGAAAGCAAATTTTCTTGCAATTCTATACATTTTGCCATGTCGAATGTGTATTCATGTGATATTTGAGTGACAAAAAAATTACAACAATATCTATGGGCTAAAAAACCAAAATAAAAAAATGTTAGCTGACATGGGCTAGTTGATCTGGACATTTCTGACAAGTTATAAATAGCTATCTAAGGTATGCAATGACTAACATGACAAGAGGAACTGATGATGCACTACCCAATTTCGAAATTGCACCTTGTGCATTCTACTATTACAACTTTCAAGAGTAAGTTTAAAGCCGGACTGAGTTCCTTAAAAAAATAATAATAAATGACCCCTAACAGCCGCTCCACAGTATAGGTAACCACTGCCGTACTGTACCACAAGAATCTTGCAGTATTTGATATAAATCATCAATGGCAAGCTATTCCTGTGGTTTATTTTACTTTTTACTTTTTCAATGTTTTAAAACCTTTTTCTTGTCTCTTTCTCCTGCAGTTTCGTGGAACAGAAGAAGTGGTCAACGGATCATGTCTCCACTGTTTCCTTGGTAACTAAGATTCACTTCCGTGTCCAGAAGCTCGTCCACTGATGTTCATCTCCCACACCTGGCAGAGAGACCACCACTCACTACTACTACAATACCCATATTTCCTGTCTACACAAAGTAAGGACTTAGGTGTTAAGCCCTTAGGTGACTTGGACTTCCTTGTTTTACTATTTAACTATTTTCGCACTACTAGCCAGTTCTTAGTTTACAACTGTCACGCACAGTGATCTTAGAGAGAGAGTAGAGGCACTTAGACAGTTAGCGAGTAAAGAGAGAAAAACAAACAAAAACAACGACAAAATGGCCAACAACACGGCGGACCACCCTCCGGGGAATTCGGTTGTCGCTGATGGTAACCAGGAGGGGGACTTTGGCATTACGGTGATGGACCTCCGAGAGCTGATGGAGCTGAGGAGTGGAGAGGCCGTCACCAAGATAGCCGACTCCTACGGAGACGTGCAGGGGCTCTGCCGCAGGCTCAAGACATCTCCCATCGAGGGTGAGACACATTATACATACACACACACACACACACACACACACTACGCTGCATGCACACACATATACACACACACACTACGCTGCACGCACAAACACACATTACGCTTCACACTCATGCACGTACACACGCACGCACAGACACACACACATTACTGTATCACCCCATTAGCCCTACTGAATGTTATAATGATGATGTCATCAAATATCTGACCCCTATTCATAGGTTGCACCTCCGTCACTCGGTGGCATCATGCCATTGTTATGAACGTTTTCAAGCCGCCCTCTGCCGGCAGCGCAATAGTGGTGCCATAAAGTCGTGATAAGCACCCAGTCATTCTGGACAGAGGCTAACGACTGTTTAGTGTATATTACACTATAGTGCCTGGAAATACGATGACATTCCTAAAGTAGTCAAAAGTATAGTTGGAAACAACTTTGCCAGCATTATAATGTAGTCAAATTTACTTTAGACAGATGGCAATGTTGTCATTAGCTAGCAAAGTTCATCAACAATTGCTAGCAATGCTAATGTTAGCTAGCTAAAATCATGTGACTTTCCCTCAATCTTAGCTAACTAGCTAACGTTATACTGCAGTCAATCTGGCAACATCAAAATGATGACAAAAGGTTTTCCTACAAATTATTTCCCTCCTTTTGAATGGCATTGTATTTACAAGCCACTGTAATGCACTTTTGATGAAATCTTAATCAGCGCTCATTGACCATGCATTGAGTAGAATGCCCAGCTGGGCAACAGTACAAAATGAACGTTCAAAACAGTATTGTGACGAAACATACAACCCATGAATAGGGCCCGTGGCCAGAGTTAGGCCGCTGGTTGTGCTGAGTCCCAGGGCTAAACTGCTCTGACTAGACATGACTGATTTTTAAATCAGTGTGAGCAGCAGAGAGTGAAGGGTTAATTATGGAGGTTAAGTGAATCTGTATGTGTTTATTGTTGCTGTTTCCTACCCAAAGTTTTGAAAATACAGGCTGAAGTATATAATATATGTATAATATAGGCCAGTATGGACAGTGCAAGTTCAATGACCTAATGCTAACCATTTAACCCAATACAGTATCTATTTCACTGTACAGACACTCCCCAGTCCCCAGCAAGCCTTTAGCTAGTGAAGTATTCCCTTAACTGCTCCCTCCTGCACATGCTATCCATTAGCGCAGGTGTGGCTACGGGCGTACTGCTAATGTGTTTGATACCATTTACTAACCAGGCCTTCAAACCATCCCTGGGCTCGCTTTAGAAACATGGAGATTATATTTCATCAACAATTTAGGGCCAAGCACTCTGATTATCATCAGAAAATGTTCTCACGCACAGACGCACACATACGTACATACACGATTGGAATCACTCAGAGTAGATGAATCACATGATATCTGACAGCTCATCAACTACGGGTTGAGAGTAGAAAATGGCCACCTCTCACTCTCTCTCGCTCTCTTTAGCAAGTGCTGTCCTTGGTTCTGCGGTTCATTCCAGGATTGGAATTAGTTCCACACTGTAGCCCTAATGACTTCATAGATCATTGCTCTATTCCATTTAGTAATCAAGGGACAGCTGTAGCGCCGTCCTCCGCACAAGAAATGACAATTATTTTATGAAGGAAGCATAATTATGTTTTCAGTGGACGGACGGGTGGATGGAGGAAAGAAAAGCTGCTCAAACACATAACGAAAAGCTGGTTAATTTCAGTGGAAAACAAGATGGGTTTTCTGCTAGTTGTTTTGTAAGCAAATGGGCCTCATAAGCCTGGCATCACATATCACTGTTGTCATTTCAGTCAATAGTTATTGTGAGTTTTGGGCTGGAATCATAATGCTCCTATTTAGTGCGTGGATTTTCTTTCTTTCTTTCACTAGACAAGAATGAGCCACTCGGCTCAAATGACTTGTCTAGGATTCTGTTTTCCTTGCAGATACAGTTCTACTTCAGTCCTTTGGCTGCGTGAGCAAGTGTTCTATCCACCGGGGGCATTTCTGACAATGATGTCACCCTCAACTCGCCTCAGCCCAGTGCATGTTACAAATTATAGCTTTATCAGTCTGTACTACTTCCATACACAATACTGTAGCTAGCAGAACACTTCCTTATTTGATATGGCTAGCTTGTTATCCAACAAATACAATATGTTTATCCCAAATGGCACCCTATATACTGTAGTACACTACATTTGACCAGGGTCCATATGGCTCTGGTCAAAAGTAGTGCACTATATATGGAATGTTTTTCAGACAGAACATGTGAATACTGATGCAGTAGCACTAAGTGCATCACCTGATCCAGGATAAATGTGGTGTTTCATTTCCTAGAGATAGATCCAGTTGTTTTATCTCTATGGTTCATTACTCTCTGGTGCAGGCTCTTAGTGGTGCATCAGTGGAGGCGGAAGAGGAGGGAAAGATGAGCATTAACCTCCACCTTAACAACACTTTACCACCTCCATTAACACTCACCTGAACTACTATACAGAGAGGAGAGGTACTTTGCCCATTCTCCCCACCCACTACACACACACACACGTGCCCGTACCCCGTACACACACACACAGACACATGCATGCCTGAGTACACAAACAAATGTGCATACTCACACACGCACACGACCAAGCGCGCACACACACACTCTTGGACACGCTCAGCATTGCCATGAGTGCAGTTTCATCGGATTTGCTCTTCTCTACTATGGTGTGTTCAGCATAGTGTTGTTTGCTCCAGAGACACTCCCGCTAATGTTTCCTGATGAACCAGTCTGCTGCTGCGCCTGCCTGCCTGTCTTTTGCTTCTAGAGGACAAACACTTATTGTCCTTTCTTGTTTTAGAAAACACAAAGCAATGCTTCTGCTCCTGCTGCTTTGTGACCTAGGTTTATGAAACTGGATCTGCTAAAGTTATCCAACCAGAGTATCGAGCATGGGGACTCCATAACAACTTACATAGGCAAGGCTTACACAGAATTAGAACATGACACATCATTATTTTAGGCAAAAGGGAGAAACTTACGACAATCCAGCAAGGTAAAGAAACAACTGGAAGGTATTATTACTTGGTAGGAGATTAGCCTAGTTAAATGTGTGTAAACACGGCCTAGTTCTCTTGTGGAGGCAGTTAGAATGGAATGGCATGGCATGTAGGCCTATATGACACAGTCAGAGGAGGGATTCATCGCTGTGACTCCAGCTAACAGCCCAGCCTCATTGGCCCAGGATTTCCCTGTTCGGTGGGTGGGGTCGTATGACACAGCAGCTCAGCTATGCTGCTAGCACCATGGCAGGAAAAGAGCAGGATTACACTAGACTGCCTTTAAAAGTGATGAAGTCTATAATGGGGTCACCCCTGTATTTTTGAGTGTACTGGTTAGATTCACTCAGAATAAATTATGAAGATTAGACGAGGCTTAGTTTGATGTCCTTGGTCTCTGATGTTAAAGATAAATTATGTTTATTTCCAAAATGCTATACCCACCAATTTTTCACATTTGTGTTTTTTCATCAGAAATGATTGCTTATGGGTACCTTCATGGGTGTGCAAAATATTACTGTTCTCAGATGTTTTATAAATAGATTCTAGATGTGAATTAAAATGTTGTTTTTTTGCAAAAAGCTATTTATCAATTGTTAAGCTGGAATGGAATGTTCATATCCTGTATAAACTAGAATGGAATGTTTGTATCCTGTATATTTCACTGTGATACAGTATGTGGTTGTCTCACATAGCTATCTTAAGATGAATGCACTTACTGTAAGTCTCTGGATAAGAGCATGTGCTAAATGACTAAAATGTCATTTTAGCCATGTTCCAGAGATGTGAAACATATACACTACCAGTCAAAAGTTTGGACACACCTACTCATTCAACGGTTTTTCTTTGGGACAGTGACCCAACACACCTCCAGGCTATGTAAGGGCTATTTTACCAAGAAAGAGAGTGATGGAGTGCTGCATCAGATGACCTGGCCTCCACAATCCCCTGACCTCAACCCAATTGAGATGGTTTGGGATGAGTTGGACGGCAGAGTGATGGAAAATCAGCCAACAAGTGCTCAGCAATTGCGGGAACTCCTTCAAAACTGTTGGAAAAGCATTCCAGGTGAAGCTGGTTGAGAGAATGGCAAGAGTGTGCAAAGCTGTCATCAAGGCAAAGGGTGGCTATTTGAGAATAAAATATATTTTTGGTTACTACATGATTCCGTATGTGTTGTTTCATAGTTTTGATGTCTTCACTATTATTCTACAATGTAAAAAAACTTTTACAAAACTTGAATGAGTAGGTGTGTCCAACATTTTTACTGGTACTGTACATGTAGTTCCCATCAATACTAATCTATCAAGATGGCGGCAGGGCAGTTCTGCTGAGTGTGTTGTGTGCATAACCATTATAGGCTACGGGAGTTGTCTTTGAACAACACCGAACGCAACAAAGTAATCAAAGCGTTAAAATCACAATTATAAGCTGGGTGGTTCGAGCACTGAATGCTGATTGGCTGACAGCCGTGGTATATCAGACCGTATACCACGGGTATGACAAAACATGTATTTTTACTGCTCTAATTACATTGGTTAACCAATCACCATTCAGGAATAGACCCACCCGTTGTATAAAATAGCAATAAGGCACCTCGGGGGTTTGTGGTATATGGCCAATATACCATGGCTAAGGGCTGTGTCCAGGCACTCCGCGATGCATTGTGCGTAAGAACAGCCTTAGCCGTGGTATATTGGCCATATACCACACCCCCTCGTGCCTTATTTCTTAAGTAAACCACGTAGTGACGTCCGCTGTCTCTACACGAGGAGACAGTGCCGGTGTGGTGCCTTCCCTGAAAGCTGTGAGAGGACATATCTGCGCTGTGACTGACTGTCTAGATGCGCTGGGCTGACTAGCCTTGGATACTTCTCAACAGTCAGATTCTTCACCTGTGTTCTGCCAATCTACCAGGGTCCTCTCCTGCCTTGCTGTGCTGTGTGGTGGAAGCCGGAGGTCGGTATCTGTGCTGTGACAGAGCGTCTAGATGCGCTGGGTTTGCTAGCCCAGGATACGCCCCCTAAGGTAGACTCGCCACCGGTGATTTGCTGGTCTACAGGTCCCGCTGCTGCCTTACTGTTTGGTACTGCGAGGCGACTGGGCGAATTGACCAGATTCACACACCGGATGAGTTCCCTGTCAGCACACTCCTCCAGCGGCTGTTGAACGTGCTGGAGTTGTAGCTAAGGCACCAACGCTAGGGCACAGACTTGGTTTCTGACCTAACTAGACCTGTAGGCTACAGCTGAACATTTTTAGGGCACTTAAGGTTTTAATAGTTTATTTCTAAAACTAGCCGCCGAAATTGTCGCAACCCCTATTACTAGCCTGTTCAACCTCTCTTTCGTAACGTCTGAGATCCCCAGAGGTTGCAAAGCTGCCGCGGTCATCCCCATCTTCAAAGGGGTTCACTCTAGATCCGAACTGTTACAGACCTATATCCATCCTGCCTTGCCTTTCGAACGTTTTTGAAAGCCAAGTTAACAAACAGATTACCGACCATTTCGAATCCCACCGTACCTTCTCCGCTATGCAATCCGGTTTCCGAGTTGGTCATGGGTGCACCTCAGCCACGCTCAAGGTCCTAAACGATATTGTAACCGCGATCGATAATAGACAGTACTGTGCAGCCGTCTTCGTCGACCTGGCCAAGGCTTTCGACTCTGTCAACCACCGCATTCTTATTGGCAGACTAAATAGCCTTAGTTTCTCAAATGACTGCCTCGCCTGGTTCACCAACTACTTCTCAGATAGAGTTCAATGTGTCAAATCAGAGGGCCTGTTGTCTGGACCTATGGCAGTCTCTATGGGGGTGCCACACGGTTCAATTCTCGGGCCGACTCTTTTCTCCGTGTATATCAATGATGTCGCTCTTGCTGCTGGTGACTCTCAGATCCACCTCTACGCAGACGACACCATTTTGTATACATCTGGCCCTTCATTGGACACTGTGTTAACAAACCTCCAAACGAGCTTCAATGCCATACAACACTCCTTCAGTAGCCTCCAACTGCTCTTAAACACTAGTAAAACTAAATGCATGCTCTTCAATCGAACGCTGCTGGCACCCGCCCACCCGACTAGAATCACTACTCTCGACGGGTCTGACCTAGAGTATGTGGACAACTACAAATACCTAGGTGTCTGGTTAGACTGTAAACTCTCCTTCCAGACTCACATTAAGAATCTCCAATCCAAAGTTAAATCTAGAATTGGTTTCCTATTTTGCAACAAAGCCTCCTTCACTCATGCTGCCAAACATGCCCTCGTAAAACTGACTATCCTACCGATCCTTGACTTCGGCGATGTCATTTACAAAATAGCCTCCAACACTCTACTCAGCAAATTGGATGTAGTCTATCACAGAGCCATCCATTTTGTCTCCAAAGCCCCATATACTACCCACCACTGTGACCTGTACGCTCTTGTTGGCTGGTCCTCACTACATATTCGTCGCCAAACCCACTGGCTCCAGGCCATCTATAAATCACTGCTAGGCAAATCCCCGCCTTATCTTAGCTCATTGGTCACCATAGCAACACCCACCCGTAGTATGCGCTCCAGCAGGTATATCTCACTGGTCATCCCCAAAGCCAACACCTCCTTTGGCCGCCATTCCTTCCAGTTCTCTGCTGCCAATGACTGGAACGAATTGCAAAAATCTCTGAAGCTGGAGACTCTTATCTCCCTCACTAACTTTAAGCATCAGATGTCAGAGCACCTTACCGATCACTGCACCTGTACACAGCCCATTTGAAATTAGCCCACCCAACTACCTCATCCCCATATTGTTATTTATTTTGCTCATTTGCACCCCAGTATCTCTATTTGCACATCATCTCTTGCACATCTATCATTCCAGTGTTAATATTAATTGTAATTATTTTGCACTATAGCCTATTTATTGCCTTACCTCCATAACTTGCTACATTTGCACACACCTTATATATATTTTCTGTTGTATTTTTGACTTTATGATTTGTTTTACCCCATATGTAACTGTGTTATTTTTATCGCACTGCTTTTGCTTTATCTTGGCCAGGTCGCAGTTGTAAATGAGAACTTTTTCTCAACTGGCTTACCTGGTTAAATTAAGGTGAAATAAAAATAGACAGCATATTTGAATTTGTTTATTTTCTTTTCGTTGTATTTAATTGTTGGATTCAGTAGTTTAAAATGGGTATTTTTGTACAAATGGTTTTAATAGCTGCCTATCTGGGTTATGGCTCATTGCATAGTGTCAGTTATCAAAAACAATCTCATCTCCTTACCCTAGGTAAGCTGCCAAACCCTATTTTGACTGACAGTACAGCAGCTTTTATCTTTCCGAGGGGTCTGATTGTGTTACCATTTGATTCCTACTGTAACATGCTCATTAAACTTTCTCATCTACAAGGTTTTGTCTGGCTAAAAAACGCTTTGTCATATCAGATGACTTTAGTTTAATTATTTTAAAGCTGCAATATATAACTTTTTGGGCGACCCGACCAAATTCACATAGAAATGGAGTTATAGATCTGTCATTCTCATTGGAAGCAAGGGGATAGATGTTCTATTTGTGTTATTTATACGCTTCCCGTTCTTAAGTTTCGTTTTTGCGTCTTTTACTTTCGGTTTTGTACACTAGCTTCAAACAGCTGAAAATACAATATTTTAGGTTATGGAAAATATATTTCACAGCGGTATAGATGGTACAATGATTTTCTACAATATACTTGCTTGTTTTGTCACATAAACTGAAATTAGGCGAACTATTACAATTTTAGCAACCAGGAAATGGCGGAGTGATTTCTGCATCTTTAAGTCTTCTAAGTATAGAGAGATTTTAGGAAGCAACAAATCAAGGTGTTTTATTAATCTATAGGCTTGGCTGGTTATAATGTTTATCGATGTGACTGAGTGAGTAAGAGAGTAAGTGACTGAGTGAGTATATTAAAGACATTCATGTGGTTATTGAACTAAAGTCTTTATCTAAACCAAAGCAGTTTTAGTTTTTAGCATTGAAACTGCAGTTTTCGAATGCTGTGAACTTAGATTTAATAGGATGTTATAGACCTCCATCTGCAAAAGTAGAATCACTGGATTCTCTGGCTGAACTACTGCGTGGTTGGGGGGGAAATGATATGGTGCTCATGGGCGATTTAAACTGGGACTGGGACTCTTCAAACTCTGAGGCCATAAGAGGACTGTGCACTGATTTTTACTCAACTGATAAATGCAGTCACAAGACCCAACCCAAAATACATCTCCAAATCAACACTTACTGATGTTATTCTAACAAAAAATCTGCATGAATACCAGGCTGTTGATATATTTTCCCTAGCTAATGATTTAAGCGATCATTGTGAAGTTGCTTGCATTAGAGACACTAAAATCCCTAAAGTGCCCCCTCGGTTCATAGTCAAACATCATTTTAAGCAGTTCTGCGAGCTGGCTTTCCTGCACAAACTTTCCACATGCAACTGGGATAGGATTGCGCTTATTACGGACATCGAGAAGGCATTCTCCAATTTTCATTCCATGTTTTCTACTATCTGTGATCAACACGCCCCTCTTAAAACGTACCAGGAATGATCTGATTTGATCCATAAACTAAATGCACAATGGGCCAAAGCCAGAAAGGGTAACTCCCAGGCTGAATGGCAATTATTCAGGGCACTGAGAAATAAGTGCACCTTGTTAATATTACGAATCTACCAAGGCAAACCTCAATAACCCGACGAAATTATGGAAAACCATTAAGTCCGTGAATGCTAACACGAACTCCTCTGGTCTTCCGCTGAAGTTGACCTCAAATTCAATGGACTTGACTGACAAGAATAAACTGCTTGACATGTTTAATGAGCATTTTGCTAAGGCTGAGCATTTATTTGATAAAGAACTCCATCCTAACATCTTGAATGAGGCTGTGCATGAAGCTGCCGCAAGACGGCCTATGGTTAATCTATTTAATTTGACCGAGATTGCGCTTTTAGAAGTTGTAAAGGCACTCAAATCTATTGATATTAAGAAAGTGGCCGGCCCGGACTAGTTAAAACCTTTTTTTTATTTTCTTTTTTTTATGGTGCAGAGATCATTGCTGACCATCTCACTCATATATGACATCTTTCATTGGCAAGTAATATGATTCCAAAAGTCTGGAAATAAGCATACATCATCCCTTTACATAAGGGTGGAGATCCGTCACAGTTGGATTATTATCGTCCCATATCTAAACTGTCTGCACTGGCAAAAGTTTTGGAAAACCTGGTGAACTCACAGTTGAAAGACTTCCTGTATAATAACTCAGTTTTATCTCAACTCCAGTCGGGTTTTGGACTGGAGAGTGAGGCTAATCTATAGCAAAAAGAACATTTATTATTTGTCTCTCTGAAATGAAACCATCAAGTGATAGATTTTAAACCAATACATGTCTGTCATTGAACAACCCCATTAGGGGGAGAGGAAGGGAGGGCGAGAGGGAGAGCGAGAGAGAGAGCTCATTCTAGTGTAAATATATCTGGTCTCTAGGCTACTTTGAATTAATGTGGAATGGACAGACCACATGATGGACAATCAGTGCATTATTCCTCCACTGCAGACCATTACTGAGGCAGACAGGCAGTCATCTTGGTTTGGTTGGAAAAACAAAAATGTATTCTTCTACTGACACCCGCAGGGTGCTTTTGTTCATCACTCTGGGCTTTACTTCAATTCGTCTTTTCACGATTTCTCAGATCCTCTTGCCTCAACCGTATTGAGGAGACTGTCCAAAGTTGATGTGTTTTGAGAAGGAAGCAAGGAAAGAGGATGCGAGGAATTTAGGAAATATGAATTGACAAAGGTCTTTTCATGCATGGCAGACTTGGGAAAGACATTTCAGAGAATTATATGAGGGAGTAAATAGATATGATTGAATTGACTAATTCAGAAGTAGGCTAATGTTAAAACGTCGCTAGTGAATTAAAGCATTGTTATGACTCTTTCAAGGTCATAGTCTGGGGAAATACAGTGTAGCATAGTACAAACCAGTGTGTGCCCTGTGTTAGCTTTGATTTGATTGGTTGGACTGGGCTCTATGACTACCAGCTCTGTTGCTGGGTCAACCAGCAGATATGTAGTGGACAATGCTGATGTCATTATGTCATAGAGGAGACATGGACCTTAACCTTGGCCCCAGAGGTTCCGTTTGGCTCATTCTGCTCCATCCATTTTGGCTCTTAGAGCAGAACGAATTTGTGGAGATTCTGGACATAATGACATAAGTGCCCTTCTTTATTTAGTTCTCAGTTAGCTTTCAGAGAGTGAATGATTATAATTTTTTTTGTCTTTTAAGAGGACATTCTTTCCACAATTTACCACAATTACACATATGGAATATACTGAGTGTGTATATACTCTGTAAGCATGTATGTTCAGGTTAAAGAGTTTGTTCTCAGCCTGTTAGTGTGTGGACGCTTTTAGAAACGAGTGGCGTGAGAAATCATGCATCTCCACTCATACTGGGAACTGTGGGTGCGTGACAAGGATACTCACGGCAATTTGCCATTTCACTTGTTCTCACATACATGAAACACATACAGCGCACACACACAACCTAGGGTCATGCATGTCAGTTGAAGGAGCATGCTCATCTTTGATGGAGCACCAGCAATTAAAAGGAGAAGACATGCAGGCCTCTTCCCTGCCAAACAACTATAGCATACTGCACTTTTCTCTCTTTCTCTACCTCTCTCGCCCCCATTCCCCTTTAGCTCTTCCCCTATATCTTCTCATTCACCTTCTGACTCTCCCTCTCTCTCATCCCGAAAACCTCTCTCCCATATCTACCTCTTTTCACCCTATATCTCCCCTCTCTCTTCCTTCATCCCCCATCTCCCCCTCTCCTCCCTTACCTCCGCCTGTAGACTGCGTTCTTGTCCCTGCCATTCAACAGTTTGAGGTAGTGGTAAGCTTGAAAAATGTTGTTTGTTAAAAATATAAATGTTTAAACCCTTTGCCCCGTAAGGATATGTAAAGTTCAGTGAGTCGTGACTACACCCCTCTACATATACCCTTGGCATAAGGTGCCAGCTTTTAATTAATGTTTCTCCACACCGTCCCCCTTGATGTGAGCTTTTTAATTAGCCATGAATTTGCATCATTCTCAACCAATGAGAACAGAAACTGCATATGTATTCACCCCATCTCTCATATATATGCAGTGGTTGGTGGATGATTAGGCATACAGTAGCACACACACGCACCCTGAGCTAGATTCAAACAATTAGTGATTGGTTTAAGGCATACTGTTCATCAGACCAGCTACTATGTTCTCTATTGGGACATTGTACACATTCAGTCTGAAGTAAAAGTACAGGTTACTATGCTCTCTACAGGGACATTACTTTTGTGTGTGTAAATATACACTACCAGTCAAAGGTTTGGACACACCTATTCATTCAATGGTTTTTCTTTATTTATTAATAGTGAAGACATTAAAACTATGAAATAACACATGGAATCATGTAGTAACCAAAAAAGTGTTAAACAAATCAAAATATAGCTGAGATTCTTCAAATAACCACCCTTTGAAGCTGGTTGAGAGAATGCCAAGAGTGTGCAAAGCTGTCATCAATGCAAAGGGTGGCTATTTGAAGAATCTCAAAAATAAAATATATTTTGATTTGTTTAACACTTTTGTGGTTACTACATGATTCCATATGTGTTATTTCATAGTTTTGATGTCTTCACTATTATTCTACAATGTTAAAAATTTTACAAATAAAGAGAAACCCTTGAATGAGTAGGTGTGTCCCAACTTTTGACTGGTACTGTATATATATGCTGATGATTCAACCAAATATGCATCAGCAACCGCAGCTAGTGAAGTCACTGAAACCCTTAACATCTCTAAAACTAAGAGCATTGTATTTGGTACAAATCATTCCCTATGTTCTAGACCTGAATCTGGGAATGAATGATGTGGCTGTTGAACAAGTTGAAGAGACTAAATTACTTGCTTACCTTAGATTGTAAACTGCCATGGTCAAAACATATTGATTCAATGGTTGTAAAGATGGGGAGAGGTCTGTCCGTAATAAGTTGATGCTCTGCTTTTTTGAAACCACGCTCCACAAAGCAAGTCCTGCAGGCTCTAGTTTTATCTTATCTTGATTATTGTCCAGTCATATGGTCAAGTGTTGCAAAGAAGGACCTAGTTAAGCTGCAGCTGGCCCAGAACAGAGTGGCACGTCTTGCTCTTCATTTCAATCAGGGGGCTAATATTAATACTATGCATGCCAGTCTCTCTTGGCTAAGAGTTGAGGAAAGACTGACTTCGTCACTTCTTGTTTTTATAAGAAACATGAATGTGTTGGAAATTCCAAATTGTTTGCATAGTCAACTTACATACAACACTGACAGACACACACTTACCCCACCAGACATGCCAACAGGGGTCTTTTCACAGTCCCCAGGTCCAGAACAAATTCAAGGAAACGGACAGTATTATACAGAGCCATCAGTGCATGGAACTCCCATCATGTATAGCGCAAGTGAACAGCAAACCTGGTTTCAAAAAACAATTATAAACTGGGTGGTTCGAGCCCTGAATGCTGATTTGGCTGACAGCCGTGGTATATCACACCATATACCATTATTTGTAATGCTTTAATTACGTTGGTAACCAGTTCATAATAGCAATAAGGCACCTTGGGGGTTTGTGGTATATTGCCAATATACCACGGCTAAGGGCTGTATCCAGGCACTCTGCGCTGAGTCGTGTATAAGAACAGCCCTTAGCCATGGTATATCGGCCATATACCACACCCCCTCTGGCATTATTGCTTAAATAAAGCAACACCTCACGGCACAACGCTTCTCCCCCATGTGACTTTCTTGTTGTGTGTATGTACTGATCCCCTGCTGATTTTGTACGCCCACTGACAAAGAAATTATCAGTCTATAATTTTAATGGTAGGTTTATTTGAACAGTGAGAGACAGAATAACAACAAAAGAATCCAAAAATGTTATAAATTGATTTGCATTTTAATGAGGGAAATAAGTATTTGACCCCCTCTCAATCAGAAAGATTTCTGGCTCCCAGGTGTGTTTTATACAGGTAATGAGCTGAGATTAGGAGCACACTCTTAAAGGGAGTGCTCCTAATCTCAGTTTGTTACCTGTATAAAAGACACCTGTCCACAGAAGCAATCAATCAATCAGATTCCAAACTCTCCACCATGGCCAAGACCAAAGAGCTCTCCAAGGATGTCAGGGACAAGATTGTAGCCCTACACAAGGCTGGAATGGGCTACAAGACCATCGGCAAGCAGCTTGGTGAGAAGGTGACAACAGTTGGTGCGATTATTTGCAAATGGAAGAAACACAAAATAACTGTCAATCTCCCTCGCCCTGGGGCTCCATGCAAGATCTCACCTTGTGGAGTTGCAATGATCATGAGAACGGTGAGGAATCAGCCCAGAACTACACGGGAGGATCTTGTAAATGATCTCAAGGCAGCTGGGACCATAGTCACCAAGAAAACAATTGGTAACACACTACGCCATGAAGGACTGAAATCCTGCAGCGCCCGCAAGGTCTCCCTGCTCAAGAAAGCACATATACAGGCCCGTCTGAAGTTTGCCAATGAACATCTGAATGATTCAGGGGAGAACTGGGTGAAAGTGTTGTGGTCAGATGAGACCAAAATTGAGCTCTTTGGCATTAACTCAACTCGCCGTGTTTGGAGGAGGAGGAATGCTGCCTATGACCCCAAGAACACTCAAACATGGAGGTGGAAACATTATGCTTTGGGGGTATTTTTCTGCTAAGGGGACAGGACAACTTCACCGCATCAAAGGGACGATGGACGGGTCCATGTTCCGTCAAATCTTGGGTGAGACCCTCCTTCCCTCAGCCAGGGCATTGAAAATGGGTCGTGGATGGGTATTCCAGCATGACAATGACCTAAGAACACACGGCCAAGGCAACAAAGGAGTGGCTCAAGAAGAAGCACTAAGGTCCTGGAGTGGCCTAGCCAGTCTACAGACCTTAATCCCATAGAAAATCTGTGGAGGGAGCTGAAGGTTCGAGTTGCCAAACGTCAGCCTCGAAACCTTAATGACTTGGAGAAGATCTGCAAAGAGGAGTGGGACAAAATCCTTCCTGAGATGTGTACAAACCTGGTGGCCAACTACAAGAAACGTCTGACCTCTGTGATTGCCAACAAGGGTTTTGCCACCAAGTACTAAATCATGTTTTGCAGAGGGGTCAAATACTTATTTCCCTCATTAAAATTTAAATCAATTTATAACATTTTTCACATGTGTTTTTCTTGATTTTTTGTTTTGTTATTCTGTCTCTCACTGTTCAAATAAACCTACCATTAAAATTATAGACTGATCATGTCTTTGTCAGTGGGAAAACGTACAAAATCAGCAGGGGATCAAATACTTTTTTTCCCTCACTGTATGTGTAAAGTATTTTGTCTGTAATGTCTTTTTCTTTTTTTTTATGTGTCAGACCCCAGTAAGACTACCTGTCGCCATTGGCGTCGGCTAATGGGGATCCTAATAAATTAAATCAAATCTGGAGTAAAGCCTAGTATGCTCTCTACTGGGACAGTGCATACATAGACTGCTGATCTGGAGTCATTGTGATTTACTGTAAGCCCAGGCTTCCCTCGTTACTGTGCATGCATGTTAACAAGCTTTTTCAACAGTTGTTGACAAGTGATATAGATGATGATGTGTGAAGGCATGGAGTGTGTGATGTGTGTGTGATTGCGTGATGCAAATGTTCATGGATCTTTCAGAGCAGGCTAGGATTCTCAGGGGAAGGTGAACAGAAACGTAGTTATCAAGCTGTCTGGAGATAGATGAAGCATATTCACAGTGTGGTGATTAGGATAAAAGGTTGAGGTAGAGAGGAAGATTATGGAGAGAGAAAATGAAAGATAGAACGGGAGTAAGTTTGGGAGACACCGAGATGGAGAGTAAATGACATAGATAATAAAGGAGAGAGAGATCGAAAGAGGTAGGGGAGAAAGGATGACGGATTGAGGAGAGGGAGTGTGGGGGAGAAGCAGAGGGAAACTTGGCCTCCCTCCATGAGAGCTTGTGCCCTGCTGCTGCCCATGTGTTCAGGAACCACAAGACTTCTGTGGTGCCTTAGAGCAGATCTCAAAATATAGAAAAGTTTTAAATTGTTTAGTACTAAAAACAGCAGATTAAACCAATGTTGGCCAAGGGATCCCTGGAATAGGTTTAAGGGGTGTAATACAATACAATGTAATATTATTAATTTGACATTTTAGTCATTTAGCAGATGCTCTTATCCAGAGCGACTTACAGTTAGTGAGTGCATACATTTTTATACTGGCCCCATGTGGGAAACGAACCCACAACCCTGGCATTGCAAGCGCCATGCTCTACCAACTGAGCTACAGGGGATTGTATTAATCTACAATTGATGTTCTTAACCCTGGGAAACATGGGCCTGGGAGGCTCACAGGGATATTGGTATCCACGGTATACCAATAATAAATGTTAAACTTAATATAAATTTGTTATAAATGCATTGTAATTTATTAGTTTGAAAACTGCTACATTTTCTTTTTGTTGACATGAGGCTGTCATTTAAAAGGTTCCTTTCCAGGGCTATTATTTTGTGTGTGTTCTGATTATGAATTTGCTATCACAAAAGGGAACCAATCAGAGAGAGAGAGAGCAAAACGTGCATAATGGAAAAGGTGACTCCTCCAGAGAATGGGTGTGTCCTGTTTAAGGTGGACTGTATCTGATTCGGATTATTATGATCCTGATTGTATCTCTCTCTCTCTCTCTCGCTCTCTCTCTCTCGGTCTCTCACAAACACACACTCTCTCCATCGCTCTGTATAAACAGTAAGGCCTATTCTTGAATTTTATTACGTGAGTAATGATCAAAATAGCTTCAATAGCTTCACAGATGTTCTCCATTCCACTCCTGCTATTTTACCCATTAACCCTTTACACTCGTGGGAATTGGCATATATGGATAGTGCTACATTGAAATGTTTCTTACAGAAGAAATATGAAAAGCATGTGCATAACCATGGTAGCAAATGAAAGGGAACAGTTTGGAGATTATGGGGAAATTATTAGAACAAAGGTGAGGACACAACCGTTCACCTGACACAATAATCCAAACATTTCACTGTTGGTTTTATGTGCATTTTACATTTACTGTATTTTTCGTCGCATTTGTTGAGAACGAAATCTGAAAATACTCTGGATACATTCAGTAACATGTTAAGAATATTCCTGGAAAATGTGGTGTAGGTGCAACATAAGACAAAAAAATGACAAGGGTTTGAGTGAGAGGACTAACTGCTGTCTCTAAGTGGCCACACATCTCTCCAAAGTGTGCACAGTTCATAAGTAATGTCAATGCTCTTTTATGATTCAAAGAAGAGTCTTCAACTATAAGGTGCTTGATTGAGCTCTACTAGTTGTGGCGTTGAGGAAGTAGAGCAAGCATACTTGTAGTTGTTTTGTTTGGAACACAACCCTGCATCCCCGCCATCACACAATTACTGTTGTTTACGCAATCCAAAAACGTCTTAAAGCTTGTTCTATTGCCAACATGACTAGCTCAGTTATCAAAATGACATTACAGTCTTAGGCTTTCACAATGCAATTCAGGGAAACTGATCATAATTTTGGTGCCCATAGAAAGAGTCATGAGTGCATTCAGGTACGTGTGGCGCAGTGAATTTTCTCAACAATAGACAAACATGGGCTCATTCTGTTCAGAACAACCCAGGGTATGACGCCATGTCATCTTGTAACTGTACATTAAACATAGTGATCATAAATGTTGACACTGTATATTAAATGAGTTTTATGATATGGAAATGTGAAGTGCACATTTGGACTATAGTGCACACATCGGTGATTGGCTTGCTTGTATGACATCACAGCGGAATTTATTATAATCCTCAACGTTTCATCTTTCAAAATAAATAGTCCTCATAATTTACAGCATTTCCCTCACTCAGACAAAACATTTGCAAAGGTTGCCCAATTAGCGTGAGGGATGGGTGCAACTTCTTGTAGCACGAGGTGCTCAAGTAAAGCGCATGGTCAGAGTTCTGACATCATGTACTGATTGTTACTGTACAGCCACTGCGTTCCAATTTAGGCGTTTATCAGTGCCCAAATATGCCATTTTCAACCCGTATACGGGTACGAGTGTGAAGGGCTACCTCACAATAGTGTGAAGTATGATCGTCACCAATTCTTTTGTTGTTTTAATGACTCCTATCGAGTCATTTGCATTTTCTCTTTATTTATTTATCTCTCTCATGCTCACACTCTCGCTTTCCCCTTCACGCTCTCTCTCTACCCTTTACACACTTTCTCTCTCCCCCTCATACTCTTTCTCTCTTCCCCTCACACTTTCTCTCTCTCTCTGTCTCTCTGTCTCTCTGTCTCTCTCTCTCTCTGTCTCTCTCTCTCTCTCTCTCTCTCTCTCTCTGTCACTCTCTGTTTGTCTCTCTCTGTCTCTGTGTGTGTTATCAGTCACCTTGACACCCATCGCCCCCGGTAATGGGCCCTTGGGTGTAACTGTGGGATTCCGCCAGTCTGGATGAGTGATTCAGAGAAGCCTGGGTCCTCCAGAAGCCACAGAGGAAAGAAAGGAGCCCGAGGGGGCGCTTTGATTGGCTCCCTATGGTGTTTCCCCTGGAGTGGGCGGTCTCAGTGGGTGTTATTTATCATCAGGGCTAGCAGTGAACTATGGGTGCATCTTAAAGGGATTTCTTTAATCTTACACCACTAAAACGTCTGCTGAGAGTCCGTTACATTGCTGACGATACATGGTGCACAAGCACAACAATGTGGTCACCATGGTTTCAAACATGGCTCGGAGAAGAAGTTTAGAGGGAGAAACACAAAAAGAGAAGAAAGTGTTGTGCATGTCTATACAGATAGCTTAGGGAAGACAGTGTTGTCTTTTGTGCCGGAGAAGCCTTTGATTTTCAGCTCTTCCTCTGGGAAGCCTTGGATGCTCTTGGACTAATTCCCAATCCAGTAAAAGTGTTGGAGCGCACACAAAACACACGGCTGCCTATGCAGTTAAAAGGCGGCACAGACCATTAACAGTAAAACATTGACACAGGGGGTGGGCATCAACCCTTATTGGACTGTTCCGGTTTTATCACCTTTAACACTGCTTACAGGAGAGATCGGGGGGATGGGACTGGAGATTGAGAGAGAGAGGGAAAAGAGAGAGGGAGTAGTGCTGAGTGATTAGTGCTTTTTGAGGTTGGTTTGGTTTCTGTTCGGTTTTTGGAAAATGTTGAGTTTTTTTCGTTTTAGATTTTTATTATTATTTTGTACAATAAATGCATATTTGTTTTAGTATGATGATGACTTTATTATAGCTATTTCATTAAAAATAGCAATGGTAGTGACTGCCCATTACTGCTTATCACTTATTAACAAACCATCCTTTATCACAATCCTTTGCTTTAATAAAATAATTCAGTTGTGTATATTACATTTGTTTTTATTTGATGACTTTATTATTTTATTTCAAGTCATCATCTCATTCTCTGTTTGAGCAGTAGCAGCCACCATCTACAGGTAACTGCCAAAATAATGGAAACAATTAAAAAAAGGGATGCAAAGTATTTTGAAAGCAGGTACTTCCACACAGGTGTGTTTCCTGAGTTAATTAAGCAAATAACATCCCATCATGCTTAGGGTCTTGTATAAAAATGCTGGGCAGGCCATTATTTTGGCTACCATGGCTATGCCCCCATAGGATGACAATGTCCCCATCCACAGGGCAAGAGTGGTCAGTTAATGGTTTGATGAGCATGACAATTATGTAAACCTTATGCCATCTAAGTCACCATATCTCAACCCAATTGAACACTTATGGGAGATTCTGGAGCGGCGCCTGAGACAGCTTTTTCCACCACCATCAACAAAACACCAAATTATGGAATTTCTCGTGGAAGAATGGTGTCACTTCCCTCCAATAGAGTTCCAGACACTTGTAGAATCTATGCCAAGCTGCATTGAAGCTGTTCTGGCTCGTGGTGACCCTATTAAGACACTTTATGTTGGCATTTCCTTTTATTTAGGCAGTTACCTGTGTATCTCTGTGCTCCCCAATGAGTCATCCTAATTAGGCTAGCTAGCTGGCTATGCTGTCTGGCGAAAGCACAACTTTAGTAGTTCTTCAAAGTAGATAAGGCATACTTTCAAGACTGTTTAATGTCATCTATCAGATATATTGTCGACTAGAGATAGGCAATCTCAAGAACCAACTGTTTCCGTCTCTTTCCCTATCCTTCCACTGTCCCTAACGTCGCGCTCTGCTGTCCCCTCCTCGCACGAGGTCTGTGTGTCAAGAAGGCGCAATTTATTATGGTCATTGTAGTTTATTACCATGTTTTCTACGGTAAACTATGTTTAATATTTAAAACATTTAAACTACAACTTCCTGCTAAGTTCCAGATCAGCAAATAATTGAACCGACGTCGGTCAATTTGTTTTTTAAAAACCGAAAATAAATTTCAGCTAATCGCTCTGCACTAAGAGGGGGGGAAGTGGAGAGGAGAGGGAGAATGAGATGTTGTGGGAAGAATAAAGGAATGATGGAGAGGGAATGATAGAGAAGTGGAGGGAGGGAGAATGAATGATGGATGTAAAGGGAGATAGAGCGAGATGGAGCAAGGGAAGATTGAGAGAAGAGTGAGAGAAGGAATGTAAAATGTAAGGAAGGAGAGATATAGCAGGCTTCACAGGCCAGTTGGCACAGAGGGCACATAATCAGAACCCAGGAAGGATTGGAGAGAGGGTGTGTGTAATGGCTGACTTATGGATGGAAGAAGCCGAGTATTGCTTCAGCAGGAAGGGAGAGGTGGGTGAAAAGGGGGGAGACGATGGAGGGAGGGGAAGAAGAGAGGTGGGTCGGAGAGAGGCATAGAAGGGGTGGGTGGGAGGGACTCTCAATTGGCTAGCTGTGTACCCTGATTAGCTGCCATATGTAGCAGCACACTGATGAAGTCAGTGGTCAACACATAGAGAGGGAAAGAGAAAAGGAGGAGATAAGATAGAAGAGCTGAAGGAGAAGAGAGAGAAAGGATGGAAAGGATGCCCTTCGGTGTCATTTTTTACACAGAAGATCTCCACGAAACATAGAATCACATGGTGTATCCGTCTCTCTCTGTCCGAGAACTTCAGAACAAAGTTGACTATAAATACAAAGTTGCCAATGTCTGCAATTGATACAAACAAGCGACGTATAAAAATATGAGTCAAATGAAAACTGAGATGACTGCATTAAAATATAAACAGTAGGCTATAGGCCTATTTTAATCATATTGAAATACGTTTCATGTTCAATCAATTGAGTTATATTTTGCTACTTGTAGGCTAGGCTACTGTCTGTAATTTGTCTCAGTATATGTCATGATGTGCGCAATGATGTGCCAAATTGGAGATTTAATGCATTTTTATTGGGTAAGTAATAATCAAAATTTGCAGCCGTAGGTGGTAATATTTGTCTAGGAGCTCATCCATCGTCAGTATTGTGAAATAATTATAATGTTAAGGTAAGATTTTAATGAAGAAAGCTGATCCGAGAGCAACTCTCCCTTTCTTTTGATCCTATCAATAACACATGCTCCAACAATGCACTTAGCGACCGTTCTCTCTGCATGGTGTTTTGGGAAGCACATTTTAAATATTTGTCCGTTGTAGGAAAGATACATTGTTAAAACATTCCTAAGCCCAAGGTCCATCACTATCGGGAAACTGGACCCCCGGGTATTCAACTCTTAGCCTACGAGGTTCGGAGCCTGCTGGTTTTCAATTCTACCTGATAATGAATTGCACACACCTGGTGTCCCAGGTCTAAATCAGTCCCTGATTAGAGAAGAACAACAAAAAAAAAAGCAGTGGAACTGGCTTCGATGTCCAGAGTTGAGTTTGAGGGCTATAGACTACAGAGAATAATCTCCTCAACTCTATCCATTTTCCCCTTAATATAAGGACAGTCTGATGTCGTCATCTTTACGTTCACAACGCATTCCTCTGCAAATCTGCTGTCACTAGCAAGTGTCAGGAGAAGGCATGTGTTCCCATAAAACGCAAAGTTGGCAAATAATAATAAAAATTACTCAGAAACCCATGTAATCAGCATGTGGCCATGCTGCTTGATAAGTACTTTGTGCGTTGATTTATGTTTTAGGCTACTCACAGAAATACATGTATTCTTCTACTCAGAGCAATTATGTTTCACCCACAGAGATACATTATTCCATATAATACCCTGTTAAAACGTCACTAAGAGATTTGTACCCAAAGAGTATAAAGGTGTTTGACTGCACCTATTCGGTGTATGTGACAATAAAACATCTATTTATTTATTTTTGCCTCAGACTATAAATGGTGATTTTGATTCAACCTGGCAACTTCAGACTGTAAAAATGTGTTTTTGCCCAGCCTGATAACCCATTGCTGTGTCATGTTTGTCTGATGTGTGCAGACGATGCCCCTGAAATCCCAGACACCTCATCATTCGCTTCTTCTGTTTGCCACGGCAACTTCTCCCGAATTATTCATTGGCCCCCTCTGCAGCTGCCATCCCATAACCCCTCGGCTTCGCTGGACGACGGTTGTCTTGTGAATATGTATTTTCTGTCAGGCTGCGGCGAGATGGATTTCCCTTCAGTTTTCCTCTCTCTCTTTCTCTCTCTCTCTTTCCATATTGCTTCCACTATACCTCTCTTTTTTCATCTTCCTCTCCACCCACCCATCTCCCTCCCTTCCTCCCTCTCTTCTCCCGCTGCACCTGCTCCTGTATTACTGCCCATGGAAATAGAGGGACGAAAAAGTGACAAAATGAAAAAGTGACAGAGCAACGCTTCACATTTATCATGGTAACTGAGAGGCCAGACTAACAGAACAGGACTCTAGGCAGACAGCCAGTGTCCACAGACAATACTCTGTCACTTCTGATAGCTCCCAATCTCCAGACTAGACTCAGATCCTGACAGACAGCCAACCAGAGAGCGCTTGGCAGCGGTGCTTTGTTTTGGGACTTTTTTTCTCCTTTCTTTTTCCTTCTTTTATTTGGCCACAGTACATTCCTCCTCTAGCCTTGCAAGCCGCCTTACATTGATATTTGCTACACGGTTATCAGTCTGGTATGGCTATGAAGCAAGTATGGGTAGCTGCAGCCCAATATGGTGACCGGAGTATGGGCGAGTGGGTGTGTCGAAAGGAGTGGTTATATGGAAAGCGAATCCGCTAATTGGGCAGATTTGTTGCCGCTCAAGACCGTTTTGCGTGAATGATTGGGCTGCTTGACGAGTCAATAAATCGGTGCGAATGTCTAGGTTGTATGGAGGTGCCTGGGCGTCTGTATTTCTGGCGGTAGCTAACATGGCGACCAGTGCACCAGTGTTTGTATCAAGGTCCTTGCCAACCTTCCCACTGGGAAGCTTTATCATGGTGTGGCCAGCTGTAGCCATGATTTTAGGTAGGATAGGAACGTACACAAGAAATGACTAATATTGATAAACATCTAGATGTCACTTTGATACATACATGCAGTCTATTCAATGTGGAGGGCATGAACGCCAACAACACCAGGACACAGTGTCCTTCGCTACCTCTTGCCAAGCACTACTTGTCCTGCAACGTGTCGGAAGTAGCTACCTAGTGGCCAATATCAGGGTGACAGTCACAGGCACACGCATACAACACATACAAGAAACAGTACACCCATCATCAGTAATTTTAATAAAAATAAACAATCTGCAGTTTTATGACTGAATATTTACAATTACTTGTGTAAAACTAATAGTGAAATGCGACTCAGACTCATCCTCTTCAAAACAGAAGTCCAAACTCTCGCGGTTCGGTAGTTGCGTGGTAAGAAACAAACAAATAAAAACAAAGGTTACTTATGTAACCACGGATATGTGAGCTATTGGATCACTCCAATATAGCATCATTCCACTCGGCAGGATACATTCCGAGTAAGAATTTCAGATTAGTCCTGTGTACCCGGTAGTGCTGCGGCTGACCCCCTTAAATAGCTGCCACCACACTACTCCCACCTTGTGTCCTTTTTGAGGCCCCGTAGACAAGAGAATTGGAGTGATCTAATAGCTCACATAACCGTGGTTACATACGTAACCTTCGTTATGTAGCACTATTGGATCACTCCAATATGGTATCACAATACCAGATTAATCGGTGAACTAGGCATGGCCAGACGAGCAAAATCCCATAGGACTGAGCTCAGGGCAGTCATGGTTGCGGTGTCCCTCCATCCCACTCTAGGGAAGTGAAGGCATCATCCAACACGGCCGTCCTGACCTGGTTGGCGGCAGCAACATTGACTCGATAGTACCTAGCAAAAGTGCTAGACGATGCCCAACTGGCCGAGGTGCAAATTTCATCAAGGGGAACTCCTCTAGTAGAATGTGCCACCACAGCAGACGGCCAAGGCTGGCCGGCCAGCTGATATGCTGTAGTAATATTGTCCACAATCCAATGTGAGAGTCTCTGTTTCGGTAGGCTCTTCCCCAGAACTCTCTGACCATAACACACGAACAGCTGATCCGACTGTCGTATCGTCTTAGTCCGTGTAACATAAGTGCCCTCACCGGGCACAGCAAACTTGGGGAAAACCCAGCCCACTTGCAGCCGTGGAAGGTACGTATGCGGATAAATGTAAGGGCTGGTTAACATGTCTGTCAGACAGGACCTTCGACAAGAAAGAGGGGCTAGGCCGGAGGATAACACTCCACTTGTCTGCACCCATTCGGAAACATTCAGTGCTCACTGAAAGGGCATGAAGTTCACTAACCCGGTGGCCCTTCAAACTGACCCTGTCTAGCGTAGCTGTGATCAGGGGGAAGTGGTGGGAACGCATAAAGTGTTGTTGCCGGCCAATCGTAAGCGAGGGTGTCCAAACCCAAAGGGCCTACGGGTTCCGACATCGAGAACAAGCTGGGACAATGAGTGTTCTTCTGAGATGCAAACAGGTCCACCTGCGCTCTCCCGAAACTTTCCCACAGCTGTAACACCACCTGAGGGTGTAGACTCCAGTCCCCCTTCAGCGGGCCATTTTTCGAAAGCATGTCCGCTGCCCGGGTCAAGACCCCGGGATGTGCGCTACCCGCAGTGACACTAACCGAGGTCTGAGCCCACAGCAAGCGCTCATGAGCCATTTTGTGGAGGTGCCGCGATCTCATTCCCCCCTGGTGATTGATATACGCCACTACCGTGGTGTTGTCTGATCTGACCAGGACATGCTTCTCCTCCAAGTAGAGCAGGAACTGTTGGTGTGCCAGGCGAACCGCCCTAAGCTCCAGCACATTGATGTGCTTGCCACTCCATGGGCGGCTCCAGTATCCGCTCGCTGCCATGCCTCTGAACACTCTCCCCCAAACCGCTAGCGAGGCATCAGTGCACACTAGCTCCCTGCGGTGGACTCTGTTCAGTATCACTCCCTCCAACAGGAAGGAGTGAGAGTGCCATTTCAACAGAGTCGTCACACATGCATTTGTCACGATAGCTGACGATGTCTGTGTCATCTCTGGTGTAGATGGTGAAAATTTAACCATCGCTGGAATGGCCTGAGGTGAAGAAGGCCCAGCGGAATCAACGGAGAAGCTGACGTGAGTAGGCCGAGTAACTTCTGGCACTCTAATACGGTCACAGCTCGTCCAAGCCGTAAACATTCTAGGTAGGCCTGTATCTTCTCCAATTCTCACCTGAGGGAGACGTGCTCTCATAAGAGTTGAGTCGATCAACATCCCCAGGAAGACCACAGTCTGTGAGGGAGTCAGGTTGCTCTTCTCCCTGTTTAGGGTGTGGCCCAGGTCTTGAATGTGCTTATCCTTGTGTCTGCTGTAGCTTACTCTCTTGATTGAGCACACACCAGCCAGCCGTCCAGGTAGTTTAGCACTAGAATGCCCTGGGACATGATAGGCGCTAGGACTGTGTCCATGAATGTATGCGGCGCTAGTGAGAGGCCGAATGGGAGCACTTTGAATTCGTAAGCCACTCCTTTGAAGGCAAACCGGAGGTACATCATTCAGGTCGAGCATGGTGAACCATTGGCCGCTCAAGACTGCCTGCAACACCCGCGCTGGCAAGAGCATCTTGAACTTGAGCACCTTTAAACATTTCTTGAGGCCGAGCAGGTCCAAGATCGGCCGAAAGCTGGTGTCCTTTTTCGGAACTATGAAATACGTGGAGTAGAACCCACTTAGCCGTTTTACCTTCCTGATTGCGTCCTTGCTCAGGAGCGAGGCTATCTCCAACCGGAGCACCTCCTTCCTCACCCCATCTGCCACCAAGGTGACCCAGATGCCTCTGTAGGATGCCGGTCGGCATCGTAACTATCCCCCCAGGATTGTGCCCAGTACCCAGGGAGACACCACCTGCCTCTCCCAGTTTGCCCTTTGGGCCTGGGAGAGAAGGCCAAGGCCGACCGCCAGCACCTCAGGAGGACTGCCGGGGCCCATCCTTCTTAGCTTTGTGCCGCTGCGACGCCTGTCCTTGTGCTGTAGGGGTATAAAACGCTGGTTCCCATTTCCCTGCCCTTCTGTCTCAGCGGGGGAGGAGAGGGGCCAAGACTTTGCTAGAGCGCCCTCGAGACATCCTGCCCTGTCTTCCAGCTCCTCCGAGGGAATAGGCATTCGCCTATCTGATATAACTAGCTATAAAGATACAGCCGAAACATCAAGCTACTAACGTTAGTCCTGCAGATCAGATGGGAAGAAAGAACCTTTGTGTGTAGTGACATTAAGCTAGCTTTATTTGAAACCACCGGTGTCTTCATGCTTGTGTCATTAGCTAGCTATGTCATTAACAGCTTGTAGGTTGCTGTTTTCCATTCAAGGTCGATAATTTAACCGTGATGGAGTTGCATTTATAGCCTTATCAGTGGGCATGCACCTGGAAGACTGTGTGAGTATAGTAGGCATACACTTTTTGAAACTATCCAAACAGTATCCAAATGGTCCATTATAACGATGTTTTTCAAATAAATTATGATTGGTGAATAATTTTAATGGTATGCGTAGAACGTGATGTCATCACGTAACTATAAATCTCCACTCCCCATTTAATTCTAAATTCCTACTGTTTGCTAAATCTATTTTTAAACTATAAAAAATCATGTTTCTTTGCAGGACATGGATTGTCTTGACTTTCAAGAATGCCTCAATTGCTTCGCCGTGCTTTTCTGGTTGGCTGGATGCAAGTTTCGCCATGGCACGGACCGTGGTGATACATTGGCACATGAAAATTATTAGAATATGGCAAATATTAGTCAATTCTTGCATTCTATCCATGCTGCTTTTGCTGGCTACCTGAGACATTAAACAGATAGGTGGGAGGGTATACAGGCTGCCGACAATGTATTAATATGCCATTTGCCTAAATGGATAATGGAAACACTTCAACCACTACATTTTTATTTGACACACTAGGTTTTTGCGTAAAAGGTAATTTTTTGTTTAGGTGTGACGTCATTACGTCCAGCTGTTTTTAGCAAGACAAGACAGTTCCCCCCCCTCACACTTCCCTCACCTTCTGCCTTTCTTCCCCACTGCCTCCCCCACCCCCTGCCCTCCTCTCTCCCTCCGTCCCTCCCTCCTGCCTGTCCGGTTGTCCAGCTGGTTCACAGCAGAGGGAAAGCAATATGATGGGGGTTTTAGGGGGCATCTGTCGTATAGGGCTGGGACTCATACTGTATTGCCTTGTGCTTACCCAGCTCCTTCTCACATTTATCCAGTTAGCATAGCTAACTACAGTTCTGTATATCAGCATTCAATGTATTGTAATACACCAGGTGCTTCTAGCTATCTTTTAGTTGTGGATCTACTCACCAGTCATACACCAGTTAGCATACCATAGCTAGCCATGTAAAGACTAAATTTATTCAGATCTTATATTGCAACTGTTAGCATAGCACACTATCTATGTATCCTATACACCTCACCAGTTACACACTCCAGTTATCCATAGCTAGCCACATATCTCATTATTGGATCTATTTGAATACACCCTGAGCTACATAGGTGAGATCGATACAACAAGGACATAGTGTAAAGCTGCTGAGTGAAATATTGAATGAAGGAGAGAGAGAGAGTGGTTAAATCCTGGACCAGTGTGGGAATGACTAGAGCATGATTGGTTCACTGTCTGATCCTTCCTACATTCAATCCCAGAGGACAGGAAACAGTAATGACGGCTACGTCCCGAATGACAACCTATTCCCTATGGGCCCTGGTCAAAAGTAGTGCACTTTATAGGGAAAAGCGTGCCATTTTGGGATGCACCCAATAAGTTCAACACCCTTGTGATAATTTCAAACGCCTCATGGGTTCTCATTGACTGACCTCTTTTGTATTTTTTTATTGCTGTTTTCTAGATTTATTTGCAACAATTATGAATCATAAGATTTCCATGAGGTGATGAGATCTTACTCAGAGTGGATTCAATGTATTTTTATCTTAATAGGACAATACCATATTATCTAAAGGATTGATTGAAGAAAAATGCACAAAAGGGTTATATAATATGTTTGTCGGACCGATGTGTGTTGTTTTGTACAACTGAAATTCAAAGCCTTTGGCAGTGGTTGTCTAGCAGATTGTGACAGCAGTGGGAGGCTGACATGGGTGTGGATGGGTGTGTTTGAACGGTCAGCTCTACTTGTTTCTGTTTGGTATGGCAACAGCCATTGTTGTCATCTTTATCCTCAGATAAAGGAAGGGTGATGTAGACATTCGACTATAAAAGAGTCGGTTTCGACATTTGTAGCGAGGCCTATACAGCAACCTATAGACAGTGGTGGAAAAAGTACCCCATTTTCATACTTGAGTGAAAGTAAAGATATCTTAATAGAAAATGACCCAAGTAAAAATGAAAGTCACCAAGTAAAATGCTACTTGAGTAAAAGTCTAAAAGTATTTGATTTTAAATATACTTAAGTATCAAAAGTAAATGTAATTGCTAAAATATACTTAAGTATCAAAAGTAAAAGTATAAATAATTTCAAATTCCTTATATTAAGCAAACCAGACAGTACAATTTTATTTGTTGTTTTATTTACGGATAGCCAGGGGCACACTCCAACACTCAGACATAATTTACAAACAATGCATCTGTGTTTAGTGAGTCCACCAGATCAGAGGCAGTAGAGATGACCAGGGATGTTCTCTTGATAACTGTGTGTGAATTGGACCACTTTCCTGTCCTGCTAAGCATTCAAAATGTAACGAGTACTTTTGGGTGTCAAGGAAAATGTATGGAGTAAAAAGTACATTATTTTCTTTAGGAATGTAGTGAAGTAAAAGTAAAAGTTGTCAAAAATATAAATAGTCAAGTACAGCTGCCCCAAAAAACTACTTAAGTAGTACTTTCAAGTATTTTTACTTAAGTACTTTACACCACTGCCTATAGAATACCCTACATACTTCTAACCCTGACAGGTTAGCATATGTTTTCATACCTTTATAGTGAGTGTATATATTCAACATCATCTATTGTTTTGATCTCGTTATATGCATTTCTCTGATAACTGTTCACTCTATTAACTGTCTCTTCTCCTTCCTCCTCCTTTTCTTCCCTCTCCTTCTCCTCCCTCTCTCTCAGGTCTGTCTGGTAACCCAGTGGATCTGGAGAAGCGCCACACGGCATTTGGGAAGAACTTCATCCCTCCTAAACAGCCTAAGTCCTTCTTGGCGCTGGTGTGGGAGGCTCTACAGGATGTTACTCTCATCATCCTGGAGATTGCTGCCGTCATCTCCCTGGGCCTGTCATTCTACCACCCCCCTGGGGGAGATAGCGAGCGTGAGTAGTACACCCTAACCCGGGGAAGTTAGGACAGGTGCGAGAGGGACTGGGGCATGAAGAGTGTTTTTTGGGGGGTTGTAAAAGTTGTGTTTTGGTCCTGTATTATTCACTTGGTCATGTTTTGTTCCTGTTCCACTGACCTGGTCGTGTGGCGGTTCTGTTTCATTGACCTGGTGGTGTTTCAGTTCTGTTCCACTGACCTGGTGGTGTTTTGGTACATTATTATTAAACCTGGTCGTGTTCTGGCTCTGTGTTCTGGTTTCCCCAGTGTGTGGTGAGACAGCGCCGGGAGTGGAGGATGAGGGGGAGGCGCAGGCGGGCTGGATTGAGGGCGCCGCCATCTTGTTCTCCGTGGCAATCGTTGTCTTGGTGACAGCGTTTAATGACTGGAGCAAGGAGAAGCAGTTCCGTGGGCTGCAGAACCGCATCGAGCAGGAGCAGAAGTTCACCGTCATCCGCAAGGGCCAGGTCATCCAAATCCCCGTGTCTGAACTGGTGACAGGAGACATCGCCCAGATCAAATATGGTAAGACATAGTTCAGATAAAACACAGTAAGACATGGTTCAGTTAAAACACGGTAAGACATGGTTCAGATAAACGCGAAAAGACATGGTTCAGTTAAAACGCTGTAAGACGTGGTTCAGCAAAAAATACGGCAAAACATGGTTCAAATAAAACACAGTACGGCATCGCCCAGATCAAATATGGTAAGACATGGTTCAGATAAAACGTGATAAGACATGGTTCAGATAAAACACAGTAAGACATGGTTCCGTTAAAACACGGTAAGACATTGTTCAGATAAAACGCGGTAAGACATTGTTCAAATAAAACGCTGTAAGACGTGGTTCAGTTAAAACGCTGTAAGATGTGGTTCAGTTAAAATGCTGTAAGACATGGTTCAGTTAGAAATACGGTAAGACATGGATCAGATAAAACACGGTAAGACATGGATCAGATAAAACACAGTAAGACATGGTTCAGATAAAACACGTAAGACATGGTTCAGATAAAAAACGGTAACCCCTGGTTCAGATAAAACATGGTAAGACATGGTTCAAATAAAACATGGTAAGACATGGTTCAGATAAAACATGGTAAGACATGGTTCAAATAAAATGTGGTATGACATGGTTCAGTTAAAACGCTGTTAGACATGGTTCAGTTAAAAATACGGTAAGACATGGTTCAGATAAAACACAGTAAGACATGGTTCAGTTAACACGGTAAGACATGGTTCAGATAAAACGCGGTAAGACATTGTTCAAATAAAACGCTGTAAGACGTGGTTCAGTTAAAACGCTGTAAGATGTGGTTCAGTTAAAACGCTGTAAGACATGGTTCAGTTAGAAATACGGTAAGACATGGATCAGATAAAACACGGTAAGAAATGGATCAGATAAAACACAGTAAGACATGGTTCAGATAAAACACGTAAGACATGGTTCAGATAAAACACGTAAGACATGGTTCAGATAAAAAACGGTAACCCCTGGTTCAGATAAAACATGGTAAGACATGGTTCAAATAAAACATGGTAAGACATGGTTCAAATAAAATGTGGTATGACATGGTTCAGTTAAAACGCTGTTAGACATGGTTCAGTTAAAAATACGTTAAGACATGGTTCAGATAAAACACAGTAAGACATGGTTCAGTTAAAACACGGTAAGACATGGTTCAGATAAAACGCGGTAAGACATTGTTCAAATAAAACGCTGTAAGACGTGGTTCAGTTAAAACGCTGTAAGATGTGGTTCAGTTAAAACGCTGTAAGACATGGTTCAGTTAGAAATACGGTAAGACATGGTTCAGATTAAACACGGTAAGACATGGATCAGATAAAACACAGTAAGACATGGTTCAGATAAAACACGTAATACATGGTTCAGATAAAAAACGGTAACCCCTGGTTCAGATAAAACATGGTAAGACATGGTTCAAATAAAACATGGTAAGACATGGTTCAAATAAAATGTGGTATGACATGGTTCAGTTAACGCTGTTAGACATGGTTCAGTTAAAAATACGGTAAGACATTGTTCAGATAAAACACGGTAAGACATGGTTCAGATAAAACACGGTAAGACATGGTTCAGATAAAACACGGTAAGACATGGTTCAGATAAAACACAGTACAACATCGCCCAGATCAAATATGGTAAGACAGGGTTCAGATAAAACGTGATAAGACATGGTTCAGATAAAACGTGGTAAGACATGATTCAGATAAAACACTGTAAGACATCGTCCAGATAAAATATGGTAAGACAGGGTTCAGATAAAACACAGTAAGACATGGTTCAAATAAAACATGGTAAGACATGGTTCAAATAAAATGTGGTATGACATGGTTCAGTTAAAGCGCTGTTAGACATGGTTCAGTTAAAAATACGGTAAGACATGGTTCAGATAAAACACAGTAAGACATGGTTCAGTTAAAACAAGGTAAGACATGGTTCAGATAAAGCGGTAAGACATTGTTCAAATAAAACGCTGTAAGACGTGGTTCAGTTAAAACGCTGTAAGAATGGTTCGGTTAAAACGCTGTAAGACATGGTTCAGTTAGAAATACGGTAAGACATGGATCAGATAAAACACAGTAAGACATGGTTCAGATAAAACACGTAAGACATGGTTCAGATAAAAAACGGTAACCCCTGGTTCAGATAAAACATGGTAAGACATGGTTCAAATAAAACATGGTAAGACATGGTTCAAATAAAATGTGGTATGACATGGTTCAGTTAACGCTGTTAGACATGGTTCAGTTAAAAATACGGTAAGACATTGTTCAGATAAAACACGGTAAGACATGGTTCAGATAAAACACGGTAAGACATGGTTCAGATAAAACACAGTACAACATCGCCCAGATCAAATATGGTAAGACAGGGTTCAGATAAAACGTGATAAGACATGATTCAGATAAAACACTGTAAGACATCGTCCAGATAAAATATGGTAAGACAGGGTTCAGATAAAACACAGTAAGACATGGTTCAAATAAAACATGGTAAGACATGGTTCAAATAAAATGTGGTATGACATGGTTCAGTTAAAGCGCTGTTAGACATGGTTCAGTTAAAAATACGGTAAGACATGGTTCAGATAAAACACAGTAAGACATGGTTCAGTTAAAACACGGTAAGACATGGTTCAGATAAAACGCGGTAAGACATTGTTCAAATAAAACGCTGTAAGACGTGGTTCAGTTAAAACGCTGTAAGAATGGTTCGGTTAAAACGCTGTAAGACATGGTTCAGTTAGAAATACGGTAAGACATGGATCAGATAAAACACAGTAAGACATGGTTCAGATAAAACACGTAAGACATGGTTCAGATAAAAAACGGTAACCCCTGGTTCAGATAAAACATGGTAAGACATGGTTAAAATAAAACATGGTAAGACATGGTTCAAATAAAACATGGTAAGACATGGTTCAAATTAAATGTGGTATGACATGGTTCAGTTAAAACGCTGTTAGACATGGTTCAGTTAAAAATACGGTAAGACATTGTTCAGATAAAACACAGTAAGACATGGTTCAGATAAAACACGGTAAGACATGGTTCAGATAAAACACGGTAAGACATGGTTCAGATAAAACACAGTACAACATCGCCCAGATCAAATATGGTAAGACAGGGTTCAGATAAAACGTGATAAGACATGGTTCAGATAAAACGTGGTAAGACATGGTTCAGATAAAACACTGTAAGACATCGTCCAGATAAAATATGGTAAGACAGGGTTCAGATAAAACACAGTAAGACATGGTTCAGATAAAACACGGTAAGACATGGTTCAGATAAAACACGGTAAGACATGGTTCAGTTAAAACACGGTAATACATGGTTCAGATAAAACACGGTAAGACATGGTTCAGATAAAACACCGTAAGACATGGTTAAAATAAAACACAGTACAACATCGCCCAGATCAAATATGGTAAGACAGGGTTCAGATAAAACGTGATAAGACATGGTTCAGATAAAACGTGGTAAGACATGGTTCAGATAAAACACTGTAAGACATCGTCCAGATAAAATATGGTAAGACAGGGTTCAGATAAAACACAGTAAGACAGGGTTCAGATAAAACACGGTAAGACATGGTTCAGATAAAACACGGTAAGACATGGTTCAGATAAAACACGGTAAGACATGGTTCAGATAAAACACGGTAAGACATGGTTCAGATAAAACACGGTATGACATGGTTCCGTTAAATCATGGAAAGACATTGTTCTGTTAAATCATGGAAAGACATGGTTCTGTTAAAACACGGTAAGACATGATTCAGATCAAATACAGTAAGACATGATTCAGATCAAATACAGTAAGACATGATTCAGATCAAATACAGTAAGAGACTTGGCTTCAATTAAACATGCTGTAATATTCCCCAGACAGGATACAGTGAACCAATATAATGAGGTAACACATTGACCAAAAGTACGACGGTAGGGAATATAACTGTGTAACTGTTTCCTAGGTGACCTGCTGCCAGCTGATGGTATCCTGATCCAGGGCAATGACCTGAAGATCGATGAGAGCTCTCTGACCGGCGAATCAGACCAAGTCAGGAAGTCACTGGAGAAGGACCCCATGCTGCTGTCCGGTGAGAGCGGCTGTTCATAATATCACTATTATCAGACATTCAATATCCCAGTCAGGACCTTTTATTGTCTTTAAAGGGGCAATATACAGTTGCTACATCCATTTTTGGACTTAATGCACCTTTAAAGCTAGAATCCGCAGTTGAAACAATAACAAAGCGTCCGTCCCGCTTCTGTTTTTGTAAAAAGCTGAAGGATGGGCCTGAAGAAATGTAACCACTCTCAAATTCATAGACAGAGCTATGGATGCAAGGACTGACCATCCATGATATAAAATGATAGTTTGAAGCATATTTTGATGCCCTACAAAGTTTGTTTACATTTACGTTGTTTACAAACATTGGAGCAAAACAATATTATACTTTGGGTTCTGATGGGGTAAGACAGTTGAACTAAGCTCATGAGGCATTTATAAGTTATATTCTTCACGAATCAATGGGTATATATCACTAATTTATATGTAGCAAATAAGGATTCTAGCTTTAATGATAACATAAGACGTGTGATGCAGTATATGGAGACTGAAAATAGAGGACACAATGAAATAACATGCAGTACAGTCATTCAAACATACAGTACAGTCATTCAAACATACAGTACAGTCATTCAAACATACAGTATAGCACAGTCATGACCTTTCTGTTTATGTGCTAGTATCCTCTCTTATCTCTCTCTCTCTCTCTCTCTCTCCTTCCCCCATCTCTTCTTGTCCTATCTCTTTCCCTCCCTCCCTCCCTCCTTCCTCCAGGCACCCATGTGATGGAGGGATCAGGCAGAATGGTGGTGTCTGCGGTGGGTCTCAACTCCCAGACTGGAATCATCTTCACTCTGCTTGGGGCTGGAGACAGTGACGAGGAAAAGAAGATCAAGAAAGGTGAGAGATAACAGGGAAAAAATGACAAACGCATATCGCCATGGTAACAGTTCACAGAGAGTCAGTGACTTGCTTTTTACAAATGGTCTCCTTTCTGCGTGTTTCTATCTGCCGAGCTCTCTCTCTCTTTCTACGTGAGATCTCTGTTTGCTGGTTCCCTGAGGTAAGATTCTGGTGGGAGGATGAGTAACTACAGTCAGTTGAACTCTAGAATTATGTAAAGAGGATTGGGAGAGCCATGATAGACACTGAACTATGGAGGCCAGAGGTTCCATTCTGAATGCTCAGTTTCATTGACATCTCTGTCCTATCCTTATTTATCGAATCCCTGGTGTTAGATTTCACATCCAAGCCAATGCCCTTTCTAGACCACTCCTTCCCAGAAGTGGTTCTGTTCATGGACGAATGGGTGGTCATTCTATGTCCGTACCACAGACTTACTGTCAGGAAAAAAAAGATTTTCATTCTCCACTCCTTCATTACATTTACTTTTTAGTCATTTAGCAGACGCTCTTATCCAGAGTGACTTACAGTTTAGTGAGTGCATACATGTTCATACTTCATCCCTCCCTCCCTTTCGTATCTGTTCTATTAAATCTATGACATCACAGGCGCTGAAGTAAGAAGAGCTAAAAGGGTGACATCACTTTATGTGTTCAACCTCTGTCATGTATCCACCTCTCGAAGGACTTGATGTGGTGAAGCTTGTGAATAGATATGATCACATTAAACAACACAGGCCTCCCAATACAATTGATCTGTGTATCTATCAATATGGTTTCTAATGAGCGTGTGTTCCGTACTAACACTTCACTGCGTCTTCTTTTCTGTTTGGTAAGAGTTTTTTGCTAAGATTTCAGTTCTTCAGGCATTCATTCTAAAGGGGCTGAATGCGCCAGCTCAGAGGAGGGAGCTGCAAGGCAACAACTCATTCCAATTGGCATCTCATGTCATCACAGAATTAGACTGTGATTTAAATTGTTCATGAAACCGCAGAGCACCACCACCACGATCTTAATGTTATGGGTTTATAAGAAAGTAGATCAGAGCAAGTACAGGCTAGAAACACACACACACACACACACACACACACACACACACACACACACACACACACTGGCTGCAACACAGGCACACACACTAGGTGTTGAAATGGCTGTCTTCCTCCGAGACAGGTGTGTACAGAGAGGATGGAAACAGAGAGCAGACTGCTGTTAAGTGCTGTGTCACCTCCACTCCACACACACACTCCCACACCGCCCCCTCACATTCGCACACACTCAAACACACTCTCACCTCCCATACGCTCACTCATGCACATACACTTCCCCTTCACGCACTCACACTAACACACACACACACACACAGTCAAACACGTACACACACACCTCTGCCAGAGACACATACTGATACAGTGACTCAGAGAGCAGAGGATGGGGCAGAGACTGGCTGACTGAGGCTTCAGGGTATTTTGCTGCTCAGCTGACAACTGCTACACACACACACAACTGATCTCCACATACAACCCCCCCCTTTCAGGGCTACACACACCTTGAACTGACACACACACACACACACACAACTGATCTCCACAGAACTTCAGGGCCACACCATACACACACACACACACACACACACACACACACTGCTCCCTTCACCACCACTCTCAGGCAGAAGGAGAAAAACACCTGCGGCAGTGCAGCCTCTTCCTCTGTCTGACATCAATCTGAAATGACTGCTTCCCTGAATGTCAAGACAGGGGCATGAGTGAATGGATGGGGTGTGTGTGTGTGTGTGCGCATGTGTTTTTATAAACTTACTGCCGTTAGTTACACATGTATTGATTGAAACAGACAAGAGCCCAGTGTAACCAGTCGTCAGTAACAGACCTACTGTCTATGGGTGGATGCTCTACTTTACTCTACAGCCTTAAACCAACTAGTGCTCTCTCTCTCCTCTAACGGCCCGTTCCAGCCCCCAACACACATGTGAATTTATATTGTTTTGAACTTCTGTTCTGTTTGGTTTTATGATTTTTTATTTCCTTTAAGCCATGTTGTCAGCATTCCGCATTCTCTCTCTCTGTCTGAACAGGTAAAAAACAAGGACCCCCCGAAAATCGCAACAAAGGTAACCCTTCCCTCCAGCCCTCCCTCCCCCCTCCATTCAGCAGCAGTCTGGGAGTCTCGTGTCAGTCTCACTCTGTCTTTTTTGTCTCACACTCTCCCTCTCTCTCTCACTCTCGCTTCCCTCCACCTGCTGAAAAGGGGAGGTTCTTCTCGCCTCGCTTTACCTGTGAAAGGATGCAACTCTCACCTGCCACTGGCCGTCAATGCTACCTTAGCAGACCCAATCAATCACTAAGTTAGCTAGGGTTAGCATTCAGCACTACTGTTGTTGACTACAGTTATATCCTTCAACGCTATATGGGGTTAAAATAACACAACAACTCCAGTAGATTTGTATCCCTTGTAGAGCTAAATGGGGTTCGCTTTATCTCGCTCACAGAGCTGCAGAAGGGTTAGTTCTAGAAGTTTCACCATCCTCACATGCTATGTTGAGATTGAAAAGAAACATGCCACATACATTTTTTTATCTCAACGAGACTAACCACATGCATGTGAGGGTACATGTTTGTTTGTGTTTGTGTGTGTGTCAGATGTGGAGAGGTCAGATACATTTAATAAGGACCTGGGTGTTGTAGCTCTTCCAGCTTGCCTGGCCTGGACCGTCCACCCTCCCACTCTCTTTGTGGCGTGTCATTCAGAACTCATCCAAGCTGTGTCCCCCCCGCCTCCCTCCTCACACACCCTACCCTCCCCCAGCCTCCCAGGGCCTGAGCATCTGCTACTTACAGATCCCCCCCACCTCCACAGCCCTCCTGCCCTCTCCTTCCCCTCGCCCTTGGACTTTATAACTAGTAAACAGCTTCTCTCCTTTCTAGCATGTAGAAATATGAATTGGGACATGTCGACCCAACCTGCATTCACTTCACAACATATCATATTCTGAAAATGTCTACATACTTATTTTAATTGAGTAGTGAACACAGTGTAGCTTTATGGACGCCAAGTCATCTCTGGCTCTTGAGAGTAAATGGAATGGGAGTTGTAGGACCCCTGATACCATGCTCCAAATACGTTTCAAGGATCTGGGAATTTGGTAGTAGTGATTGGGCTTAGTGTAAAAGAGAAGGGATCTTAACAGAATTCTAATAGACATTCTACTATTCTATCTAATGCTAACACTAGAACTAGAATCTCTAGGGGTTAGGGAGACTGCGTTAGCTTTGGGAAGTGGCTCAGTGTGGGAATTGCACCCTGACATTATCAATTGGCTGTGGACTGTTGTCTGTTCTGTTCTGTTTTTGTATTCTGTTTATTTTCTTTCTTTAATTTCTCTCACTGTTGCCTCTTTCCAGGATGTTGCTCAGGACCTCATGCTGTCTCGTACTCCTCACAATCACTGTTTTACCTCTTTCTTTCTCTCTCTCTCTCTGTCTTTCGCTAAAAAAAAACACCTCTGGAGATTTGCAGCCTCCTCTTCTACCTCTTCTTACCCTCCTTCTCTTTTTGTGGTGGTTGTATCGCTCTGCTTGGTTTTTTGGGTATCTTTTTGCAGTTTGTCGGTTTCTTTGTTTGTTGACTTGTTTTTTTTCTTCGTGACACACACTCGCCCCCTTCTTCGTCGTGGTCCGTGCTGCGTTTGTAAGTGCTGTGCGTGAGTCCGTCCGTCCGTCTGCCAGTCCAGTCCAGTCAGTGTGTGGCTGTGTTTATTCGGGTCTGTTCTAATTGGTTTTGTGTTGAGACTGGTGGCCTGTTTGCTCAACACAGGGGGACTCATGTAAAGTCATATTATCAAGGCAAAACATAAGTAGACGGTACAAAATGATCCTGCTAGATTGTGAATGTACTGCTTTTGTGTTTACTGACTAGTGTTAAGTGTTGCATGGGCCACAAATGGAATCCAAAAGTATGCATAAGGCACTGATTACCATAGAATACTGATATCTTTATTCATCCATTACTTTATCACCTTTATTATACTCGCCCTTAGATATTGTGGATTATTTATACTGTAAAATAGATATAGTGACTAGTTGCAGTGCCAGGTTGTTAACAGTATGAAGATGAAACACAGAGATCACAATGCTCCCAGAGAACAAACAGAGCAAATCTAAGCTGTTGAAGTGGTGAAATGCAAATTTCATATTTGTTTATGTAAAACATGACTGAGCTCTGTAGCAGAGATGAAATATGTTCAGTTGACAATCCCCTGACAAGGAACCATTGTAAAATGTACAACCTGTATCTCTTGTTCTGAATTTATTCTCTGTGTATGCTGTAAAAATGTCTCCATAGACTCTGGGACAAGTTGTATATTGTTAAATTGCTGCTTCAAATCAGTTTTGTATCATTAAATCCTTTATTTTATCTCAAGCATTTCCTGCTGAATTCTGTGCTATGTGTTTACTCTTTCCAATACCTTCCTTCTTTCATAATGTTTCAGTTATGTATTAGAGTATTTAAACAATCAGTTGATAAAACTTTTTATACTAATTTTCCTTTAATGAAGAATAAATGACATTGCTGAACTCTCCATCAAACTGACAGGTAACAACACATAGTAACATCTGTGTTGATCACCTTAATGGATCTGTTCTGATTAAAGAGATCTAAGGGATCCACAGCTGAGTTGGTCCTGTGGATCACTGTTCAGGACCTGAGTCTGGGGGTTTGGTGACTGACTGTGTGTCTGTCTCTCTTCCAACCGTAACTGAACCACAACTTCTCTGTGTCTCTCTACCCTTCACCCCAACCCTTCCTTGATCCCCTTCCTGTTCCTGCTCCTCACCCCAACCCATCAAAACCTCACCACCAACCATCTTCAACCTCTTATCACTATCTTAACCCCCCCCAAACCTTCTCCCCACCACCACTAAATGCTCCCCTCCTCCCAACTTCCACCTCCCTCTACCACACCTCCCTTAACCCCCTCCCTCTATCCCACCCATCCCTCTTCCCCATCCCTTTACCATGTCCAATAGCTAAGACCCAGGATGGCATTGCCCTGGAGATCCAGCCCCTGAAGAGTAACGAGGCGGCTGAGTCTGAGGAGAAGGAGCCTGAGGTGGAGGTGAAACGGGTGAAGAAGGTTCAGGTCAACAAGAAGGAGAAGTCTGTGCTGCAGGGCAAACTCACCAAACTGGCCGTACAGATCGGGAAGGCAGGTGAGGACAGAGACGGAGATATACACACGCATGGACACACAGACGGACATTAACAGATATAGATAGAGGCGCGCGCACACTAGTGTTGCACGGTATACCAAAACATCTGTACTTTTTCGATACTAGAACATAGAAAACGGTTCGGTATTAGAATTTGTGTTACTTTCTGTACTTCTGTGTCTCACGCCGTCTACTGAGAGAGGTTCAGCATAGTGCCTTCAGAAAGTATTCACACCCCTTGAATTTTTCCACATGTTGCAGCCTGAATTTAAAATAGATTAAATTGAGATTTTTTTGTCACTGGCCTACAAACAATACCCCATTTAAAAAAATATATACAAATGAATAAAAAATACAAAGCTGAAATGTCTTGAGTCAATAAGTATACAACCCCTTTGTTATGGCACTCTGTGCAATAATGGTGGTTCAAATTATTTTTGAATGACTACCTCATCTCTGTAACCCACACATACAAGGTCCCTAAGTCCAGCAGTGAATTTCAAACACAGATTCAACCAGGGGCGCAACTTTGGTTTTAGAAGTGGGGGGGGACATATACACTACTGGTCAAAAGTTTTAGAACACCTACTCATTCAAGGGCTTTTCTTTTCTTTTTACTATTTTCTACATTGTAGAATAATAGTGAAGACATCAAAACTATGAAATAACACATATGGAATCATGTAGGAACCAAAAAATATTGAGATTCTTCAAATAGCCACCCTTTGCCTTGATGACAGCTTTGCACACTCTTGGCATTCTCTCAACCAGCTTCACCTGGAATGCTTTTCCAACAGTCTTGAAGGATTTCCCACACATGCTGAGCACTTGTTGGCTGCTTTTCCTTCACTCTGCGATCCGACTCATCCCAAACCATCTCAATTTGGTTGAGGTCGGGGGATTGTGGAGGCCAGGTCATCTGATGCAGCACTCCATCACTCTCCTTCTTGGTAAAATAGCCCTTACACAGCCTGGAGTTGTGTTGGGTCATTGTCCTGTTGAAAAACAAATGATAGTCCCGCTAAGGCCATACCAGATGGGATGGCGTATCGCTGCAGAATGCTGTGGTAGCCATGCAGGTTAAGTGTGCCTTGAATTCTAAATAAATCACACAGTGTCACTAGCAAGCACCCCCACACCATAACACCTCCTCCTCCATGCTTTACGGTGGAAAATACACATGCGGAGATCATCCGTTCACCCATACCGCGTCTCACAAAGACATGGCAATTAGAACCGAAAATCTCCAATTTGGACTCCAGACCAAAGGATACATTTCCACCGGTCCAATGTCCATTGTTCGTGTTTCTTGGCCCAAGCAAGTCTCTTCTTCTTATTGGTGTCCTTCAGTAGTGGTTTCTTTGCAGCAATTGGAACATGAAGGCCTGGTTCACACAGTCTCCTCTGAACAGTTGATGTTGACATGTGTCTGTTACTTGAACTCTGTGAAGCATTTATTTGGGCTGCAATTTCTGAGGCTGGTAACTCTAATTAACTTATCCTCTGCAGCAGAGGTAACTCTGGGTCTTACATTCCTGTGTCGGTCCTCATGAGAGCCAGTTTCATCATAGTGCTTGATGTTTTTTGCAACTTATTGAAATGTTCCATATTGACTGACCTTCATGTCTTAAAGTAATGATGGACTGTAGTTTCTCTTTGCTTATTTAAGCTGTTCTTGCCATAATATGGACTTGGTATTTTACCAAATAGGGCTATCTTCTGTATAACACCCCTACCTTGTCACAACACAACTGATTGGCTCAAACGCGTTAAGAAGGAAAGAAATTCCACAAATTAACTTTTTTTGGTTACTACATGATTCCATATGTGTTATTTCATAGTTTTGTAGAAAATAGTGTAGAAAATAGTAAAATAAAGAAAAACCCTTGAATGAGTAGGTGTTCCAAAACTTTTGACCGGTGGTGTATATATATTTGTAGTATTTTTTTTTTTTCTTCAGTTGGACAAACACTCCAAACAGCCTACCTGACCGCTTGGAGGCGTCCACATGGTCCTATAGCACACCGTTGGCTCGTTTTGTATCACATTCCAATGATAAAACTGGGAGGGACAATAAATGCAATTTTAGAATGAAATTGAAAGAAGGAAGGATGTAGAGAATAACAAATATTCCAGAACAAGCATCCTGTTTGCAACAAGGCACTGAAGTAATACTGCAAAAAAATTGTAAAAGCAAATCACTTTTTGTCCTGAATACAGTGTTATGTTTGGGGCAAATCCAATACAACACATTACTGAGTACCACTCTTTCAATATTTTCATGCATAGTGGTGGCTGCATCATGGTATGGGTATGCTTGTAATCATTAAGGACTGGGGAGTTTTTCAGGATAAAAAAATAAATGGCAAAATTCTAGAGGAAAGCCTGGTTCAGTCTGCTTTCCACCAGACACTGGAAGATGATTTCACCTTCAGCAGGACAATAACCTAAAACACACGGCCAAATCTACACTAGAGTTGCTTACCAAGAAGACAGTGAATGTTCCTGAGTGGCTGAGTTACAGTTTTGACTTAAATCTCCTTGAAAATCTATGGCAAGACTTGAAAATGGTTGTGTAGCAATGATCAACAACCAATTTGACAGAGCTTGAAGAATTTTGGAAAGAATAATGGGCAAATACTGACAATCCAGGTGTGCAAAGCTCTTAGAGACTTACCCAGAAAGACTCACAGCTGTAATCACTGCCAAAGGTGATTTTAACATGTGTTGACTCAGGGGTGTGAATACTTATGTAAATTATATATTTCTGTATTTCATTTTCAATACATTTGCAAACATTTCTAAAACCATGTTTTCACTTTGTCATTATGTATCGTGTGTAGATTGGTGAGAAAAAATACCTATTTAATCCATTCTGAGTTCAAGGTTGTAACACAACAAATTGGAATAAAACAAGGGGTATGAATACTTTCTGAAGGCACTGTACAGCTGAAGCTAACATCAATTTACTACCCTAGTACCTTATTTGTGAAAATATGCAAACCATAACGCAAAATATTGCTGATTTTAAAAGCTGATTGTGACCAAAACTTTATTCATTCATTAGTCTCCCCTGCCTCACGTCTCTCCCAGTCAAGATGATCTTTGCTTGAGCCTCGAACTGTGTGTGTGAATGACGTCATGGGACTCAAAGAAGAGATTTCTTCTTCTATGCAAATGTTCTTGATCAGTACAATACAATAAGTCCCAAATGGAAACAGATTGTTTTTCATCTGTAGCCGCATGAAATCACCCAAAACTAGTGTGGTGGAAATTCAACACCAGTGACACTTGAAGTCAATATTAAATGAATCACTCTTTATTATCAGTTAACTGGAGAGGTTCACAAACTTAATAAAAGCTTGATGAAAACTCTGACAAGGGCGTTCCCTTTCAGTCCTTATATACTGCTACACAAACAAGTCATATAAGCATGATTTACATTATTCATTATTAACGTTGGTTCCTGCATTTGACTGACTGATACCTCACAAGGCTTCTTCTCTCAAAGCTGAGACCTTGAAAATGAGATACTCCTTGATCCCAGAGCAATGTTCTGGGCGTACTGCCAAATTGCTTATCAGTGATATTATGGTTTACTCCTGTGTGTAGTCAACCCTTCACTCGCATGAACCCAACTAAGACATGTAATTACAAAGCAGCATTATTCTAAACATACGATCTGATACACACAGAGAACATTTCCATCACACAAGCTCAATAACTCAATGCTTACACACACTCCTATTGAATATGCATTCACCTGTATTGTGAATAGGCCTAGGCTACATCTTGATTACCCAGTTTATCAATAGAGATTTACAATTTAAATAAATGATTACCATTATATTGTTATGTAGTTAGATTGTATAATTGATTCTTTAATGCATACTTTCAAAAATAACACATTTTAATGATGTTGAACTCAAAAGATCTGTTTGGAAGTGCCATTCTGTGACTTTGGCTAATACGCCTTCTTTTTTTTGCCGTGGTATGGTTTTGGTATCTGGTGTTGTGACGGGATCGAGTATCCTGATACTAAACTCGGAGAAAACATTCTGGTATCGCGGAAACACTAGCGCACACACACAGAGACAGACCATGCAGATTGGGAAGGCAGATAAGGACAGAGAAGGTCTTAAAAACAGTAGGACCCTGATACACATTACATTTACATTTACATTTTAGTCATTTAGCAGACGCTCTTATCCAGAGCGACTTACAGGAGCAATTAGGGTTAAGTGCCTTGCTTAAGGGCACATCGACAGATTTTTCACCTAGTCGGCTCGGGGATTAGAACCAGCGACCTTTCGGTTACTGGCACAACGCTCTTACCCACTAAGCTACCTGCCGCCCTATTGTTGTTTCCTATGCCCAGGTCTGATCATGTCAGCTGTGACGGTGATCATTCTCATCCTGTTCTTCGTGATTGACACATTCGGGGTGCAGGGTCGCCCATGGCTGAAGGAGTGTACCCCCATCTACATCCAGTACTTTGTCAAGTTCTTCATCATCGGAGTCACTGTCCTGGTGGTGGCTGTGCCTGAGGGGCTGCCCCTAGCCGTCACTATCTCCCTGGCCTACTCTGTCAAGGTACACGCACAGAGAGACGCGTGTGCGCACACACACGATGCTGGTAGTGGCAGTGCCAAAGGGGCTGCCGCTTGCTGTCACCATCTTCCAGACTTACTCTGTCACATACACTCATAAACACACACACACACACACACACAGCTCTAACCTCTACTGTCTGTCTTGTCTCCTGTTTAGAAAATGATGAAAGACAACAACCTAGTGCGTCACCTGGATGCGTGTGAGACCATGGGGAACGCTACGACCATCTGCTCCGACAAGACAGGCACCCTCACCATGAACCGTATGACCGTGGTGCAGGCCTACTTGGGAGACACACACTACAAAAAAGTACCGGAACCTGACGTCATCAAACCATCCACACTTGAAGTCATGGTCAACAGCATCGCCATCAACTCAGCCTATACTACTAAGATCCTGGTAAGAGAGAGACCCACACACGCAACCTCAAATTGAACAAGCACTCACGATAAACCTTCACCGCTTACTATCACGCACACACAAATACACACACACACACACACACACACACACACACACACACACAAATACACAGACATGAAGCACACGCTAATATCGTCCCAGTCTTCAGTAATGGTCCATAATGGAATTTCAGAAAAATGACGCTGCCTTCCATCCCATTCATTCATCAGACCATCAATACCACTTTAGATCATCACACAAGATTGAAGACACAGGCTTTAAATAGCCCTTCGGAATAGTTCCTTGGAGCGTAGCGCCCCAACATATCGATCTCCACCCCGTCTCTACACAGTGTGTGCACATCCATACAAAAGCAGTGTCTTCTTCTCTAGTGCATTTCTACATGGTATCTTTTACACTCTATATGATGCATATCTCAATGTTCCTTTTACTGTATGTCTTCATGAACTATACATGTTGGTAGCATACAGTATGTAGGGTATGTGTAATGTTTTGTTTGTTACTCCAGTCCCCAGAGAAGGAGGGAGGTCTGCCCCGCCACGTCGGCAACAAGACCGAGTGCTCCCTATTGGGCTTCGTGCTGGCGCTGAAGAGAGACTACCAGCCAATCAGGGACGAGATTCCTGAGGAGAATCTGTACAAGGTGTGTAGCTGCTTCAAAATGTATCAATGACATTAATGGTGCAATCTTTAACTTATATATCTAATATATATATATATATATGTATATATAAATTGTGTGTATATATATTGTGTGTGTTTGTTCCCTGTGGCCCCAAGACTAAATGTTCAAAAACCTACTGCCCCTTATTCCTACAGAGAGCTAACTTATACACAAACTACTGTACTATAGTAATATAGTATATTGTGATATTATGATAGTTATAACTGAATGGTGTGTTTCCAGGTGTACACCTTCAACTCGTCCCGTAAGAGCATGAGCACGGTGTTGAAGAACACAGACGGTAGCGGCTTCCGCATGTACAGCAAGGGAGCGTCTGAGATCGTCCTACGCAAGTACGGACGGGTGGGAGGGAGATTGGTCATGTCTTTCATTGATGAATGGATACACAGAGATAGACAAACAGAAAGAGTTGATCATCTGTGATGTGATAATACATTATGAGTAAGTTGGCAAACATCTCTCCCCCTTCCCTCTCTAGATGTTCACATATCCTGAACATGAACGGGGAGCCACGTATCTTCAAGCCTAAGGACCGTGATGAGATGGTGAAGAACGTGATTGAGCCCATGGCCTGTGACGGTCTGAGGACAATCTGTGTGGCCTACAGGGACTTCCCTGCCGAGGCAGGAGAACCAGACTGGGACAATGAGGCCGACATCCTCGACGAGCTCACCTGCATCTGTGTGGTCGGCATCGAGGACCCCGTCAGACCTGAGGTGGGACAGAAATAGACACATTCTGCATAAACAAAACACGCTCTGGTGGACACCCTCTGCCTGATCAGAAAGCGCATAAATAATTGTGGTATTTTTGTAGTTGATCCTTGGTAGATGGCTGGACACTGCTTAGATTAGCTGTGTAGGGTGTTGTCTGCAGGTTGACTGGAGGTTGTGTGGAGGTTGTCCACAGTATCAGAGGTTTAGATAATGAAGCCCAACATATTGGGGGCTCTATTTTCGGCTGGCGCTAAGGCGGTGCAAGTCTTGTAATGAATTGTTGTGTACTACTTTATTGATTAATTTAATCACAACTATTTGTATTTGTAGCTTTTGAAATTGTATTTAGTTTTTCATTGGCAATTTCGCCATGTAAAAACTGGCGCTCTGGCATTTTCGACCCCTTGCGCCAGGTTCGTCGATTTACCTGTCTAATACACTACATGACCAAAAGTATGTGAGCACCTGCTTGTCGAACATCTCTTTCGAAATCATGGGCATTAATATGGAGTTGGTCCCCCCCTTTGCTGCTATAACAGCCTCCACTTTTCTGGGAAGGCTTTCCACTAGATGTAAATAGTCTGGGTGGCCATTTGATTAAGTGTTCAGCAGTCTTATGGCTTGGGGGTAGAAGCTGTTAAGGAGCCTTTTGGACCTAGACTTTGCGCGCCGGTACTGCTTGCTGTGCGGAAGCAGAGAGAACAGTCTATGACTTGGGTGACTGGAGTATTTGACAATTTATTGGGCCTTCCTCTGACACCGCCTAGTGTTATAGGTCCTGGATGGCAGGAAACTTGGCCTCAGTGATGTACTGGGCCGTACGCACTACCCTCTGTAGCGCCTTACGGTCAGATGCTGAGCAGTTGCCATACCAGGCAGTGATGCATCCGGTCAGGATGCTCTCGATGGTGCAGCTGTAGAACTTTCTGAGGATCTGCAGACCCATGCCAAATCTTTTCAGTCTCCTGAGGGGGAAAAGGTGTTGTCGTGCCCTCTTCACAACTGTCTTGGTGTGTTTGAACCGTGATAGTTCGTTGGTGATGTGGACACCAAGGAACTTGAAACTCTCGACCCGCTCCACTACAGCCCCATCGAAGTCCACGATCAGCTCCTTTGTCTTGCTCACATTGAGGTAGAGGTTGTTGTCCTGGCACTACACTGCCAGGTCTCTGACCTCCTCCCTATAGGCTGTCGCATTGTTGGCTGTGATCAGGCCTACCACTGTTGTTTCGTCAGCAAACTTAATGATGGTGTTGGAGTCGTGCTTGGCCACGCAGTCATGGGTGAACAGGGAGTACGGGAGGAGACTAAGCACGCACCCCTGAGGGGCCCGTGTGTTGAGGATCAGCTTGGCAGATGTGTTGTTGCCTGCCCTTATCACCTGGGGGTGGCCCGTCAGGAAGTCCAGGATCTAGTTGCAGAGGAAGGTGTTTAGTCCCAGGGTCCTTAGCTTAGCGATGAGCTTTGTGGGCACTATGGTGTTGAACGCTGAGGGTGGATTATCCCTTTAATCACCAAAGCTTTATTAAAAGATCAAGTTTGGGAGAAGCAAAACAGTGAGGACATCCCCTCTTTGTCGCTGTATTGTAGGCCTGCATAATTTTTTGCAAGCTCCAGTTTTGGAGGTGCGTAAAAAAAAATATCCATGTAGGCTACATGTGTCCATATGCCATCATGAAACAAGAGATTAGATGATGATGGTGACGCTTTTATTTAGAAGTCATTTTGCTGTAACAATTGCTTGTTTTCCATTTCATATGATTAAAAACCAAGCCCTCCAAAACCAAGCCCTCCAAAACCAAGCCCTCCATCCTTTAACCTGGGCCTAGGCTACTATAACGAAGGCTGATTCAACAGCAATGCATCAAGTCTTTTTCATCTTGCAGATTTTATGATATCATGCTTCTCACCCCAACCTACTAAGAAATAGTTTTTGTTAAAAAAATAAATACATATTGCTTGATTCTCGTTTAATTTGATTAAAAACCAAATTTCTTAGAATATTCGCCGTCCTGGCTTTATGATGAGAACGTGTTAATGCGATCTGTAAGATGGTTCCATTATGTTTATAAAACAAATATATTTGGGAGCAGTGAGTGGACATTCTCCCTTTCTCTTTATATTATATCTTTGTCCAGCTTCTGTGAAAAGTTTGGATATGCGTGAAACCCTCCATAGTCTGTGTTGCCTTAATATTTGAATGTCCTTTGAACTAGCTAGCTAACAAGCTTGTGTGTGCAGAGCGGCACCAGAATTAAAAACACGTCTTATTTTATTGTAGTTAATAAATCCAACGAAATTAAACGTGATAACTAGCCCTATAGTATCCTTAACTAGCATTGAATAAGTTAATCCATTTTTCTCTAGCTAATAGAAAATTAGTCTCCCTATCATCTGAATCAAGCTTGTAATGTCAGTACAGTAGCCTATGATTCGGAGGGGGGACGGGCAGGTATCTTTAAATACACTTTGCATATGCGCTTTGTTGCATTTTGTTGTGGGACTAGAAAAAAATGCCTGGAACGTAAAATAACATTATTAACCGGCTCCCATGCTTTTAAAATAACGGTTCTGTTCCGGAACAGTTTGGATCACTTTCGTTCCAGGTTCCGTGGACATGCCATGGACATGCCAACCGTTGTCAATAAGCAAGATTAAATTCACTATTGATAAGGCCTAAAATTCTAATCAAATCGAAACCACAACTTGTTTTAAATAGGCTATGTCTAAATACAGTTACAGGCACCAGAATTGCTGACTGGGTGCATATGACACTGATATTAACAATGTATCAAATCAAATTGTTCAAATCAGTGTTATAAGTCCAGTGATGCAGTAATCTAAGTTCTGCTATGCTACAATAACTGCAAGCAGACAGTATGATGGAAAAGCTAATTTGCACACACAGACACATGCGTAAAGTCTCACACACAAAGACATGCATAGTCTCTCTCTCACACACACATACACATACACACACACACACACACACACACACACACACACACACACACACACACACACACACACACACTCACATGTAAGTGAAGCCCATTGAGTGAAGCCCTAGTATTTTATTAGGATCCCCCCAGCTGAACACACCTCCTCACTCCACTGCGGCCCTAGAGGAGTAAATGTAATAGCACGGAGCATTTGGTGCCAATATGGCAGACAGTGTGCTGAACCCACTGAGCTCTGGTGAAAACAGCATTATGAAAATCGAATAGCCATTTTAGAGTGTGACTGTGACATATTAGCGAGTTCCTTGCTACGCCCAACCGCCACTTGCGGTGTCCTTCACGTAACTCGCTGATAGTCATTAGAGTTTTGATTGTCAAGCAGCAGCAGATAAGTGGATGGAAATAGCTTCGTAGCCAGTGGGTGACTGACTCTACCAGTTCCCAATAGGGTTAGAAGGAAAGGGCGGCTAGCTGCTAGATGAAAGATACTGTACTGTAGCAGCCATTATAATGTCTGTGCACTTTAGTGCTGATCTTTTGTGACAGCAGTGTCTCTGAAATGAGCTGCTGGTATGTAGAAGATTTACTAATATCACCCATTAATTATGGAGATGACGAACACTTCATTTCCATGATAAATGGGGAAAGGACACCTGTGTCGTTTTATTATTCAAATGCGTTACTGAGAGAAAATGCAAAGTATCAGGGATGTTATCATGATTCCGACTAAAGGCCAGAGATGTGGAACTTTGGAGAGTTAGTGATCGTAGGTCTGTGAGTGGATGTTTTATAATTTTTTATATATTTTTTATTTCAAACAATAATCTAATCCAATCCAATACAGACAATAAAAAATGGCTGCTCCCATCAGTGAGTGCTCTGGTCAGAGGGGGCACTCGCCCCCCACCTGACCAGAGACACCGGCAAGGCCCCGCCCCCGGCCCAAAGGGATTTTCCAAAGGTGGGAAATCCAATCCCTGCCCGACGCCCGGGCGGGCATGGAAAAGAGCGCACCCATAACTACCAGGACCAGCACACACACCGCTCACAACATGAAACCAAACCACAAAACATAAATAGCGAAACGCAAAACATACAATACAACTCAAACATTTACACTGTACATTTGTGTATATATTTATTCCATCAATTCCACCCTTCGGACAGCCACAGATCAACCCATCTTTCCCAATAAGTCATAATTCTACAATTTCCTATCGCAATACATCCCTCCATTCTCCCATGTTCTCACTAGGGACTTGAACCTCCCCACCTGCAGCATTTCTGCCGAAATTTCCCCCCAAATAATCAATTTAGCCAAAGAGCACAATTATTTTTCCTATTGACTGACTGTGGTCCTTCAAATCCCCCAGCAATACAGTTTGCAGGTCCAAACGCACCCTGATCTTATGACATAAAATCCATTCCTGGACCTGACTCCAAAAGCAAGCCCCCGATGGACAGTACCAAAAGAGATGCGCTATTGATTCTGTTTCTGCACCAGTTAGACTGTTGAATACCCCATATACTGAGCATTATTTTTGGAGTGAGAATTTTATATAATAGCTTAAATTGAAAATAACGAATTGATGCCTCAATTGTTGTTTTGTATATCAGTTCATAAACCCGATGCCATGGTATTGGGACATTGAAAATCTGTATTTTATGCGGCATAGTTGTCAACCCTCTTGACCGTAAGTGAAACTGATACATTTTACAATGTATATGAGTCATTTTAAGCTATTTAGGATTTGTTATTGGTGGCAGACAAACTAATTCATTGCCTTTTCCATTTTTGTGGCAGAGCTGCGATGAGTTGGTTATAATTTTGTATTGAGCATACATCTCCATACACCTGGATTAATTGGTTGTATGACATAATTCTACCGTCGTTGTTTGCATTCATAAACATGATACTTTTCTTATACATCTCTCTCAGTACATTGAAGTTTAGCCATATTATTTGCTGTAATATAGATTCTGCCTCTTCTGGAGGATAAAATTAGAATTTTAGCAAACTCTGTATAGCTTCATTTAAAAATAAGAATACTTTAAACAGGGTTCCAATCCACCGGATATTGATAGTTTTAATCTGTATAACAGCAAAGAGACCCCTTTTAAACATTGGATGTGCCTCTTAGTAGCCTACTGGAAAACCTGTTTGGATTTAGATATAAAGTTGAAGTTGGAAGTTTACATACACTTAGGTTGGAGTCATTAAAACTCATTTTTCAACCACTCCACACATTTCTTGTTAACAAACTATCGTTTTGGCAAGTCGGTTAGGACATCTACTTTGTGCATGACACAAGTAATTTTTCCAACAATTGTTTTACAGACAGATTATTTCACTTATAATTCACGGTATCACAATTCCAGTGGGTCAGAAGTTTACATACACTAAGTTGACTGTGCCTTTAAACAGCTTGGAAAATTCCAGAAAATGATGTCATGGCTTTAGAAGCTTCTGATAGGCTAATTGACATCATTTGAGTCAATTGGAGATGGGCCTGTGGATGTATTTAAAGGCCTACCTTCAAACTCAGTGCCTCTTTGCTTGACATCATGGGAAAATCAAAAGAAATCAGCCAAGACCTCAGAAAAAAATATGTAGACCTCCACAAGTCTGGTTCATCCTTGGGAGCAATTTCCAAACGCCTGAAGGTACCATGTTTATCTGTACAAACAATGGTACGCAAGTATAACCACCATGGGACCATGCAGCCATCATACCGCTCAGGAAGGAGATGCGTTCTGTCTCCTAGAGATGAACGTACTTTGGTGCGAAAAGTGCAAATCAATCCCAGAAAACAGCAAAGGAACTTGTGAAGATGCTGGAGGAAACAGGTACAAAAGTATCTATATCCACAGTAAAACGAGTCCTATATCGACATAACCTGAAAGGCCGCTCAGCAAGGAAGAAGCCACTGCTCCAAAAAGCCAGACTACAGTTTGCAACTGCACATGGGGACAAATATCGTACTTTTTGGAGAAATGTCCTCTGGTCTGATGAAACAAAAATAGATCTGTTTGGCCATAATGAGGAAAAGGGGGTATCTTGCAAGCCGAAGAACACCATCCCAACCGTGAAGCACAGGGGTGGCAGCATCATGCTGTGGGGGTGCTTTGCTGCAGGAGGGACTGGTGCACTTCACAAAATAGATGGCATTATGAGGAAGGAAAATTATGTGGATATATTGAAGCAACATCTCAAGACATCAGTCAGGAAGTTAAAGCTTGGTCTCAAATGGGTCTTCCAAATGGACAATAACCCCCAGCATACTTCCAAAGTTGTGGCAAAATTGCTTAAGGACAACAAAGTGAAGGTATTGGAGTGGCCATCACAAAGCCCTGACCTCAATCCTATAGAACATTTGTGGGCAGAACTGAAAAAGCGTGTGCGAGCAAGGAGGCCTACAAACCTGACTCAGTTACACCAGCTCTGTAAGGGGGAATGGGCCAAAATTCACCCAACTTATTGTGGGAAGCTTGTGGAAGGAACCCGAAACGTTTAACCCAAGTTAAACAATTTAAAGGCAATGCTACCAAATACTAATTGAGTGTATGTAAACCTCTGACCCACTGGGAATGTGATTAAAGAAATAAAATCTGAAATAAATAATTCTCTCTACTATTATTCTGACATTTCACATTCTTAAAATAAAGTGGCAATCCTAACTGACCTAAGACAGGACATTTTTACTAGGATTAAATGTCAGGAATTGTCAAAAACTGAGTTTAAATGTATTTGGCTAAGGTGTATGTAAACTTCCGACTTCAACTTTAGTTTCTGTATAATATAAGCTTTAAGAGAGAGGTTGAATGCCTTGATATTTAATAGTTTTAGCCCTCCAAACTCATATTCATTATTTAAATACAGTGGGGAAAAAAAGTATTTAGTCAGCCACCAATTGTGCAAGTTTTCCCACTTAAAAAGATGAGAGAGGCCTGTAATTTTCATCATAGGTACACGTCAACTATGACAGACAAATTGAGAAAAAAAATCCAGAAAATCACATTGTAGGATTTTTGTTTGCAAATTATGGTGGAAAATAAGTCTTTGGTCACCTACAAACAAGCAAGATTTCTGGCTCTCACAGACCTGTAACTTCTTCTTTAAGAGGCTCCTCTGTCCTCCACTCGTTACCTGTATTAATGGCACCTGTTTGAACTTGTTATCAGTATAAAAGACACCTGTCCACAACCTCAAACAGTCACACTCCAAACTCCACTATGGCCAAGACCAAAGAGCTGTCAAAGGACACCAGAAACAAAATTGTAGACCTGCACCAGGCTGGGAAGACTGAATCTGCAATAGGTAAGCAGCTTGGTTTGAAGAAATCAACTGTGGGAGCAATTATTAGGAAATGGAAGACATACAAGACCACTGATAATCTCCCTTGATCTGGGGCTCCACGCAAGATCTCACCCCGTGGGGTCAAAATGATCACAAGAACGGAGAGCAAATATCCCAGAACCACACGGGGGGACCTAGTGAATGACCTGCAGAGAGCTGGGACCAAAGTAACAAAGCCGAAACACACAGCCAGGGCAACTAAGGAGTGGCTCCGTAAGACGCATCTCAACGTCCTGGAGTGGACTAGCCAGTCTCCAGACCTGAACCCAATAGAAAATCTTTGGAGGGAGCTGAAAGTCTGTATTGCCCAGCGACAGCCCCGAAACCTGAAGGATCTGGAGAAGGTCTGTATGGAGGAGTGGGCCAAAATCCCTGCTGCAGTGTGTGCAAACCTGGTCAAGACCTACAGGAAACGTATGATCTCTGTAATTGCAAACAAAGGTTTCTGTACCAAATATTAAGTTCTGCTTTTCTGATGTATCAAATACTTATGTCATGCAATAAAATGCAAATGAATTACTTAAAAATCATACAATGTGATTTTCTGGATTTTTGTTTTAGATTCCGTCTCTCACAGTTGTAGTGTACCTATGATAAAAATTACAGACCTCTACATGCTTTGTAAGTAGGAAAACCTGCAAAATCGGCAGTGTATCAAATACTTGTTCTCCCCACTGTATGAGAGATGGGGTGAATACATATGCAGTTTCTGTTCTCATTGGTTGAGAATGATGCAAATTCATGGCTAATTAAAAAGCTCACATCAAGGGGGACGGTGTGGAGAAACATTAATTAAAAGCTGGCACCTTATGCCAAGGGTATACGTAGAGGGGTGTAGTCACGACTCACTGAACTTTACATATCCTTACGGGGCAAAGGGTTTAAACATTTATATTTTTAACAAACAACATTTTTCTCTCACAGTTGAAGTGTACCTATGATAAAAATTACAGACCTCTACATGCTTTGTAAGTAGGAAAATCGGCAAAATCGGCAGTGTATCAAATACTTGTTCTCCCCACTGTGTGTATATGTATATATGTATATATATATATATATATATATATATATATATATATATATATATATATATATATTGCTTCTTCATTCAAAATGTCCTTTGGTGAGACAATGTTTTCTCCATCACTATTTTCTGTAGGTTCTTCTTGATCGCATTTCTATATTCAAGGTTATAGAAAAACTTTGTGCATTTTTCACAGTTCTCCATCCAATTTGCTCGTTTTTTTATATAAATGAAACCAGATCTTTCCTTAATGAGTTCCTCAAACTCCTTTTGTTTTGTGTCTAAACTATTCAGTACTTCTGTAGAACATTTATCAACACCATTAATGTGCAATGTTAGTTCTTCTATTTCTGCTGTGTCTTTTCTCTCTTGACCGAATCCGTTCTTGTTTTTGGGATAAAAATAGAATTGAATGGCCTCTAAAGATACACTTAAAGGCATCCCATACTATAAGTGGATCCGCTGAACCTGTATTATGCAAGAACAAATCTGTTATAAACTCCTTAGTTTTCGTTATAAATGTACTGTCCGTCAATAAACTCTGATGATCTTTTCACACGTACCAACAAACGGGTGTGATCATTCTACAGTGGTCCCTGCAGTTTACGCTTATACTGGTGTGATTATAACGCTTATTTAGAACGTCCAGTTTCGATCGATGCAACAGTCAACATTTGAGCTAGCCACACTGTTTTTTTCACAAACATTTTTGCACAAACACAGTCCTTATAAAGTTATGTCCTGAATGTGACCAATTTATTTTTGGATGCAATGTTCAATGCACAGAAGTAGCGACAGCATATACAATCATCCAAACTGGAAAATGTAGGCTACATTAGTCCTAGCGCTAACTGAGGAAAGATTGATGTAACACCAAGCGGTCATGTTTAGAGAACTCTCGGCTGACAGAAACCACAATATGAATTAGCTAATAGCAATTACTATTTATAATTAATCACATCACGGGTGAGCTCAACATTGATAGAAATAATTGAGTAAAACACTTTCTAGAAATCAAAAGTAATCCGACGATGGGCAGTTTGTGCGCGCCGCCATGTTTTTTTCCCCCACGTCAACCAAAGATAATAAGAGGAGACAAGATGAGTTTGGTCTGTTTGCAGTATGCATGTTGAAGGGGGTGTGTCGTCTACGATCATTCACTTCTCTTCATTCACTTCTGGAAGTTTACTTGAAAGATAAGTGAACCATTCCTTCACCTCATTAAAACATCTTTGGTCTGAAGACGTTTACGTGAAACCCAGAATGCATTGTATAATGTCAACAAACATGGCCCCACACATAGCTGACAAATAGCTTAGCATTAGCTCATTATAAGCAGTACAACATAATACCAAAAAAGTATTTTACACACATCGTAGGTGTCCATTACAATGTATGCAATAATCTGAATGCATTATTTGTCACCAGTACTTGAAAACGTGAATAAAACAGTAAATACATTATGCTCCATACATACATACATACATACATACATACATACATACATACATACATACAGTGCTGCTTGAAAGAATGTGAACCCCTTGTGCAATTACAGATTATAATTTTTTTTACCATTAAATCTTCATTTAATCAGAACCAGTCTTTTTGATCTGAAATAACTGGTTTATATTTACCAGTATCATATGTTGGTGTATAGGAAATCATGCATGTAGTAGAAAAACACAATTAAAAAGGAATTAGTGCAGGTGCAAACATAAGTGAACCCCAAGTTGCATTGGTTAAATCAAGTAGGTATGTAGAATCAGGTGGGTAAATAATTAGCTACCAAATGAACCAATCAAAAGAGAGATCGTTAGGAAAGAGATTGGGCGGGATAAGAAACCTGGTCAGTTTGGTGTTACCCTTCCAGGTGAATGCAAAGCACACCATGCAGAGAGGAAAGGAGATCTCAGAGGACATCAGGACGAGGGTAGTGAGAGCACATCAGTCTGGGGAAGGCTATAAAATCATCTCGAAAAGATTTGAGGTCCATCAGTCCACTGTGAGGCAAATAATTTACAAATGGAGAGCATTTAACATGACAGCAACTCTGCCTAGAAGTGGACACCCTTCCAAAATATCCCCAAGAGCCACAATAACAATAATAAATCAGGTAAAAGCCAACTCAAACATAACATTTAGAGATTTGCAGACCTCCCTTGCTGCATCTCAGGAAACTATGCAACAATAAGAAGAATTCTGAATCAAAATGCCATTCATGGGAGGGTTGCTAGGAAGAAGCCTCTGCTGTCAAAAAAGAACCAAACTGCCTGTCTTAAATTTGCCAGAGACCACCTGGACAAACCTGAAGGTTTCTGGACGTCCATTCTCTGGACCGATGAGTCCAAAATTGACCTTTTTGGTCACAATCAACACTGCTATGTTTGGCGAAAACCCAACACTGCCTACCACCAAAATAACCTCATCCCAACAGTCAAGGATGGTGGTGGGAATGTCAAGATCTAGGGCTGCTTTTCCTCCTCTGGACCTGAACGACTCCACATCATTAAGGGAACCATGAATTCTGAGGTATACCAGGAGATTCTTGAAAAGGAACGTCAGGCCATCAGTCAAGGAGCTAAAGCTGGGCCGAAAATGGGTCTTCCAACAAGACAATGACCCAAAGCATTCAAGCAAATCTACCATAGAATGGCTCAGGACAAAGAAGATTTGTGTTTTGGATTGGCAAGTCAAAGTCCTGACCTAAATCCATGCGAGATGCTGTGGCAGGACCTGAAGCGGGCAATTCATGCCAGACACCCCTCAAACCTCACTCAATTGGCTGAGTTCTGTAAGGAGGATTGGGCAAAAATCCCTCAAAACAGATGTCAGAGACTGATTACTGGCTATAGGAGACGTTTAGTCCAAGTTATTGCTGCTAATGGAGGTGCCACAAGTTATTGACTGAAGGGGTTCACATATTTCTGCACACATCAGATCTGAGTTTCTGTTAAATAAACTACTTTTGTTAAATAAACAATGTTGTTTCTGTCATTTACTTGGAATGTCTTTATTACGAATTGGGGTTTAGATAAGGAGTTTATGTTTATTTTAATATTTTATAGCAAAATAATGACCAGCCCTGTAGGGTTCACATACTTTCAAGCAGCACTGTACATACAGTTGAAGTCGGAAGTTTACATACACTTAGGTTGGAGTCATTAAAACTCGTTTTTCAACCACTCCACACATTCCTTGTTAACAAACTACAGTTTTTGCAAGTCGGTTAGGAGATCTACTTTGTGCATGACACAAGTAATTTTTCTAACAATTGTTTACAGACAGATTATTTCACTTATAATTCACTGTATCACAATTCCAGTGGGTCAGAAGTTTACATACACTAAGTTGACTGTGCCTTTAAACAGCTTGGAAAATTCCAGAAAATGATGTCATGGCTTTAGAAGCTTCTGATAGGCTAATTGACATAATTTGAGTCAATTGGAGGTGTACCTGTGGATGTATTTCAAGGCCTACCTTCAAACTCAGTGCCTCTTTGCTTGACATCATAGGACAATCAAAAGACATCAGCCAAGACCTCAGAAAAAACATTTTAGACCTCCAAGTCTGGTTCATTCTTGGGAGCAATTTCCAAACGCCTGAAGGTACTACGTTCATCTGTACAAACAATGGTACGCAAGTATAAACACCATGGGACCACGCAGCCATCATACCGCTCAGGAAGGAGACATTCTGTCTCCTAGAGATGAACGTACTTTGGTGCAAAAAGTGCAAAGCAATCCCAGAAAACAGCAAAAGACCTTGAGAAGATGCTGGAGGAAACATGTACAAAAGTATCTATACCCACATTAAAACGAGTCCTAAATCGACACAACCTGAAAAGCCGCTCAGCAAGGAAGAAGTCACTGCTCCAAAACCGTCATAAAAAAGACAGACTACGGTTTGCAACTGCACATGGGGACAAATATCGTACTTTTTGGAGAAATGTCCTCTGGTCTGATGAAACAAAAATAGAACTGTTTGGTGGCCATAATGACCATCGTTATGTTTGGAGGGAAAAGGGGGTTGCTTGCAAGCCAAAGAACACCATCCCAACCGTGACCCACGGGGGTGGCAGCAGCATGCTCTGGGGGTGTTTTGCTGCAGGAGGGAATGGTGCACTTCACAAAATAGATGGCATCATGAGGAAGGAAAATTATGTGGATATATTGAAGCAACATCTCAAGACATCAGTCAGGAAGTTGAAGCTTGGTCGCAAATGGGTCTTCCAAATGGACAATGACCCCAAGCATACTTCCAAAGTTGTGGCAAAGTACCAAATACTAATTGAGTGTATGTACATTTCTGACCCACTGGGAATGTGATGAAAGAAATACAATCTGAAATAAATCATTCTCTCTACTATTATTCTGACATTTCACATTCTTAGAATAAAGTGGTGATCCTAACTGACCTAAAACAGGACATTTTTACTAGGATTAAATGTCAGGAATTGTGAATGAGTTTAAATGTATTTGGCTAAGGTTTATGTAAACTTCCGACTTCGACTGTACATATATACATATGCTACAGTAGAAACGACAACACGATATACAGAAAATAAGGCACTTAATTTGATAGGAATGTACACATGTCCAAAGTTATTATTTGTAAGGAAAACAAGAATGCAACAATGCGAGCACCAGCCAGAAAATGTGCCAGACTGCACAAATGTCTGCATACTTGGTGTGCGGAAAAAATGGGGAAGGACTCTCCTCGAAGAGGGAAGTTTGTCTGACTCAGTAAAGCCTCAAACATAAATTGTCCGGAACACTGAAATGGCCTACTTCTATGTGAATTAATGAGAAGGCGGAACACACCTCAATTCAAACTGTTAGAAAATTGACAAGTTGAAACATAGCCTATAGATAATTAGCAGGCAGAGCGTGTTAACTGTCCTGTTGCCTAACAATCACATTTTGGAACAGTGAGTGCATTCTGACATCACGTGCATAAAACAACTTACGCTGGGGCGACCGTTTAGAGATATTTGGAACTCACATGTGAAAAGGTTACATTTCCAATATCCCGCCCTCATGGAAAGTCTGTCATAGCTCTGTGGAGGGCTATAAGCTGATGGTCTGATCGCATTCAGTCCTGAATCCATACTTTTTTTGCATTTGGTACCATATAAAAGGACACCAGAAAGTAATCAATCCGACTAGCTTGATTTAGCCTCTTCCAAGTATATCTTACAAGGTGCATTCGGAAAGTATTCAGACCCCTTGACTTTTTCCACATTTTGTTACGTTACAGCCTTATTCTTATTTCCCTCATCAATCTACACACAATACCCCATAATGAAAAAGCAAAAACAGGTTTTTAGACATTTTATTAAAAATAAAAAACTGAAACATTACATTTACATAAGTATTCAGACCCTTTACTCAGTACTTGGTTGAAAGCACTGTTGGCAGTGATTACAGCCTTGAGTGTTATTGGGTATGATGCTACAAGCTTGGCACACCTGTATTTGCAGAGTTTCTCCCATTCTTCTCTGCAGATCATCTCAAGCTCTGTCAGGTTGGATGGGGAGCGTCGCTGCACAGCTATTTTCAGGTCTCTCCATAGATGTTTGATCGGGTTCAAGTCCGGGCTCTGGCTGGGCCACTCTACCATAAAGGCCTGATTGGTGGAGTGCTGCAGAGATGGTTGTCCTTCTGGACGGTACTCCCATCTCCACAGAGGAACTCTGGAGCTCTGTCAGGGTGACCATCGGGTTCTTGGTCACCTTCCTGAACAAGGCCCTTCTCCCCCGATTGCTCAGTTTGGCCGGGCGGCCAGCTCTAAGAAGAGTCTTGGTGGTTCCAAACTTCTTCCATTTAACAATGATGGAGGCCACTGTGTTCTTGGGGACCTTCAAGGCTGCAGACATTTTTTGGTACTCTTCCCCAGATCTGTGCCTCAACACAATCCTGTCTCGGAGCTCTATGGACAATTCCTTCGACCTCATGGCTTGGTTTTTGCTCTGACATGCACTGTCAACTGTGGGACCTAATATAAACAGGTGTGTGCCTTTCCAAATCATGTCCAATCAGTTGAATTTACCACAGTTGGACTCCAATCAATTAATAGAAACAGAATGCACCTGAGCTCAATTTTGGGTCTCATAGCAAAGGGTCTGAATACTTATGTAAATAAGGTATTTCTGTTTTTAATTTTGAAAAGATTTGCTAACATTTCTAAACCTGTTTTCACTTTGTTGTTATGGGGTATTGTGTGTAGATTGATGAGGAATTTGTTTTAATCTAATCCATTTTAGAACAAAGGTTGTAACGTAACAAAATGTGGAAAAAGTCAAGGGGTCTGAATGCTTTCCGAATGCACTGTATATACAAAAGTATGTGGATTCCCCTTCAAATTAGTGGATTCGGCTATTTCAACCACACCCGTTGCTGACAGGTGTATAGAATCGAGCACACAGCCATGTAATCTCCATACACAAACATTGGCAGTAGAATGGCCTTACTGAAGAGCTCACTGACTTTCAATATGAAACCGTCATTGGATGCCACCTTTCCAACAAGTCTGCCCTGCTAGAGCTGCCCCGGTCAACTGTAAGTGCTGTTATTGTGAAGAAGAATTGTCTAGGAGCAACAACTGTTCAGCCGCAAAGTGGTAGGCCACACAAGCTCACAGAACGGGACCACAGAGATATGTAGCGCGTAAAAATCGTCTGTCCTCGGTTGCAACACTCACCACCCAAATCACGCGTCAGCATCTGGCAGTCCAAATGACGAATCTGGGTTTGGCGGATGCCAGGAGAACGCTACCTGCCCCCATTCAAAGTGCGCTTGTGGCTGAATGGGAGCAAGTCCCCGCAGCAATGTTCCAACATCTAGTAGAAAGCCATCCCAGAACAGTGGAGGCTGCTATAGCAGCAAAGGGGGGACCAACTCCATATTAATGCCCATGATTTTGGAATGAGATGTTTGGCGAGCAGGTGTCCACATACAGAATGAATAGGGTAGTGTAGTAAACAACCAAACATTTCAAGAATAAAAGTGGTGAAAGTTGTAGTAAGAAGTAGTAGTAAAAATACACTTGATCTAGTCCTTGGCCTATATCCTAATCTGACTTTGTTGGAGGTCATGTTGTTCTTCATTACCGTCTCTGGTAACACACTATATAAAATAGAATCAAAGTTTAGTTGTCACATGCACAGGATACAGAAGGTGTAAACGGTACAGTGAAATGGTTACTTGCATAGTAGAGTATTTTGTTTAGACTTGTAGCTAGCTAGCTAAACAATCAACCATAAATTAATCCCAACTCATACTACCATGCACCACACATGAATCTGCAGGTAGCTAAAGCTAACCAACTAGGTTCAATGTTAGCTAGCTAACATTAGGCTATAACTAGCAAATGGATTTCTGAGATACGAATAATATTACTATACAGATCATACAGATCATTTAGCTAGACTCTTACCCGTATACATGCATGAACGCTTCTCCCTCTCTATCATGGATGCCAGGGTTATCCTTAGTTTAAAGATGTAATCCAGAGACAGGTGTTTTATACAATAGCCTTCTGTGTTCTGTTTTCGTCTCTCCACATTTGGCAATCTCTCTGCTTCCACCGGGCATTCCACTGATTTCAAAAGTCTGCATGATTACTAGCATTATACCTATTCAGGATTATTACATGACTAAACATATAGATAAATGAAGCGTTTTCTGTGTAGGTTAGTATCCATTTATTATATAGGCTATAACTGATACATCATCAGATGGAATAGTATGTTTGGAATTGCCCAGTGTCAGCCATTTGGCATAATGGCCATTAAAGTAACTCCAAAGAAATTATGGTCTATCATTTCAGTCTTTTGGGTCATAAACCTATGGCAACAAGCTCAAACTCTTTACCCATAGGTTTAGCCAACTGTTCACATACCCTGGTCCTTAATGCGTGGGTCCCTCTTCCAGTTGTCAAAACTCTCCAGTAGAGGCGACACCTTGCCCACATCCGGTGACAAATAATAGCCTGGCCTCAGAAATAAGAGGGAGGGAGAACAACCTTTTAACTAATGAGTTCTATAATGTCTATTGTCCTGTTTTCCATAAAGTTTGCCTGTATGCCCACAAAAGTAGTTAATTACAACTATCATCATATCAATCCATCATGCCCCTGAGTTGTTCTGCATTAGGGCATGAGTGGATGTTTGTATGAGGTGGTTTGCCAGTGCTATTGTGGGAGCATTCCACCATAGTGCGTCAAGGTTCTATTGTATCTTTAGGGTTCTGTGTTATTTGGGGGTGTGGGAGGGTTACTTAAAGAGTGTAGCAACATGTTTAGTGGTCTGTGTGAGGGCAGAGGGGGTGGGAGGTGGGGGTGTCTGGTTGTGGTTCAGCGGTGTGATTGACAGGCAGACATCTGTGGGGGGTTTCTAATGATCTATAAATAAGTAATCTGAGTGGTCTAATGAGAAGTGACTCATTACATGCCTGAGGGTGGATAATTACACAGGACTTCACACGCAAGCTCACACACATGCACACACACACAGACACATATACACACTCACTCAAACACACAGAGCGAGAGACTCATATAAACAGCGGGTTGAGAGGTCAGGCCCGAATGAGCAAAAGCTGTCAAGGCTTCACACTGTCATGCTGAGAGAGAAACTAAAATAACATTCAACACTTACTGATACTGAGACTAACCCTGGTGCATACTGGAGTAGGGAACATGTGTAGGGGAATATATATACAGAATACACTCAGATACAAACATACCTTACACAGACTGGCCTAAGATCAACACTGGTACTATACCAAAGAATGTATTGTTGTGAAGTGGATATATAACTACAGAATACTGGCTGATCAATGTCCTTGTAGTGAAGTTCAAGTCATGACTCTCTCCTCCCTCCCCTAAAGGTACCTAATGCCATCCTCAAGTGCCAGAGGGCCGGCATCACCGTGCGCATGGTTACCGGGGACAACATCAACACTGCCCGTGCCATAGCAACCAAGTGTGGCATCCTGTTGCCGGGCGAGGACTTCCTGTGTCTGGAGGGCAAAGAGTTCAACCAGCTGATCCGTAACGACCAGGGAGAGGTGAGACACACCACAGGACTTTTATTTTGAAAGGGGACTTTTTATTATGATATAGTAGAGGTGAGACAGGCTTGGGGACTAAGTTATGTAGTAGTACTAACATTGAGAGGAATGCACTTGTTTAAGTTGTTCATTGCTCGAGGTTCAGTCCCTCTGACTGTGTCCTCCTGTGCTCTAGGTGGAGCAAGAGCGTCTGGACAAGGTGTGGCCCAAGCTGCGTGTGCTGGCTCGCTCCTCTCCCACTGACAAACACACTCTTGTCAAAGGTGGGTTAAAGCGGTCACATCTCTCCTTTTCTTGTTTTTCCTCCCCTCCTCCTTCCAAAAATGTGTTATCTCTTTCATGTGTGATCGACACACACAGCGGACCCAGGGGTCTCTAGCACTGCCATCCCCCTCAGCCCAACCCAGTTTTCTTCAAAGACTAGCATGTTTCATCTCAGTTAGGGGTGGTGGAGTGGTGGAGAGAGAGGTACAGGCCAGGTGAGGCATAATGCCAGGTGTGGGTCATGAATATGGAGACTCTTGACTAGCAGACTAACCGTAAAAAACACAGAATTTCCGTCACTGAAAAAGCAAATGAAATGGGAAAAAGGCCATTTCGAAATATTGGGGGACCGACATTAGTTAGTTATGTTCGTCCAACAAAATTCAATTCCCTCGATGTCTGTCTCAGTGAATGTGTATACTGCTGTCCTGTGTACTGAGATCTGAGGGGTGTGGTCTTGTTCATCTCCCTCAGGTATCATGGACAGCACCGTCCTCGAGACACGACAGGTGGTGGCTGTGACGGGCGACGGAACTAACGATGGCCCCGCCCTAAAGAAGGCTGATGTCGGATTCGCTATGGTAATGCTCTCCATTCATGTCGGTCTGTTTTCATGGTTCCCTTGTCACTACTTTCCTTCCAGTTTTCCTCCCTCTTATTTTCTTAGAAAATAATTGTTAGAGAGAACCTATTAAGTATTTACGATTACACAACAGCCATGGAAAGCTAATTTTGCCCAAACCTCATCCCTGCAACTCTCCAATTTACTCCAAGTGCCCCCATTAATTGGATATTAAATCATTAGAGGGAGTAACGATTGGATAAATCTGCTTATCACCAGACAAGCCCCACTACATTCACACACACACTGCACCCTTCGTAGAAAGACCTCTGGGTTTGTGAGTTATAGAATTAGAGTGTGTGTGCGTGTGTGTGTGTGTGTGTGTGTGTGTGTGTGTGTGTGTGTGTGTGAGCGTGCATGTGTAAGCGTATGCTTGTGTGTATCTGCCCATTATACTGTGTGTTTATCTGTGTGTGCTTGGCAGCCCGTGTCAGTATGTCGTTGTGAGGAGCCTTGTTTTGGATTAGCAGTCACCCCTGTGGTTCAGTTAAATCCCAGCCCAATATAGTCCACTTCACATTAATTCAGACTGCCTGCCATCTCGTTCGACCGCCAAACAGTGGACTACACTCCCTCGTTGAGCCCGTGTCACGCTAACGGGGAGACCCCACAGCCAGGGGGAGGGGGAGGGGGGAGAGAGAAGGAGGGAGAGAGAGAGATTACAAAGTCCCACATAGATCTTCATGAAACACTCACTGTCCTTGTATGTAATGAGGAAAATGGCCTAAGTGAGTTAAACAAAGCTTTGAGGGAAGGAGAAAGAAAATTAAAAGCACAGTGATTGAAAATATAAAGGATAATGATATAGCCCAGGGTATTAGTTGCCCCAAATGTTCTGTGTAGACGAAGGGTCGCGGAGAGATGAAATATTTTTAATAGCCTTTCTTTGTCTCCTTCCCTTTCTTCTCCAAAGTTAATTGACTCGCATGATTGAGAGGAGAAAAGGGCAGATGTTAAAGGGGTGGAATGAAGTACCAACATATAATGAAATGCTGACGGCTTGCTTGCTAGTTCTTTTCACCAGGACTCAAACTTTGACACTTAACACCGTGGGTACTGGTTACTCACCCTCATCCACCTGGCTGATGCACGGCAGCCATTTTGTGCTGAACCGCTCACCACTCATCAGCTGTCAATGATGTAGCTGGTTCATGTCTCTGACTGACTGCAACTTTTATTTAACCTTTATTTATCCAGACAAGTCAATTAAGAACAAATTCTTATTTTTAATGATGGCCTGCCGAACTGAGGTCACTTCTGGCACAAAATGGCTGCCATGCATCAGCCGGGTACAGTAGATTGGTGTTACACATTGGTGGTGGATTAGGTGAGTTCCCCATACATTTGTAAAGCCATTGAGATCTAATCGAAAGCACTATATAAATGCAATTCATTATTAGTAGGCCTAAAGGGAATATGTAATAACATACAATGAGGGAAAAAAGTATTTGATCCCCTGCTGATTTTGTACGTTTGCCCACTGACAAAGAGATGATCAGTCTATAATTTTAATGGTAGGTTTATTTGAACAGTGAGAGACAGAATATCAACAACAAAATCCAGAAAAACGCATTTAAAAAATGTTATAAATTGATTTGCATTTTAATGAGGGAAATAAGTATTTGACCCCCTCTCAATCAGAAAGATTTCTGGCTCCCAGGGGTCTTTTATACTGAGATTAGGAGCACACTATTAAAGGGAGTGCTCCTAACCTCAGTTTGTTACCTGTATAAAAGACACCTGTCCACAGAAGCAATCAATCAATCAGATTCCAAACTCTCCACCATTGCCAAGACCAAAGAGCTCTCCAAGGATGTCAGGGACAAGATTGTAGACCTACACAAGGCTGGAATGGGCTACAAGACCATCGCCAAGCAGTTTGGTGAGAAGGTGACAACAGTTGGTGCGATTATTCGCAAATGGAAGAAACACAAAAGAACTGTCAATCTCCCTCGGCCTGGGGCTCCATGCAAGATCTCACCTCGTGGAGTTGCAATGATCATGAGAACGGTGAGGAATCAGCCCAGAACTACACGGGGGGGGGGGATCTTGTCAATGATCTCAAGGTAGCTGGGACCATAGGCACCAAGAAAACAATAGGTAACACACTACGCTGTGAAGGACTGAAATCCTGCAGCGCCCGCAGGGTCCCCCTGCTCAAGAAAGCACATATACAGGCCCGTCTGAAGTTTGCCAATGAACATCTGAATGATTCAGAGGAGAACTGGGTGAAAGTGTTGTGGTCAGATGAGACCAAAATCGAGCTTTTTGGCATCAACTCAACTCGCCGTGTTTGGAGGAGGAGGAATGCTGCCTATGACCCCAAGAACACCATCCCCACCGTCAAACATGGAGGTGGAAACATTATGCTTTGGGGGTGTTTTTCTGCTAAGGGGACAGGACAACTTCACCGCATCAAAGGGACGATGGACGGGGTCATGTACCGTCAAATCTTGGGTGAGAACCTCCTTCCCTCAACCAGGGCATTGAAAATGGATCGTGGATGGGTATTCCAGCATGACAATGACCCAAAACACACGGCCAAGGCAACAAAGGAGTGGCTCAAGAAGAAGCACATTAAGGTCCTGGAGTGGCCTAGCCAGTCTCCAGACCTTAATCCCATAGAAAATCTGTGGAGGGAGCTGAAGGTTCGAGTTGCCAAACGTCAGGCTCGAAACCTTAATGACTTGGAAAATATCTGCAAAGAGGAGTGGGACAAAATCCCTCCTGAGATGTGTGCAAACCTGGTGGCCAACTACAAGAAACGTCTGACCTCTGTGATTGCCAACAAGGGTTTTGCCACCAAGTACTAAGTCATGTTTTGCAGAGGGGTCAAATACTTATTTCCCTCATTTAAAATGCAAATCAATTTATAAAATTTTTGACATGCGTTTTTCTGGATTTTGTTGTTGTTATTCTGTCTCTCACTGTTCAAATAAACCTACCATTCAAATTATAGACTGCTCATGTCTTTGTCAGTGGGCAAACGTACAAAATCAGCAGGGGATCAAATACTTTTTTCCATCACTGTATAAAAATAATGGGTACGATCACTGCCATTACCATCATCATCAACCTCATCGTCATCCCTATAAACGTAACCCCTCCCTCTCTGTCTCCTGATAGGGTATTGCCGGTACTGATGTGGCTAAGGAAGCATCTGACATCATTCTGACTGACGATAACTTCACCAGCATCGTCAAGGCTGTGATGTGGGGCCGCAACGTCTACGACAGCATCTCCAAGTTCCTCCAGTTCCAGCTCACTGTCAACGTGGTGGCCGTCATCGTTGCCTTCACTGGCGCCTGCATCACACAGGTAACACACTTACCATTTGATCCTTCTTGAAATTCAATAAGAAATGGAGAGAAAAAAAGACCCACCGACACACACCTCCTCTCTCTCTCCCGCTCTCTCTCTCTCTCTCTCTCACACTTCCACTCCCCCTCTACCTCCCTCTTTTCCTCCCTCTCTCCAGGACTCTCCTCTGAAAGCGGTGCAGATGTTGTGGGTTAACCTGATCATGGACACCCTGGCATCCCTGGCTCTGGCCACCGAGCCCCCCACTGAGTCCCTGTTGCTGAGGAAGCCGTACGGCCGCAACAAGCCCCTGATCTCCCGCACCATGATGAAGAACATCCTGGGTCACGCCGTCTACCAGCTCACCATCATCTTCACCCTGCTGTTCGCTGGTGAGACCATCACACACTGAAACACAGAGTTAGACCCCGCTGGAACACAGGGAGTTAGACCCCGCTGGAACACAGGGAGTTAGACCCCGCTGGAACACAGGGAGTTAGACCCCGCTGGAACACAGGGAGTCAGACCACACTGAAATCCTGTGTAGCTCAGTTGGTAGAGCATGGTGTTTGCAACGCCAGGGTTGTGGGTTCGATTCCCACGGGGGGCCAGTATGAAAATAAAACATTTATGCACTCACTAACTTTAAGTCGCTCTGGATAAGAGGGTCTGCTAAAGGACTAAAATGTAAATGTTAAATTTAAATCTCAAGAGATAGTATGCTTAAACAAAAAGATACATATATTATCCTGTTTGCTCTTCCCTTCTCCCAGGAGAGAACTTCTTTAACATTGACAGCGGGCGTAACGCGCCTCTTCACTCGCCACCGTCAGAGCACTACACCATCGTGTTCAACGTGTTCGTCATGATGCAGCTGTTCAACGAGATCAATGCCAGGAAGATCCACGGAGAGAGGAACGTCTTCGAGGCCATCTACCGTAACCCCATCTTCTGTAGCGTGGTCATGGGAACCTTCATCCTGCAGGTACACAGACATACTGTAGACACACACACATACTGTAGACACACACACATACTGTAGACACACACACTTACAGTTGAAGTCAGAAGTTTACATACACCTTAGCCAAATACATTTAAACTCAGTTTTTCACAATTCCTGACATTTAATCCTAGTAAAAATTCCCTGTTTTAGGTCAGTTAGGCTCACCACTTTATTTTAAGAATGTGAAATGTCAGAATAATAGCAGAGAGAATGATTTCTTTCAGCTTTTATTTCTTTCATCACATTCTAAGTGGATCAGAAGTTTACATACACTCAATTAGTATTTGGTAGCATTACCTTTAAATTGTTTAACTTGGGTCAAACGTTTCGGGTAGCCTTCCACAAGCTTCCCACAATA